>NW_022437019.1:9699018-9699286 GCF_009761245.1 Sapajus apella
GTGGTTTGCTGCCTCCATCCCCCGTCACCTATATCTGGCATTTCTCCCCGTGTTATCCCTCCCCAACTGCCCTACCCCACTGTCTGTCCCGTATCCGCCCCCAGCAGACCCCAGTGTGTGATGCTCCCCTCCCTGTGTCCATGTGTTCTCATTGTTCAAAATCCACCTGTGAGTGAGAACATGCGGTGTTTGATTTTCTGTTCTTGTGTCAGTTTGCTGAGAATGATGGTTTCCAGATTCATCCATGTCCTTTGTAGGGACATGGATG
>NW_022437019.1:9699386-9786751 GCF_009761245.1 Sapajus apella
TTTTTGACTTTTTAATAGTAGCCATTCTGACTGGTATGAGATGGTATTTCATTGTGGTTTTGATCCTCATTTTTGTAATCATTAGTGATGTTGAGCATTTTTTCTTTTTTATTTATATATATTCTACTTCAGTTTCTCGGGTACATGTGCAGGTCATGCAGGATTGTTGCATAGATAGACACATGGCAATGTGGTTTGCTGCCTCCATCCCCACGTCACCTGTATCTGGAACTTCTCCCCATGTTATCCCTCTCCAACCTCCCTACCTCCCACTGCACCTCCCTGAGTCCCCACCAGCAGACCCCAGTGTGTGATGCTCCCCTCCCTGTGTCCATGTGTTCTCATTGTTCAAAATCCACCTGTGAGTGAGAACATGCGGTGTTTGATTTTCTGTTCTTGTGTCAGTTTGCTGAGAATGATGGTTTCCAGATTCATCCATGTCCCTACAAAGGACACAAACTCATCGTTTTTTATAGCTGCATAGTATTCCAACTCTTAAGCACCCTATCTCACTGCTTCTCCCTCAGTGCACTGCAGCCCAGACGAGAGGCATTGCAAGTTACCTGAATCAGCCACAGGGCTCTTGGATCTCCTCCTTGGAGCCACGGAAAGGGCAAGGTCCCAGCTTGAGGTTTGTCACTGTGACGCTCGGTCAGATCACTCCCCTCCTCTCTGTGTCCATTTCCTCACCTGACAGTGACAGTTGAATCGCAGATCTATCAAATCCTTTCCAGTCTGGATCTTCAGGATATCTATTTCTGGGGAATCTGTCCCAGTAGCCAGGCTCCAGAGCCCTAAATTTTCAACCTGCTGAGCTTTGGACTCTCTTTCCTAGACTCAGGGGAATGGTTTAGGTTTTAGAGTTCCTTGTGTTCGCAGGGTATTATGTGCCTAAGCCAAAGCCACAAAACATAATCATGAGCATAAAATAGCATGAGGAAGGAAACACCAAAGCCTGTAGAGCGGTGGTGAGCTCTCACCATGACAATAGCAATCCTTGTCATCACCATCATAAACGAAGCTTGTGGTTAGTGAGTACTTACTAAGTACAAAGCCCTGAGATCAGTTCCTTACATAGGTCACATCACCAGTCCTTTCAACAGCCCTCTGAGGCAAAAGCACATATTGCCTTCAGCTGTCAGATGAAGAAACAGAGGCTCCGAGAGGTTAAGTAATTCGCCCAAGGTCACACAGGCTGTAAGCAGGGAAACCAGGATTCAAAGCCTCTCTCAATCCCTGTGCTTTGAATCTCATTCTCTTGGGCATTCCTCTCTCACCCTGGGTTAGCAACACAACACTAAGCATTCTGGGCCTGGCATGTGAGCTTCCTGAAGGGCAGCCCAGGTCAGCTCATCGTCATCCTGTGTAGAATGGGGAGTTTCACAAGATAACTCATCCTTCTGACAAATCCCCTTTACTCTAGTTGCCTGAGACTCTTTTCATAAAATCCAGATACTTGAGAAATGGAGCCTTCAGCATCCTCTCCCTCCTCTGTTCCCCTTTCACCTGCTCCCTCATGGCATCCAGTTGGCTAGAAACCTCTCTGCTGTTTATTTACCTCTTATAAGCCCTATATCCTCTCAGAAAGCCATTTAGCACTGCACCACTTAATTTTCCTTAAGGCAGAATCTGCCAGATGGAGCCGACGTCCCAAGCTATGTTGATTTGTCTTATTTTTAAACAACAGCAAACATTGCATAAAACTAAAATAGCAGTCGGTTCCCAGGTGTGGACTCACTAGCAGGGGGACAGTCCAGGATGTGTAGATGTGTCCACCTGGGGCAGCTGTCCCAAACAGGCCGGATTAATGAAAGATTGACCTCTGCAGGCAGCTCCTGGCCAGCTGCCGGGTTCACTCCATGCAGGAGCATCAGTCATCACCTCCCCTCACTGAACCCCCTTGGGCTGTGCATTCCTGACTTTTCCACAGACATGGTTCTGACAGTGGAGGAGACAATGTGGACCCTAGAGAATGAAGAGACCAACATAAAGTAGCACAGTGCAAGAAGGAAATATCCCTGATCTGATTTTTTAATCCCTAAAATTCCTAAAAAATGTGCCTCTGATTCCATAACATAACTATGTTTAGTTACTATCCATAAAATTCCTCAAATTTCATACCAGCCAGACTACTAAACTATGTTTCCCCTAAAATTGTTTTTGAAATGAACGCCCCCAAAGTCATATTGATCCCATAGCTGTATTATTCCTAGATGCCCACCAGGGTATTCTGGAAGCATGTGTGCTTGTGTTTGAGAAGCACAACCCTGGGGCTGGGCAATCTCTGTCTTGGGGAAGGCAAACCTACAACAGTGACTGAGAATGTTCCTTCACCGCTGCGTGCTGTCCTAAGGAAGAGAGGATATGTCTAAAGGAAAGACAGGCAATCATTACCAGCACAGCAGTGACCTCCTTGGGATGCAGCAAGTAAATGTAAAGAAGACAGAGGCTAGTGACTTACTGCTTGTGGGTGGCTCCATTGATACTTACATCATGACAGGACTTGGGAGGGCAGTACTCCCGCCCAGCTCACAGAAGTGACAGCCCAGAAAAACACTTATGCCATAAGCTCCTCTCCACAGCACTCCATCTTCCAGCACCTTTATAACCTACATCCTAGAATAAGCAGTACAGTCCTTTATTACAAAGGGGAAAAATGAGATAGAGTGTTCATGGGTAGAGGTGCATTGGCCTTGCCTTTGATATGCTCTGTATGCAGATTCTGGACAACTAGCTTTTGCCAAAACCTTCAAAACCAGTGTGCTCTGGGAGGGTTGGTGATCAGGATATTGCCCAGAATGAAAGTTGTTCTCCCTGATTCCAATGTCAAATACCAGGTAGAATGCTGAGATTATAGCAATCAACTGATAAGCCACTTCCCCAAAGGCATTATCCAGTAGGACATGGTAGCCAAAGGAGGGGAAAAAAGAGGAAGACAAGACAGAATGAGTGATAAATTCTTTGTTCCTTGGGGCAATTTTGCTATAATATTTAAGGATTTTTTAGAGCACTCTAAAAAAAAAGAAAACCAGTGTTTCCTCTATAAGATTCTTTTCTCACAGAGCGCATGGACCATTCTGGGGTCTGTAAGCAGCCTTACACATGGATATTTAACAGGTTTTCCCAGGGCTGCTTTGAAGAAAACATATCATCCCCTGAGTCAGCAGAAAGGCCATGAAGTGTTTGACCGTTACTATGGCACTCTTGGTGAAGGAGTTTCCACCCTAAGTATATAAATAACCAACCAAATTTTTAAATAATCAAATGTATTTCCAAAATGACACAGGGAAACAAGTCTGGGGTGACTGCCCCTATTCTTCATAGAAAATAAAAGTGAGGGTTGGGGGGAGATGGGATGGTTAATGGGTACCGAACAAAACAAAACAAAATAAAATAGTTAGAAAGAATGATTAAAACCTAGTGTGTGATAGCACAACAGGGTGACTGTAGTCAATAATAATTCAATCACATATTTTTAAACACCTAAATGAATATAATTGTATTGTTTTTAACACAAAGGATAAATGCTTGAGGGAATAGATACCCTGTTTTCTATGATGTAATTATTACACATTGCATGACTATATGAAAGTATCTCATGTACCTTGTAAATACATATACCTACTATGTGCACACAAACATTTTAAGGAAAAGAAAAGTGATATGGGTGAGTGGAAGCACAGAATGAGCTGATCAGTTGAGAAAGGTGCTTGGAAACCTGTTATGTGCTTTGGCATGTAAGGTGGAATTATTACTAAAATTCCACAGACACATCACCCCCAAAATCCTCAGAAGTGGTCTCAATAGTCATTTGGTTGACATTTAACCATGTCTGCTGCACTGAGCTCCCAGAGCCACGGAGCACTTCGGCAGAACCCTCTGGTTCTTTCGAGTTACAAAGTTGTTCCCCAATTCTAATGCTGTTCATTTTACAGACCTGGCCTTCCAAATGGAAGCACCTTTATTTCAGGTGGCTGGGGAAGTCTTCTGAGATCTTTTATGACCAGGAAGATTGGATCCTAGGAAGACTTGTCTGAGGTTCTCCAGAGGGCCTCCAGAAAGGAAGGAAGACACGAAAAACCTCTTCCTCCTTAGGGACTTTTCTGAAGTCAAAGGAGAAAACTGCACTTCTAATCACGACCCTTTCTCTGTGGAAGAGTGGACTTGTCATGCCCAGGACAGCTCAGATTCCAGCAGAAACAAACAATAACATACCCAGAGGGGCTCAGCATCAGTGGAGAAGCCCAGCAAAGGAAAGCCTGCCTCTCCAGATCTGGCTGCCTTCAGAGGCACCCAGCTCCAAGCCAGCTGGACTCAGTTAGAAAGGCCACATACGGGATATTAGTTTGGTTTCAAATCCCACATTTAAAGCGGGACATTTCTAAATGCAGACAGATGAGCCCACACCTCCAGAACAGATCTTGAAACTGTGTCACACGAGGAATAATTGAGGGCACCTGGAAAGTTAAATTTGGCTTGGCATGCCCAAAAGTCTTCATGGGACACCTGATGAATGCCTTAAAATATTTAAAGAATGGTGGAAGATGGAATAGACTGTATTACCTGGAAAAGCAGAACGGTTTAAATATTTAGTTAGGCAGAAAGAAGACTTTCTGAAATGAGAGCTCTTTGAAAATAGCACACGGACAAGAGTGGTGTCTCATGCCTGTAATCCCAGCACTTTGGGAGGCCGAGGCAGGAGGATCACCTGAGGTCAGGAGTTTGAGACCAGCCTGACCAATATGGTGAAACGCCATCTTTACTAAAAATACAAAAATTAGCCAGACATGGTGGTAGGTGCCTGTAATCCCAGCTAGTCAGGAGACTGAGGAAGGAGAATCGCTTGACCCAGGGAGGCAGAGGTTGCAGTGAGCCAAGATCATGCCACTGCACTCCAGCCTGGGCAACAGAGCAAGAATCCATCTCAAAAAAATACAAATAAAAAAATAAAGAAAATTAAAATAGGTTGCATTGCCTTGAGAAGTGGGGAGTTCTTAGCTGGAGGTGGGAAGGCTGAGGCTGTGGTACCACCGGCAGGGAGGGAGTATACCCAAGCAGTAAAAACTCAGGGCTTGGGCTGGACCCAGGCTCAGGTTCCAGCTCTGTTTTTGTGAGACTTTGAAAAATTTCTTTTTGACCCCCCAATTACCTCATTTGTGAAATTGGTATAATAATATCTACTCCTGTGGGTCAGTATGCAACTCAATGAAATGTGAATTAGCACGAGCACTTGGCAGGTAAGAAATGCTAGCTTTGTCCTTGTTACTCCTGCTATTATTATCTTGGTTTGATAAATTGGATGAGAAGATAAAATAATTCACTCTGATTTCCTCAGATTTCTTCGACCCTCTAATTCTACAGTTACTGTGAAGTGTCATTCCATCAAAGCTCCTGGTAGCATCTTCCCAGTTCCCTGACTGCCCAGAGTGTTCTGTTTCAGTGTGGCTCTGTGTCTTCCTCCACAGTGGCAGATATCCTCGCCTTTCCTATTACCACTCTCTTTATAATCAAAAACAATCTTTCCCACATCCCAGTTCCTTGAACCCCTGTTTTCTTTGGTAATAACTGGCTATTCTGGTAAATAGTGGATATTAAGAGTAGTGCCACGTTAATATGACAATCTAGTTACCGTCTCCTTAACATTTTTCTCTTGCAAGGAAGCAAGGGCTGAACACAGGACCTGCTCAAGAACTGGCAGTCAAGAAAAATTCTAAATGTTCGTGAGGACAGATCTTTACTAATGAGATTCTGTAGATTAGGTTTGCGTGTTCTAGAGAGATCATGAGGTGGTGATTCAGGAGCAGGGTAGAATACAAGACACTCTCATGACAGGCTGACTTGGGGGATATTCAGCGGCCGGGGTTGGTGGGGGGGCGCCTTCTGTTCTCCCATTAATTTTCTGAGGAAATTTGAAGCTGACTCAGAACTCTTTCTCCCACCAAAGAAAAGAGCAGACCTACGTGCAGAAGCACTGGAAGGATGTCCGCGTGGGAGACTTCATCCAAATGCGATGCAACGAGATTGTCCCAGCAGACATTCTCCTCCTTTTCTCCTCGGACCCCAGCGGGATATGCCATCTGGAAACTGCCAGCTTGGATGGAGAGACGAACCTCAAACAAAGACATGTCGTGAAGGGCTTCTCACAGCAGGTAGGGCTCATTCTAAGATCTTCGATGGTAAAGACAAAGAGAGGAAGCAAGCCTACCCTACTGGAAAATTGAACTAACCCTAGTGGGTAGCGGGGAAAGTAGTGGATGCCTCCTTTCGCTAGCACTTTAGATACACTAAATCTTCCCAGCAGCCCTCTGAGATGGATCTGATCTGCATTTCACAGATGAGGAAACAGAAGCTTAGGAAAGTTAAATAACTTGCCGGAGGCCTCAGAGTTTCTAAATGGAGATCCACTCTGTTCAACTGAGTAAACTATACTCTCGACTCTAAATGAGGGATCTAAAATCTGTTCCATCATCCCCAGGACCAATTCCTCTTCTGTATTCATCCAATCCCAACTCACTCTGCCCAGCTCAGCCCTAGCAATCTCTCCTGGCACGAATCCTAATCCTCCTCTACCCCTCCTAAACTGCAGCAAGATATTATTAACTACGTTTCCATTTGTGTATTCCTGAACTTTTCAACAGTGCTTAAGCCTCCTTGAGGGCAGGGAGAGATCATTGATACTTTTTTTTTTTAAGAGACTGGGTCTCCACTGGGTGCATTGGCTCAAGCCTGTAATTCCAACACTTTGGGAGGCCAAGGCAGGCAGATCACTTGAGGTCAGGAGTTCAAGACCAGCCTGGCCAACATGGTGAAGCCCTGTCTCTACTAAAAATTAAAATATTAGCCGGGTGTGGTGCCAGGCATCTGTAGTACCAGCTACTAGGGAGGCTGAGGCAGTAGAATTGCTTGCACCCAGGAGGCAGAGGGTGTAGTGAGCCAAGAGCGTATCACTGCACTCCAGCCTGGGTGATAAAGTAAGACTCCAACTCAAAAAAAAAAAAAAAAAAGAGAGAGAGAGAGAAACAGGCTCTCTGTCATTCAGACGAGTGCAGTGGCATTGACGCTTTTGTTTAATACCCACCCTTAAATAAATGGTACCTTGGACATCATGAAAAAATCATTATTCTTCGGTGGGTAAAAGCTCAGGCTCTGGGGTCTGACGGAGATGTGTTCCCAGCCCAGGTCCCAGCCCTCTTCAGCTGTCTCACCTTAGGCAAGTTACTAGCCTCTGACACCTTGGCTCCCTCATCTGGAAAATGGGGACAAAGATAGTTCCCTTTCCATAGGGTAGTTTTGGAGACTAACTGGTAGGTACATGACTTACTTAGCAAGAAGACAGGCACATAGTAAAAGACTCGTGAACAGTTGTTATTAATATCAATGCTTTCATAGGGAATATGTGTTGACTGACTGAAGCCGGGTGTGATATTTCAATTTGCAATTGAAATTCTCCTTGTGGGAGTTGATTTCCAATATGGTCCCTTTCTTTAACCAGGGAAAGGAGTACAATTTTATCACTTTTCTTCTTTCTGCCAGCCTTTAGCTGGGGAGAAATTGAATGAGTCAGAGGATTTGAGAGAAAGAAGGCAAATGACTTATTCCTCAGAAATTCTCATAAGCTAGAGCTCAGTTTTCTGGATTCAAACTTCTCAAAATAAGTTTGTAAGTTCTAGGAGCAAGGGTCATTGTACCTTGCTTTGCCTCTCTCCAAGCACCTGATAAACAGTTCTCATAAAACCCTTTTTGTGTGATTGAATTGGTCCTCAGAAGCCTGTTCTCTCATGCATATCATGGGAATAAGAATAGCTATCCCATGGTTTTGCTGTGAAATTCAAATGGTATGAGGAAAGTAAAGAACAAAATAAAGAGCTTGCAATCCAAGAGATTCACAGTAAATGGGAACCATTGCTGCTACTGAGGCTGTAGTCGCCACCACTGGAAATGGAAACCACCACCACCCACTGAGACCAGCAAGCCCACTGATCTCCAGGCTCCAAGTTCCCTGAGCAAGGGCCCTGTCTCCGAGTTTTCTCACCCATTGCTTGTTACCGCCACATTTGCTGAATCACCCTAGTGTTTGCAAAAAGGCGGAGTGAGATCTGGTCGAAGTTCACCACATCGTTCTAGACAAGCAATAACAATCTGTTTCTGGGCTCAGAGCTCTGTCGCCTGCCCTTTTGTCCAGAGGCTTTCAAATCTCTTTAGCAGTAACAATAAGAAATGCATGAAATATTACACACAGACACACACACTCACACACATGCACGTGTGTATACGCACGTGGGTATGTAAGAATGACAACTTAGCCTTACCACACGCAAGGCATTCTGAGATGTTTCTATGCTATTCTACCTTTCTGTTTTTCTCGAGAACAGGGTCCTGCTCTGTCACCCAAGCTGGAGTGCAGTGGCACAATCTCGGCTCAGTGCAACCTATGCCTCCCGGGTTCAAGCGATTCTCCTGCCTCCGCCTCCCAAGTGGCTGGGACTACAGGCACGCACTACCATGCCCAGCTAATTTTTTGTATTTTTTTAGTAGAGTCAGGGTTTTTGCCATGTTGGCCAGGCTGGTCTTGAACCCCCCCGACCTCAAGTGATCCGCCCACCTTGGCCTCCCAAAGTGCTAGGATTACAGGCAGGAGCCACGACGCCCGGCCTTTAACCTTTCTTTTTTTAAGTTCTAGAAGCAGTGAAATCTATAAATCACCCCTTTAGCCTCCCTCCCCCAACAATTCTGAATCTTTCTTAGTCTCTCTTGGGCAGTCATTTCAGTGTTGTTTCATTTCAACCAGTGACTTTTCTTTTTGTCTTTGGCAGCTGTTCCCAAGCTGTTTTTTTGCATATTAATTAGTCAGATAGTTTGGGATTTAGCTGGAATGAGGAGTCAGGCAAAAGGGCCATTCACGCTCCAGTGCTATAGACCAACCAATTTAATAAGTCTCTCCAACCCTAACCCTCAGTTCTCACAGAGCACTTGATGAGATGATTTACCAAAACAAAAACAAAAGAGAGAAAGAGAGAGGTAAATTCCTATGCGAAAGGAAGGAGATTATTTGAGCTTCAAGGTTTCCAGAGCTCTCTATTCTGTCTCAGTTCCTGATTCTCCCCCTTCCTTTGCTCAAACATGCTTTTTTCATTTTAGTAATAATAATAGACTTTTATTGATTCCAAACTAAGGGCTTTGCATGATTATGCCGTTTATCCTCAAAACAACCCGATGAGATAGGCACTATTATATTATTGTCTCCATTTTATACATAAGGAATCTGGTACATACAGAGGCCCTGTAACTTGCCCAAGGTCACTGAGCAGGGAAGCGTTGGAGCAGGATTCAAAGCCAGGTTCGTCCAGAGCCTCAGTTTTTAAGGCTCAGTAGCTCATCTCCCTGGCCCTTTCATTGTTACCTTGAGTTCACTCAGCAATGCTTACTTGAAAGTACACATTGATTGTTGCCAAGATTCTTTCCACATACAGATAGCAAGTGTCAGGGATAATGAAAATGGGCTCAGCCTGCTCCCTGGGGGGAGACATCTTAGCTGCCCCTTTCGACCTTGCTTCTCCCTTATACTTTTAAGGCAGAAAGATTTCTGAATATGGATAGAACTTGCTTCTGGCTAACTCTATACCATAGGATTTCCCTAATGTATCGAACAAACAAACATATTGATGAAAATTGCAAGAAAGGTAAATGTTGCAAGGCCAAGTAATATCAGAAGGCAATAGGTTACAAGCTTTCAAGTATTGTGTTCTGCAGAACTTCTCTGATACTTTAATAAGCCCAAGGAGAAGGACAGGTGCTATTAAGTAGCGTTTCTAAACATTTAAGCACAAGAAACTTTTATCCCAAGAAAGGTATCTCAGAGCTATTACAGGAGGGATGGAATATAACTAAGGGATTTGCTTCAAGTTCATTACAGGTGTTGAGGGTATATCATAATCATCACAGGGAAGTTTTAAAAATATACACGCATCCTTCTGTATCACCACCAGCAAATTATGATTCATTAAGATTGAGTAGGGCCTTGAGTGTGCATATTTTAAAAAATTTTCTCCCAGATGATCTTGAATAAACCTGTCACCACCTCTTTGAAAACCTGTACAACAAAGGAAAGGCGCCACCTTCAGTGCTTCCAAAAAAAAAAAACGCTTATCCTAAAAATGGGAACAAAACTACCATCTATGTTCTTCTTACTATATACCAGTTCTTTTACATGCATTGCCTATTTTAGGCCTTAGACCACCGCGGGAAGTAGGCATTACTATCTCCATTTTACACATGAAAACTCTGAGGCACAGAAGGAGCAAATCACACTAATCATCTCAGAGATTTTGAACACCTACAAACATGCTTTGTTTGGAAATTTAATGTCTTACGTAATAAGCATTAATGGCTTTTGGTAGTTTATTCTCTCTCTGAATCCCTACTGTCTTTAAGACCCTCACCTTGCCAAAGGGGTTTTTTACTAACCACTGAGATTACTAGAAACATCTCACCCCACACATAGACACACTCTTTTTACCATCTTCTAGATGATGAGAATTACTACATTCTGGTAATTCAAAATCAATAAGAAATACTCTGTCCCAGCTCCCATAGAGCAGCATTTCTCAGAATCTGCTAAGCACTTATCCCAAGAGAGAGTTCATGAACAACCCATGGTCTGTGGTCAAGTCAGATTAAGAAGCTTGTGTCCTGTGTACTCCCCTTGTAGGTTCCAACGTTCATTACCATGTGAACATCTCTGAGAAAGCCTGGAGTCAACAGACCTGTTAAACTTTCTTTAGCCCTGAGCTCTCCAAATGTATTTAACCTAAGAATCGTTTTTCAGAACAAATATTATTAACATTCCTATGGAACTTTTCAGAAAATATTAGCCTGAATTGTGGTACGGATACAGTCACAACAGGTGAAGAGTAACAGAGAAGTTGACAATCCTCATGGCTTATACAGTCCATTCTTCCCTTTCCTGTTTAGGTTCAAATGAAATTATAAACGTTAAAGAACTTCTTAAAGAGTCTTTCTCCCATGACACTGCAGATTGTCTTCAAGGTTGCCAAAGAGTTTGTTTCAAATCCTTTTCTCAGAATTCTTCTTGTACTAAATCAACTTTTTTTTTTTCAATTGGAACTTTTATTCCAAGGGGCTGTCTTTGAGTTTATAAAATTATTGACCTATTTTTGAGATATTCATTCTCACTTCCCATTGTTAGGAAAAGAAGGGAAAGAGGGGGAATTCAAAATTAGGATTATTCTGAAAACCTGTCCAGCTGACAAGAGGACTTTATTAGAGAATTCAAATGTATAGTTTTCTCTTCGGATACCTGAAACCTCTTCTGTAAAAGAGTTTTAACCTAGGGATTTAACACCTGGAAAGGTGTGTATAGCATTCATTTCAATAAATGTAATTGTTACCAAAATCCAAGGAATCAGAAATGAATGCTTCCAATTAGTGTTTCGGATCAAACATGTCCCTGGCTATTTTCCAAATCATTGAGGCCTAAATCCCACTGAAGCATGGGTCAGATCATTCCCCAGTGCCAACAGGGAACTTGCTATGCCAAGTACATTCTGTGGACTAGCCACTTCAGTAAGCCTAACTGAGAGCTTGTCAGAAATGCAGAATCTCAGGCCCCACCCCAGACTAAACCAGAATCTGCATTTTAACAGGATCCTCGGGAGAGTCATGTGCATATGAAAGTTTGAAAGGCTCTGGCTCAGAGCATCATTAATCAATGTAATAATTATACATACCTGTTTGTTGCTCAGGTTAAAAATTCTCCATTGAGTCTCTCTTTTGACTAGCTTGCATGCCACCAATGATAGTGCTTTTAAGCCATTTACTCAGTTACAAACAGCTGCTGTACTTAGATCCTCTGGAATGAAAGTATGTATTGATTTTAAGGTACTTAGACAAAGGAGCATTTTGCCAACAAAGAGTTGAGATCCAGTAGGGAGAAATTATTACCATCCCAGTTCAGTGATGCCAAACCTCAGTTAATGCAAAAGTTTAGCTACCTGTCTTCTAACCTTGCCTGCCCTTGAGAACCAGAGAAAGGTCCTCTTTCCTGCTAGATTTTTTCCAAATTTCTAGACAGGCTTTTCCAAATTTCCTTTAAGTACAAAACTTAGTGATTTTTACCTGTTGATCAGTACTTAAATGTTGAGCACAGATCACACCTTTTTTTTTTAATTTATTTTACTTTAGGTGCATGTTATATCTGGCATTTCTCCCCATGCTATCTCTCCCCACCCTCACCTCCCTCCCCACCCCCTGCTGTCTAGGATTCTTTTAAAATATAACTTCATAATAGTATGTAATATCAAGAAGACATAACCGATAACTGGATTAAACACCTACTATGGCCATAGGCAGTTTTTCTAAGTGTTCTATATCTATTATTTCCTTCTACTACTCAAAAATAACCCTGTAAAATAGGTGCTTTTATTACTCCATTTAACAAATGAGGCAAGAACAGTTAATTAACCCTGTTCACTAGGTTGACTGAGCTCAGATCCAAACTCAGGCACAGTTCTTTGGTTGGTTTGTTTACTTTTTGTCGTGGAAATTTTTAAGAATATACAAAACCAGAGAGAACAATATGATACATTTCTATGGACCCATCACCTGATTTCAACAATCAGTTTATAACCAGTCTTTTTTTAATCTATACCCCATCCTCTACATCTGCAAATTATTTTGAAGTAGATCTTCAATATTTTATTTTACCCATAAATATTTTATTATGTCTCTAAAGGATAGGATTTTTTAAATATATGATTATATTATCATACCTAAAAATTAGCAATATTTATTTGATACCAACTTTCAAATCAGTGGTCAATATTTTTCATTTGTTTGAATCGGGATCGAAATAAGAACAAATATTGAGATTAGTTTCTTTAATCTATTTTATTCTGTAAGTTCCCCACTTAGCTTTCTCTTTTTGATGCATATTTAGTTTTTGTTGCTTAATAAACCAGGTTGTTTGTCCTGTGTGGTTTCTTATAGTCTGTGCATTGTCTCCTGTAGTACCATTTAACATGTTTTTCTGACCACTATATTTTTACAACATGGTAGTGCCTAAGTCAGATTCAGGTTAGATTTGCCCTTTGAGCATGCGCATGTCAATGTTATGTCATAGGAACTGAGGTGCTACCATCTCAAAGCACAAAACATCTATCTTTTTTCATTGTTAATAGTCATTCATGGTGGTTGTTTAGATTCATTAGTTCAATGGAATTTGAAAAAACTAGTAATATTCTAATTGGTTTATAAGGAAAAATGTCCCCTCATGAAGTATTGGGTCACTCCAAGGTGTCCTCTGTAGAGAAAATGGATGTCTTTGAGACTTTCCTCTCATTTACATTTTCAAAATAATGAGTTGTTTGCCTAACATCCTCCAAAAGTGTTCAGTGGGTTTTTCTTTTTTAGCATCAATATGAACTCATGGATTTAAACATACCTGATGTATGTCAAATCAATGCACTAGTTGTCTTTCACTATTACCCCATCTCTAGGCAGTGGGAACCTCTTAAAAAAGAGAAGTGGCTCCTGAGTTCTTTTCACGTGATGGTAGTGGTCTTGGTAGATCTGCTTCCTTTTAATAGAAACCACAGTAAATATATCCTAGAGGATTTTATTACTATTGAGTTGATTATTATTTCTATGTCATTTAAATGAACAAAACTAGAACATTTTTCTTGAACTCCCAACCTCAGGTGATCTGCCCACCTTGGCCTCCGAAGTGCTTGGATTACAGGCGTGAGCCTCCGCACCCGGCCAAAACTAGAACATTTTTATGATTAAATGCATCAGGATTCATGCTGACACTTCAAATTCAAGAACAGAGGTTTTTACCTCACCTCATCAATATTAAATATGTAAATATTTTTCTGCATCAGGCAAAGTCCCTGTCCACTGTGTTACACCACCCCATTTTGATATTTAATACTCACAGAAATTCTATGAGGTTGAAATGGTAGGAACTAGGAACATTTTAGAGATGAGAAGATAACTTCAGACAGATCGAATTTTTCAAAATTATCCAGGTAATACAGTGCTGAGCCCAAATTAGAACTCAGTTCTGATGTACCTGATTATTTTTCCCATTGCTGAAATTATTCTTACCTTTCTTTATATGTATTTTTATGTCTCAAATGAATATATTTTCATATGTATGAAAATTCTAAAGCTTTATAGATTTTAGGTTTAATTATTTATAATAATAATAACTTGATGGTGATGGGGCAACCCTATGAAAAACTGTTACTGTTATTTTCTGTAGACTTCTGGGCTCCTTGTGGTGATCTCCTCCAGTCTTCTACTTGTGTGCAGGTGCACACTCTCCTCACACACCCATACGACATCCCCTCTTCCCAATGTCTAGCATTATTTGCACATTTCTATAAAAAGATATTTTTCCTTTAGAGCCTTACAAGAAAGCTCTGCTAGGTTATGTGAAAGGTGAATTTTTTTTTATTGTTTGTTTGTTGTTGTTTTGGTTTTTTTTTTTTTTTTTTTTTTTTTTTGAGATGGAGTCTTGCGCTGCCACCCAGGCTGGAGTGCAATGGCACAGTCTTGGCTCACTGCAACCTCTGCCTCCTGGGTTCAAGTGATTGTCCTGCTGCAGCCTCCTGAGTAGCTGGGATTATAGGCACCTACCACCACGCCTGGTTAATTTTTTGTATTTTTAGTAGAGACAGGGTTTCACTATGTTGACTAGGCTGTTCTTGAACTCCTGACCTCATGATTCACCTGCCTCAGCCTCCCAAAGTGCTGGGATTACAGGTGTGAGCCACTGTGGCCAGCCGGAAAAATGAAATGTTAATGGATGATATCTTAAAGTTATGGATGATAACCTATGGGATTAATGAATTATATCTTAAAGGTTTTCTCCTTCCCAGCAACTCCGTTACCCAAGACAATGTATTTACATTTTAGTATTGGCCTTCAGTGCCTTAGTCTATTGTGGGTATTTAAGGTCAATGTGGGAAATATTTGATATCTCAGATGAAAACCATACCAATCTAATATGGTATATGGCTTAGTTAAGACTCTTGATTACATGTAACAGAACTGTAATTCAAAATAGTGTGGACAAAAAGTTAATTAGAAAAATATGGGTGAGTTGGGCCTTAGGTGCATGTGGAATGAAGAATTCAGAATCCATCAGTACAATGTCCATTCCTTGTCTATGTTTCTTGTGATGTGTTTGACTTCACTCTTTCAAACCAACTTCCTTTGTGTGGAATGAAATGTAGTACCAGTCATACTTGTGCTTTATAGCTTAACCCCCAGAGAGGGTCTAGCAACCTTCCCTGATGTCTAGGTTGAAAAGCATCCTGGGGGAATGGACTGCTGGCCTGGCTGATATCATGTACGCATTCCTAGACAAATTAACTCTGTCCAGAAACAAAGGACTAAGTGATTGGCATCCTCCACTTGAACCCCATGTTTGAAATTGGTCTGTAGGGTGGGAGAGTTCTGAACAGCAGAGTAATAAATATCCTTTATACCTATGACTCATCCGAAGTCTATAAGCCTAATTTACCTGTGACCATGGTCATTCATCCTAAAGGAGGGGGCTTAATACCCTCTGTCTCTCTCCTAGAGTCCCTAAGTGTTATCCCTCTTCCCAAAATGCCCTTCCTTGTCTGACCTCTCTCTGGTTTAGGCAACACTCTGACCCATGTCCCACAGGTAAGCACTCCTTTCTCTGTGCTCGCATGGACTTTGCTCTTGCCACTCTCAACTACTGTAGTTCATTCAATAAATTCATTTACTCAGTCAACATCTGATGAGGTCCTCCTGTTACCAAACACTGTACTAGGATCTTTGTTATTGTGGTTTATCAGCAGAGGTGACACATTGTGATCATATCTTCCATGAACAACTTAATATAGTTTCTTGAACTGAAATTTATACTCTCTTCTTTGTGAATTCTTTTGCCAAAACATGAAGCATGAAACTTTGGATTTCGTATCATCTTCTTGTGTTTCAGTTATCTACAGCAAGAAAAGCTTTGTACAGAAAAGGTTTGTCTGTGCAATACTCCCTTAAGGCACCACTGGCCATCTGGTGGCACCTGCTTATGTTTCAGGCATCAGACCACTCACACATTCATTCATCAAATATTTATTAAAAGCCTTCTATGTGCTGAATGCTGTAGCATGCTCTGGGGGCCCAGGAGTAAACAAGAGAGATACAGGGTGTGACTGCATGCTCTTACAGGGAATTACACAAATAGTTGTTAACAATTCTGCCAACCATTAGTTCCTTTTAGAAATGACAGAAGAAATCATCCTATTTCTGTATTGCTTGGCATGCCAAGTCCATGCACTGTATGTTTGGTAAATGCCATAGCACGATCTCCAGATTACTTTTAGTCAGCCCAAGTGGGAAACAGAATATTTGTCCACTTGACCAAAAGGAACTCAAACTATAAAAACTCCTAAGAGCCCTCCAGCCCAATCTGCCTGCTTTTGTGAGAGAATCAGTAGGGCAGGCAGGGACCTTTAGAGTGATTGAATATGCAAATGATTTCCTCATCCAGAGCCAGAGGAAAGTAACTGCCAGTCACCCTGTTACGGGTTATCCTGAAAAGAACCTTCACCTACCAGGAAGCAGCTAGGTTATCAAGTGCTAGTAACTGTCATTAGTTTTCAGATAGGATTCTCAGAAATCAGAGGGTTGCTTAATTTGTATGCCGGGAAGAAAACCTCAATCACCTAGCTCGGCAGCTGGGGTGTGAAGTACATTTGCTTTCACCATTTAGACAACGGATAACTTAAAATGAAAAAACTTTAGTGTTCTTCCAAGGTTGCAGCATATACCTCCCATGTAGCTTCCTTGGTCGGCATGGTTTGCCTACACTGTAACCCCTACTCCTTGGCACAGTCAGTTGAGCCATCCACACAGGAGGGTCAATGTTGCCATTTTGTTATTCTCATCCCCAGATAGTGGTGGTTCTCCTTGGTAGTCTTTTAGCCTGGGAATCACGTAGAAACAGAATCCAAGAGCTTCACAAAAGCATGGCAGTCACAGATTTAACTCTTCTTTTTCATAAACATAATTGACTCTTGGTAAAAACTAAATACATAAATTATTTCTATGTTTGAGGAAAGAGTTTGGTTGGCTTCCATTTCTTTAATCAACAAAATCTTTCTTGAATGATATTTCCTAATGGACATACAGGGATTTCAAAGTGGTCTAAGATGTGCTTCTAATCCTGTAAGAACTATATGACCATGGGTTCCACTTTTAAAAAAGGCCATTTGTGACTATTAAAAAAAAAAAAAAAAAAAAGGTTGTTCTTTCAACATCCATTATTTAAGAATATACAATAAAACCAAAAGCTACAGTGAATCTAGTGAATTGGTAAATGAAATTTCAATTTATTAATCTCAATAATTCCTTTAGAAATCTGAAAGATACTGGTACATGCATATGTGAGACTTATTTTTACTCTGTCTACAGACAGCATTTGGTAGCATATAAGGGATTTGTAGACAAGTTGCAGTAGCTTAATCTACCAATCACGAACCATTGGCTTATCCAAACAGCTTGGTAACAGAAATTCCTTTGCAGTCTCCTTTCTTTTCCTCCCTTGAGTCATTCGACTCAAGTCAAAGCCCCACAGTAAGAGAGTTTAATGGGCAGGGCATCATGGCTTACATTCCCATCACAGTTATAAACCAGAAATGAAAGGCACTTTCCCACAGGGAAGTCAAAAGTTTACAAAGGATGAAACAGAAGATGAGTAGCCAGAAGAAAGCTATCCATTACAAACAACTTCAAAAGATCATTCATACATTTATTTAATCACATGTATTGGTGAATTCAATCATTAATTGTGACTGATAAAAGGAAATAAGCCTAGAAAAGTAAAACTTGAGGCAAGCACAAGGAAAACAGCCTATTCTAGCTCATGGAATATATTCCAGCCTGAGATGGCAGGCTTGCTGTACATGGGACACAGGTGAACAAGGAGGACCTCAACCCTGGGGAGTGATTATGCCCTGGCACCAGGCCCAGTTTCCTTTGCTCTCAAAGATACCACTGTTGACACACCTGAGCCAGACTGGGAACCTTGAGTTGTCTTATGGCAGCAATCATTGATTTGTGTTAATCACCCCTTTCCTCCTTTGATTCTCTCTTACTTTCCCACATGACTGCTGTATCATGGATAGTTAATAAAAGCTTGAATGGAGGCATGAGTGAACAGGAGACTAGACTGGACAAAGGTGGGATTGAGGATTCTGACTACATTTTTTATTTGTTGAGTTAAAGGCTTCCCACACAAGAGGTGGTCCTACTCCCATGAATCAAAGTTCAGACTGTGTCTGGGACTTTTTCTATTGTGTGAATCAGCCTTTACAGTGAGATCTGCTTTGTATCTACTCACCTATCACCTTTAAAAATACACACAGCCAACATCACCCTCTCGAGTACTAACCTTGCCTCAACACATCTTTATGGTGTGCCTGCAAAAACAAGGTATTACAGGAGATGCCCCAGAGGAAGCTGACAGTCTACCAGAGGATGCATAGATCTAGACAGAGGTGTTCAATGGAAACAGCAGCAGTGGTGGCAGCACATGAAAAGGAGCAATTCTGATTAGCTGAGGTGGAACCTTCTGTGGGGATTAGAGTGGGCTTCATAGAGGGAGTAGCCAAAAAATTCGTAAAGGCTAAAAAATAAAATTTTCAAAAAAAAAATCTTCTGGGGAAGACAATCCAAGATGGCCAAATAGGAACAGCTCTGGATTGCAGTTCCTAGTGAGAATACAAAGAGTGAGTTATCACTGTGTTTCCAAATGAATTTTTACTGCCCACAGACCAGGAGATTCCTGGGTGGAAAAGTCTCCAGGCATGAGTCTCCAGCATGGCTGTTTCAGCCGGTGCAGCAGGTCACCACACAAAAACTCACACAAATCTGGGTGCCACTTCAACTGGTGACTGGAACGCCTGGGAGACAGAGTCATCCATTCAACTGAAAAAAAGGGTGCTGAAACAGGGAACCAGGTGATCTGGCTCAGCAGGTCCCACCTCCACAAAGACCAGCAATCTCAAACGCTCTGGATTGAGAGTTTCACAGCAAGCACAGCTGGACCTGGGATGGTCCAGCTCTGTGTGGGGAAGGGCTTCTACCATTACTGAGGCAGTACACCACTATGGAGGCAGTCCGCCACTGCTGTGGCAGTCCGCCATTACCAAGGCATTATGCCATTACTGAAGCAGTCTGCCATTACCAAGGCAATCGCCATTACTGAGGGAGTCTGCCATTACAGACACAGTCTAATATTACTGAGGCACACCGCCATTACTGTGGCAGTTCTAACTATACCTTTATAAACAAAACCACAAGGAAGTTCTCACAGCAGCTGAGCAGAGCCCACGGCAGCTCAGCAATGCCTCTGCTGACAGACTGTAACTAGGCTACCTCCTCGCTGGGCAGGGCATCTCTGAAAAAATGCAGCAGCACATTAGGAACTTATAAATAAAGCTCCACCCTTCCAGGACAGAGCACCTGGGAAAAAAAGGCAGTTATGAGCTCTGCTGCAGCAGACTTAAATGTACCTGACCAGCAGCTCTGAACAGAACAACAGAGCTCACAGCTCAGCACTTGAGCTCCTATAAGGGACAGACTGTCTCCTCAGGCAGCTCCCTGACCCCCATATATCCAAAGAGATACCTCATAAAACAGAGCTCAGGCTGACATCTGGCACATATCCTTCTGGGACAAAGATATCAGAAGAAGAAACTGGCAGCAACCTTTACTGTTCTGCAGCCGCTGCAGGGGATCCCCAGACAAGCAGAGTCTGGAGTGGTCCTCCAACAGTCCTAAAGCAGAGGAGCCTGATGGTTAGAAGGAAAAGGAAAAAACAGAAAGAAATAACTTCACCATCAACAAAAAGGACGTCCACTCAGAGAACCCATCTGAAAGTCACCAACTGCAAGGACCACAGGTAGATAAATCCACAAAGATGGGAAGAAACCAGTGCAAAAAGGATGAAAACACCCAAAACCAGAAGGCCTCTCCTCCTCCAAGGGATCATAACTCCTCACCAGCAAGGGAAAAAGGCTGGATGGAGAATGAGTCTGATGAATTGACATAAACAGGCTTCATAAAGTGGGTAATAACAAATTACTCTGAGCTAAAAGAACATGTTCTAACCCAATGCAAAGAAACTAAGAACCTTGAAAAAAGGTTTGATGAAATGCTAACAAGAATAAACAGCTTAGAGAAGAATATAAATGAATTGATGGAGCTGAAAACACAACATAAGCACGTCTCGAAGTATGCACAAGTTTCAAGAGCCAAATTGACCAAGTAGAAGAAAGGATATCAGAGATTGAAGATCAACTCAATGAAATAAAATGAGAAGGCAAGATTAGAGAAAAAAGAGTGAAATGAACAAAGCCTCCAGGAAATATGGGATTATGTGAAAAGACCTAATCTACATTTGATAGGTGTACCTGAACATGACAGAATGAATCCAAGCTGGAAAATATTTTTCAGGATATTATCGAGGAGAACTTCCCCAACCTAGCAAGGCAGAGCACCATTCATGTCCAGAAAATGCAGAGAACACCACAAAGATATTCCTCAAGAAGAGCAACCCCAAGACACATAATCGTCAGTTTCACCAGGGTTGAAATGAAGGAAAACATGCTAAGGGCAGCCAGAGAGAAAGGCCAGGTTATCCACAAAGGGAAGCCCATCAGACTCACAGAGAATCTCTCCACAGAAACCCTACAATGAGAAGGATGTGGGGGCCAATATTCAATATTCTTAAAGAAAATAACTTTCAACCTAGAATTTCATATCCAGCCAAACTAAGCTTCATAAGCGAAGGAGAAATAAAATTATGAACAAGCAATTGCTGAGAGATTTCATCACCACCAGGCCTGCCTTACAAGAGCTCCTGAAAGATGCACTAAACATAGAAAGGAACAACCAGTATCAGCCACTCCAAAAACGTACCAAATGGTAAAGAGCATCAACACAATGAAGAAACTGCATCACCTAATGGGCAAAACAACCAGCTAGAGTCAATATGGCAGGATCAAATTCACGCATAACAATATTAACCCTAAATATAAATGGACTAAATGCCCTAATCAAAAGACACTGACTGGCAATTTGGATAAAAGTCAAGACCCATCGGTGTGCTGTATTCAGGAAACCCATCTCACGTGTAAAGACACACATAGGCTCAAAATAAAGGGATGGAGGAAGATTTACCAAGAAAATGGAGAACAAAAAAAAAAAAGCAGGAGTTATAGTCTCTGATAAAATAGACTTTAAACCAACAAAGATCAAAAGAGACAAGGGCATTACATAATGGTAAAAGGATCAATGCAACAAGAAGGGCTAACTATCCTAAACATATATGCACCCAATACAGGAGCACCCAGATACATAAAGCAAGCTCTTAATGACCTACAAAGAGACTTAGATGTCCACACAATGATAGTGGTAGACTTTAACACTCCACTGTCAATATTAGACAGATCGACAAGAGAGAAAATTAACAGGGGTATCCAGGACTTGAAATCAGATTGGGACCAAGCAAACCTAATAGACATTTACAGAACTCTCAACCCCAAATCCACAGAATAAACATTCTTCTCAGCACCATATCACACCTGCTCTAAAATTGACCACATAATTGGAAGTAAAACACTCCTCAGCAAATGCAAAAGAACGGAAATCATAACAGTCTCTCAGACCACAGTGAAATCAAATTAGAACTCAGGATTAAGAAGCTCACTTAACTTTGAACCACACAACTTCATGGAAACTGAACAACTGGCTCTTGAATGTTGACTGGATAAACAATGAAATGAAGGCAAAAATAAAGATATTCTTCAAAACCAATGGGAACAATGACACAGCATGCCAGAATCTCTTGGATACATTTAAAGCAGTGTCTAGAGGAAAATTTATAGCAATAAATGCTCACATGAGAAACAAGGAAAGATCTAAAATGGACATGCTATCATCAAAATGGAAAGAGCTAAAGGAGCAAGATCAAGAAAACTCAAAAGCTAGCAAAAAGCAAGAAATAACTAAGATCAGAGCAGAACTGAAGGAGATAGAGATACAAAAAAAAAAACTTCAAAAAATTAATAAATCCAGGATCTGTTTTTTTTTTTAAAGATCAACAAAATAGACCACTAGCCAGATTACTAAAAAAAAAGAAAAGAGAGAAGAATCAAATAGATGCAATAAAAAATGATAAAGGGAATATCACCACCAGTTCCATAAAATACAAACTACCATCAGAGATTACTACAAACAACTCTGTGCACATAAACCAGTAAACCTGGAAGAAATGGATACATTCCTGGACATTTACATCCTCCCAAGCCTAACCCAGGAAGACGTCAAAACCCTGAATAGATAAATAACAAGGGCTGAAGTTGAGGCAGCAATTAATAGCCTACCACCCAACAAAAGCCCAGGTCCAGATGGATTCACAGCCGAATTCTACCAGACATACAAGGAGGAGCTGGTACCACTCCTTCTGAAACTATTCCAAACAATCCAAAAGAGGGAATCCTTCCCAAATCATTTATGAGACAAACATCATCCTGATACCAAAACCCGGCAGAAACTCAACAAGAAAAGAAAACTTCAGGCCAATATCCATGATGAACACAGATGCAAAAATCTTCAATAAAATACTGGCAAAGTGATTGCAACAGCATATCAAAAAGCTTATCCATCACGATCAAGTAGGCTTCATCCCAGAGATGCAAGGCTGCCTCAACATATGCAAGTCATAAATCTAATCCACCACATAAACAGAACCAAAGACAAAAACCACATGATTATGTCAATAGATGCAGAGAAGGCCTTCAACAAAATTCAACAGTCCTCTGTGCTAAAAACTCTCAATAAACTAGATACCAATGGAACGTATCTCAAAATAATAAAAGCTATTTACGACAAACCCACAGCCAATATCATACTGAATGGGCAAAAACTGGAAGCATTCCCTTTGAAATCGGGCATTAGGCAAGGATGCCCTCTTTCACTACTCCTATTCAATATAGTATTGGAAGTTCTAGCCAAAGCAATCAGGCAAAAAATAAATAAATAAATAAAGGGTATTCAATTAGGAAAGGAGGAAGTCAAATTGTCTCTATTTGCAGATGATATGATTGTATATTTACAAGACTCCATTGTCTCAGCCCAAAATCTCCTGAAACTGATAAGCGACTTCAGCAAAGTCTCAGGATACAAAATCAATGTATAGAAATCACCAGCATTCCTATACACCAATAACAGACTTAAAGAGAGCCAAATCAAGAACCAACTCCCATTCACAGTTGCAACAAAGAGAATAAAATACCTAGGAATACAACTAACAAAGGATGTAAAGGACCTCTTCAAGGAGAACTGCAAACCACTGCTCAACAAAATAAGAGAGGACACAAACAGATGGTGAAACATTCCATGCTCATGGTTAGGAAGAATCAATATTGTGAAAATGGCCATACTGCCCAAAGTAATTTATAGATTCAATGCTATCCTCATCAATCTACCTATGACCCTGTTCACGGAACTGGAAAAAAAAAAAAAAAAAAACTTAAACTTCACATGGAACCAAAAGAGAGTCTGCATAGCCAAGTCAATTCTAAACAAAAAGAACAAAGCTGGAGATATCATGCTGCCTGACTTCAAACTATACTACAAGGCTACAGTAATCAAAACAACTTGGCATTGCTACCAAAACAGAGATACAGACCAATGGAACTGAACAGAGGCCTCAGAGGCAATGCCACACATCTACCACCATCCGATCTTTGACAAACCTGACAAAAACAAGCAATGGGGAAAGGATTCCCTGCTTCAAAAATAGTGTTGGGAAAACTGGCTAGCCATGTGCAGAAAGCAGAAACTGGGCCCCATCCTGACACCTTACACTAAAATTAACTCCAGATGAGTTAAAGACTTAAACATAAGACCTAACACCATAAAAACCCTAGAAGAAAACCTAGGCAAAGCCATTCAGGACAGAGGCATAAACAAGGACTTCGTAACTAAAACACCAAAAGCATTGGCAACAAAAGCCGAAATAGACAAATGGGATCTAATTAAAGTCCAGAGCTTCCACACATCAAAAGAAACAATCATTAGAGTGAACTGGCAACCAACAGAATGGGAAAAAAAATTTTGCAATCTACCCACCTGACAAAGAGCTAATATCCAGAATCTACAAAGAACTAAAACAGATTTACAAGAAAAAAACCCATTCAAAAGTGGGTGAAGGAAAAGATGAGGCCAACAAACATAGGAAAAAATGCTCATCATCACTGCTTATTAGAGAAATGCAAATCAAAACCATATTGAGATACCATCTCACGCCAGTTAGAAAGGCGATCAGTAAAAAATCTGGAGACAACAGATGCTGGAGAGGATGTAGAGAAATAGGAACACTTTTACATTGTTGGTGGAAGCATAAATTAGTTCAACCATTGTGGAAGACAGTGTGGCGATTCCTCAAGGACATAGAAATAGAAACTCCATTTGACCCACCAATCCCATTACTGGGTATATATCCAAAGGATTATAAATTGTTCTACTATAAAGACACATGCACACAAATGTTCACTGCAACACTGTTTACAATAGAAAAGACCTGGAACCAACCCAATTGCCCATCAATGATAGACTGGACAGGGAAAATGTGACACATAAACACCATGGAATACTATGCAGCCATAAAAAATGATGAGTTTGTTTCCTTTTTAGGGACATGGATAAACCTGGAAACCATCATTGTCAGCAAACTGACATAAGAACAGAAAGTCAAACACTGCATGTTCTCACTCATAGGCTAGTGTTGAACAATAAGAACACATGGACACAGGGAGGGGAGCATCACACACTAGGGTCTGTTGGGGTAACTAGGGGAGGGACAGCAGGGGTTAGGTAGTTGGGGAGGGATAACATGGGGAGAAGTGCCAGATATAGGGGATGGGGATAAAGGCAGCAAACCACATTGCCATATATGTACCTTTGCAACAATCCTGTATGCTCTTCACATGTACCCCAGAACCTAAATTGAAAGAAAATATATATATGTATTTTAAAATGTCTTCTAGGCCAAATAGTGCCTTAACTTTAACCTGTACTCTTTGTAGGTACTTAATTTAAAGTGGAAATGTACTTGGAAGAGGTAACACACTGCATTACTTATTTGTTGTAATTTTTGTATATTTTTTATACATTAGAAAATGAATTCATTTATTAAATCGGTCCTTCAGAGGAATTGGGTAGTGAACATAGAGAAATAGCGCCAACAGGAGAGCTTAAATATTCATCTTTCTTCTGTGCATCCAGATACCACTGTGGTTAAGGAGCAGACTCTTAGAGAGTACGCGGTGCTAAGGTTAAAGCCTGTTTTTCTGTTTCGCTGGCTGTATGGCACTGGGGAAATCACGGATTCTCCCTGTCTCAATTCCTTTATCTGTAAAATAGGGATAATAATGGTACATACCTGATAGAATTATTGTAGGAATCAAAGAAGATGGCATATATAAAATACTGTGTTGATTCTCAGTACACAACAAGTGTTCAGTAAGGGCTACAGAATAACAACAGGAGAGGAGGAATGAAAGGTGATGGTGATGACAACAGTGACTTTGGATTCTGATGACGTGAGTGGCGATCATGGCTCTATTGCTTACCAGCCATGAGATAGTCACTTTAATTTAGTCTCCTACTGCACATCTGCCCAAACCTCTTAAGGCTTTTGTGAGAACTGAATGACAGGTGCCTGGCACATAGTAAGCACTCCAGATAGGTAGGTCTGACCTAAGGAGCTGCAGAGACACGCACTCTTCTCTGGAAAGGACTGGCCTTTTCCTGTGTCTTAATGGCTCCCTAGGCCTTTTGCTGGATAGCGAGACTTTCATCAAAGGGCAGTGCCTTAGATAAAAGGCTGGGTCAAAAAGAAGTGGCCGGCTAGGCAACCTTCATCCATAAGCTAAGAAAAATTATAGGATGGTGAGAGGACATTACCCCATCTCACAAGGGAATCAGAAACTGCTGAACAAGGTTAAAATAAGAAGCCTGGGCCACACCTATAATCCCAGCACTGTGGAAGGTTGAGGCAGGAGGATCACTTGAACTCAAGAGTTTGAGACCAGCCTAGGCAACATAGCAAGACCCACATCTCTACAAAATATATCTATATACGTACATATATATTTATATATGTACGTATATAGATATATAATCTTATTTTATACAATTAGTTGGGTCTGGTGGTACACACTTGTAGTCCCAGCTACTCAGGAAGCTGAGGTGGGAAGACTGTTTGAACCTGGGAAGTCAAGGCCGCTGTGAGCTGTGATCACACCACTGCACTCCAGCCTGAGTAACAGAGTGAGACCCTGTCTCAAAAATATTAATAAATAAATAAGAGCCCTGACAGGTTTGTAAGGCTGGGCACTTCTCTGTGTCTTGGGCTGGCTCAACAGCTGCCCTGGAGGGAAATACAGCAAATCCTTAAAAACAAGCAGGGCCTCAGTGGTTGTCTTTGCAGCCAGCAGGACCCATGTGCCCCTCTCCACAGCCCCTCCTCCTCCAGCTGAAGGAAGGAGCCCAGGGGACACGTAGCTAGAAAGAGCAGGGTCACCTCTTCATGAAAAGAGGAAGACAGAGGACCAAAATCACAAAAGAGGAAGACAGAGGACCAAAGTCACATGCTTGGCAGGAAAGAACACAGAACCAGGAAGGGACATTACAGGAGGAGGTGCTAAGAAGCCCCAACAGAGGAACAAGAGCCAAACTTCATTGCTGGGGCCTGGGGGGTGTGATTAAACCGGCAGCAGGGTCTCCGAGGCATTGCAGAGGGATCGTTAGTGCTCAGACCCCACTGCTGTTTATATCTGAAATGAGTTTGGATTTAGAGACCCAGCGCTGATACCAGCAGAGTGGGGCAAAAAGAAAAAAATTAAAAATAAAAAAAGAGACCCAGCACTGAGCTGAGTGGTGTGGATCAGAAGTGTAAGTCGTGAAGCTTACGACTTAATCAGGGGCATGAACACAGCTGACAAATTATAGTGTGATTTGTCATTATCTCAGAGCTTGGCAAGTGTTTGTCCCTGAAAGAATCAATACCTGGAGGGAAAAGGGCCATATTTTTAGAAACTCTTGGATGGGTAATTTATTTCAAGGGAGTAGAGAGTTTATTTATGTTGGCACCCCCTCAGATCCAATGGACAGTATATTTACACGAAGCCAGAAAATGCTATCATTTCTTCGAATCAATTTGCCCCTTTAAACAGCTGTACCTTGTAGCTTTCAGTAATAAACTCACACCCCTTGCTAAAAGCTCTACTGAGAAAAACATTTCCAATCCCACCTTTAGCACTGCTGCCTTCTGTTGGGGTGGAATATTACATGTCTCAACACTTTTCCACAAAGATTCTGTTTTCTAAGGCACAATTAAGATGGGCAGGGCAGGTTATGTTAGCCCCATTCTACAAATGAAGAAACAGAGGCTCGTAAGTTGAAAGTAGTACTAGTCAATGTAGACGGGAGTCAGAAAGCAAGCTCTCCCACCTGTAGCTGTGTTTTGCCCCCATTGGACTAAAAGAGCTTGTACAACAGAAATGCCTTTAAAAAGTAAAGAATCAAGAACGTGTTTAAAATACTTAGGTCTGCAGTTGAACTTGGATTCAAATCCCAGCCCATGAGATTTAAATAGGTTTGAACATGGGCACAGATTTCCCATCTCTACAGAGAGACAAATTAAAGTTCCTGCTTCCGAGAATGATTGTAAGCTTGAAAATGAATAACATATATAAAATTTTCATTGCCGTGTCTGGCAGAAATAAGAATCCAGTAAATGCTATTTATTTTGTTCTATTAGCTACTATTTTCACAGCATTTTTATAATAATAGCAAAACAGATTAAAACACTGTACATATTCAGTAGTGAAATGATTAAAGGAAATATGGTCAGTTTTGTTCCTGGACCAAACTGAGGGTTGGGCTGTTATTTCTTGTGGCCCAATAATGAGATGCAGATGAGCTGGGGAGGAAGAGTTTTTATTTCTGTAACCGGTTTACAGGGAGGGAAATTATTGCCAGACCAACTCAAAATTACAGTTTTCCAGAGCTTATCTGCTTTCTGAGCTATATGTCTACCTGTAAGCATGCATTCATCAAAAGACATAAGTGATTAACTTCTTTTAATCTGTTACCAAAGTCTGAGTCCTAAAGACTTACGTCTGGAGCCTCAGTAAATTTACCTAATCTAAATGGGTCTAGGTACTATAGCAATTACCTTATCTTGTCTCCTGCTAAATCATAAGTGTTAAGGGAGTCTTTTAGACCCCAATAAACTTGTTTGTTTATTGGGAGGCCTGGGGAGTTTCTTCAGATCCCCAGTGAAACTTGTTTAATCCTGAAAATTCCTGTTTAGAATTGCTTTGTTATCTACTCACGCTTCAAGGCCCAGGAAAAGTCTAGGCAACCTTGCTGGGATCTTTATTACACACCAGCCTTTGTATAAGGACCCTGGCTCAGTCAGTTTTTAATGTTTAACCTGGCTACTCAGTGCTGGGACAGTTGTAATGGAGGCCTGCCACATATTATAGGGTAGGTTTCTGTGCATATTTAATAAAGATATAGAAAAATTTAATAACGTGAAAATGTTCAAGATCTATGAACACTGAATTTGATTGTTAAAATGTATAAATGCACATGTATATGCCTATACTAATATATGTGGATGTGGAGACACACACACACACACACACACACACACACGCATATATATATATATATATATATTTTTTTTTTTAACAGAATCTTGCTCTGCCACCCAGTCTGGAGTGCAGTGGTGCGATCTCAGCTCACTGCAGCCTCCACCTCCCGGGTTCAAGTAGTTCTCATGCCTCAGCCTCCTGAGTAGCTGAGATTATAGACAAGCACCACCATGCCTGGCTAATTTTTGTATTTTTAGTAGAAACAGGGTTTCGCCATGTTGGCCAGGCTGGTCTCAAACTTCTGACCTCAGGTGATCCGCCCACCTCAGCCTCCCAAAGTGCTGGGATTACAGGTGTGAGCCACCCTGCCTAGGTGATGAATATATATTTGTAAAACCCTGGACATATTACATGCACAAGCATTTTAGCTGTGGATCTCTCTACGTGGTAGGATTTGTAATGCCTTCTTTTTAATCATCTATTTCTGTGGTGTCCACTAGCCACTTGTAGCTATTTAAGTTTAAATTAATTAAAATCAAATTAAAATTTTTAAGAAAACAATTCCTTAGTCAAACTAGCAAACTTCAAGTGCTCAGTAGCCACACGTGATTAGTGGCTCATACTGTAGCACAATGCAGACTCAAAACAGTCCACCATCGCAGTAAGTTCTGTTAGATCTGAGCTACAGCCCCAGACCCAGGCAGGTCAGAGAAATGCAATCAGCGTAGTAACCTCCCTCTGTCCTGTATCAAACTTTTCATTGGCATTTGCTTTCTCTTCCTTAATGAGGACTTAATTCTTTTTTTCTGACACATTACAACTATCAAAGTGTGACAAAGCAGGGATTACCTTATTTGCAATGGTTCTAACAGTGATTAGCTCTCCCAGTGATCCTATTAAGACAAGATCCCTCTGAATTAATAACCTCACAGAGTCCTCTCTCTCACAGGAGGTACAATTCGAGCCAGAGCTTTTCCACAATACCATCGTGTGTGAGAAACCCAACAACCACCTCAACAAATTTAAGGGTTATATGTAAGTATCTCATGTTCCGTGCTGCTAGTAAGTATCTCCACTGCAGCTAGAAAATATATTTTATATTTCGGAGAAATGACCAAACAGATAAGCATCTTCATCCTGAGGAATTTTATTTTTTGTGTGTGTGATAAAGAAGGACTAGAGAAATTTAAATTGGGAAACTTTCTATTTTTGTTGTTGTTGTTGTTGTTGTTGAATGATAATTATCTTGCAGGGTTAAATTCACCAGTGTTTTATTAAAAAACAACACCAACAACAAAAACCTTTGTAACATAGCATCAAAATCAAGATTGTGCTCTGATTCAGGAAGGTGAATATGAATTAATTAAGATCATTTTTTAAGTGCCTGTATTGCGTTGTAAGTAAGAACAATAACTTTGGAATTTGGCAGATCTGGGTTTGAATAGGGGTTCTGCAAATTATAAGCTATGTGACCTTGGGTAAATTAATTCACCTCTCTGAGCCTGTTTCCACATTCAAAAAAATTGAATTCTAATATCAATATCAAAGGGTTTTTCTTTTCTAAGATTAAGTGACTTAGCATACACAAAACCCTTACCACAGCAACTAGTAGAGAGGAAACAATCAGTTAACAGTGGCTTCTGCTATTAGAATTATTGTTATTCTTATTCCTCAACTTTGGTTCAGCCTAAGAATTTTACTGTGATTCTGCTCCCATATCAGACCACTAGTCTCACAAAATAAAGAGCCATAGTAACAGATGTGAGTAAATGCCCTTATACAGTGCTTTTCTACGGGAGTGTCCAATCTTTTGGCTTCCCTGGGCCACACTGGAAGAATTGTCTTGGGCCACGCATAAAAAACACTTAACCCTAACAATAGCCAATGAGGGGAAAAAAAAAAAAAAAAAAAAAAAAAAAAAAAAAAAAAAACCTCATAATATCTTAAGAAAGTTTATGAATTTGTGTGGGGCCATGTTCAAGCCACCCTGGGCCGCATGTGGGCCGTGGGTCGGACAAGCTTGCTTTGACAGCTTTTAGAGGACTCCCAGAGAGCATTATCTCACATAATCTTCACAACAACCCCAGAGCACGAATATCATGACTTGGATTGTGATTATCTGAGACTTTATACATTTAAAGGATCTCCCAAAGTCACACAGCAGGTATAAGACAAAGCCAGGACTCATATGGGGGTCTTTTGACTCCAACCCCTGTGTGCTTTCCATAGCCATCCATTGAGGAGCTCAGCCATGTTACACCAACTTCTCCACCTGTAGGGCTTGGAATGAGGCTTAGCAGCTCCCTGAAATGCAGCTGTCTTTGCTTTCCTCTGCCCACATGTCCTCAGGTCATGTGGGATATCATGAGGAGAAATAGAAAGGAGAAACAATAAGAACAATACCAGAGAAACTGTAGCTTTTATAGGCAAATTACTTCTAAAATGCAGAGTGAGCAGAAGGAGACAGGCAGAGAAGGGCCTGGGGTTGTCAGAAAAGGACTTTGCAGCAGAGGAGAGGTAAAGCCTGTCACCTGCTCTGAAGAGAAAGGCGTCCCTTGTGCCTTAGGTTTTTTAACTTGATTGATCCCAAATCACTCATGCCTTGAGTCACTCTCCATATCCTCTTAGAGAACAGCCTTATTGCTAGGCTTCTGTTTAGGATCTTTCTCCCCCGAACAGCTCAGGCCAAGAGCCAGGCTTTCTCAGCTTTCAACCTGGGCTCGACCTGCCCCTCTCAGACAGATTCCAGGATAGAACTCTCCCAGCGTCATTCAACCCCAGCACCTCCTCTTCCTGGTTGCTGCTCTGGGAGACCTGTCCTTCCTCCACCTGCCTGGGACTCACGGGTGAGTCCGAAAGTCCAGTTGGGCAATTGAGTAGCTAACCCATGGAATGAAAGAGAATTCCTTGCTGCACTCCCGCATCCTTGCTGCACTTAGCAAAGAGAACACCCTCAGGCCTGGCACCCACAGATTGTCTGCACCTTCTTCCTGAGCAAACCCACTGGTTTCCCAGAAGCTCCTGTGAGCCTCATTAATTTAGAAGCTCCCTGAGGCCACATAGGCTGGCTAGAAGATGAATAGCTTTTAATGATCTGTTTGAAGGTTAGAGGTGTCAGATTTGAAAATGTGACTTTTGAACAAAAGAATCTCTCCAGAGCAGTGGTTCTCCACCAGGGCAGTCCCCACTGCCACCACCGCCACTACCATCACCACTCCAACCAGGGGACATTTGACAATGTCTGAAATCATTTTTCTTGCCACAACTGGGGAAAAGTGCTGTTGGCATCGAGTGGGTAGAGGCTAGGGATGCTACAGTACACAGCAGCAGCATGCCCAACCCTAGCATAGAATTGTGTAGTCCAAAATTTTAATAGCACCAAGGTTGAGAAATGCTAGTCTAGAAAAAATACAATAGAGCATCCTTGTAAACCAAGAGTGCTAATAGACAGCAGCTATAAGACAGCAAATCCTTTTCTACCATTCTTTGAAAAAGGAACATTATGACTAAGAGAAGTAGCAGCCTCTCTCATATGCTATCACTTGAGAACATTCGAAAATCATTCTTGAAACTGCAAGTTACTGACAGTGAGGCAAGCAAGATTCATTAGCCCAATATTAACTCCACAGCCAGCCTCCTCCTTAATATACAGAGGGAACAATGGCGGGTCCTGAACCTCAGTCATTCTTAGACCACCTTTATGATTTTTATCATATTCAGTAAAATCTATTTTATCTACCAGATTTTTAATTATCTTTTTCTAAAATTTATTTGAAAAGGAAAATTTATATCACTGGGCCCTATGGGAAACCAGGATCGCTTGCTATATTTAAAAAGGTAAAAATTAATACAATGAAATCAAAACAGTTATATTGTAACTACAAATTATTATTTGCTATAGCATTTTTTGCATTAAAAAGTAGGATAGACAAACATTAGAATTGGGTCAAGACTATACCAGCATGAAATGAAACATCTTCCTTGACATATTCAGCAGAATTGAAAATAGAAATGACTCTCTGATTTAGTGTGAGTGAGTGCGGTAGCACTTTAGGTATCCTAATGTAGTGAAAATCTCAATAGGGTAGGTGTCTGGGACCTAGATTCCCTGGTCTTAGGATGTCCCATGTACTAAGTGTATAGCCTTGGAAAAATCTCTGCCACTCTGAGCTTCCATTTTTTTCTTAAGGAAAAATAATTACCCTGCTGACTTCCCAGACCCACAAAGAGCCAAACAAAATTATGTAAGTAAATGTAGTTTGTAAACACAGTGAGGAATCATTAGCATTAAAAGGAATATCGAGTGACAATATAGCACTCTGAGGCCAGACTAGTTTTGATTCCTCATTTTGCCATTTCCTGGCTTTATGAACTTGCCTCAGTTTTCCTGTCTATAAAGTGGGTATGATAATATGCCCTATCTTACAAGGTTGTCATGAGGCTTGAGTGGAAAAGGTTTATAACTGGACTTAGAGATAAGAAGTATTAAATAATTATAAGTTTAGAAAAAAAGCTCTAAGAGTTCAGATTATTATTTTTCTGTTTGCCCCAATGTTTTTGGAAATTATATTTAAGCTTACTGAAAATCTCAAAGGCATGGCATCAGGACAGAGTAAATAAAGGCCAGGCCCCAGGTAATAACTAGAGTGGGGGATTGGATTCATAAGTTTCTAGTGTGAGGTGGAAAACTGCAATGCTCCCTGAGGCTAGAAGAAGGAAGAAACTATCTCTATGTTTAGGATCTGCCTCCCAATAAATTGGGCAAAGGGCCACTCCTGTGAGGCCTATTTTATAAGCTATTGAGCAAGTAAAAGCTGTTACAGGAGAGAGGCCAAGTGAGTGATGTGGCTCAGAACAAGAGACACCCACAACCTGCCCTTCCTTTCTTTACCATTCTTACCTGTCCCATGGTATGAAAAGCAAGACTACCTGGAAGATCCTACAGACTTGGAAGTGCAGCTGGTGCAACTCTGGTCCCCAGAAGCTGAGTGACAGTGAGCATGTGAACACTGCCAGTCCTCCTAAGGCCAGAAGCCAATTTCCCTGCACTTTACCCCAAAACAATTTTGTTTGTTTGTTTGCTTTTTAAAGTTTATTAAGAAAGTAAAGGAATAAAAGAATGTTACTCCATAGCAGAGCAGCCCCAAGGGCTGCTGGTTGCCCATTTTTATGGGTATTTCTTGATTATATGCTAAACAAGGAATGGATGATTCATTAGTTTCCTGGTAAAGGCATGGGCAATTCCCAGAGCTGAGGGTTTCTTTCCTTTTTAAACTATATAGGGTAACTTCCTGACATTGTCATGGCATCTGTAAACTGTCATAGCTTTGGTGGGAGTGTAGCAGTGAGGACAAGCAGAGGTCACTCTCATCACCATCTTGGTTTTGGTGGGTTTTGGCCGGCTTCTTTACTGCAACCTGTCTAAAAACATTTTGAATGTGAGAATTGAAGCCAAGGCTTTTTCAGCAGAGTTCTGCATTTTATGTTGGTAAATGGCAATTTTTTCAGGGTGGACAATTCCCTTCTGATGGTCTAGCTCCCACCCAGGCCTCCTAGGAGCAGTGAAGAGATCGGCCCTTGAGCATGAAGGAGATTAGATTCTGAGCTACCATCATTCTTCTGAAAAACAGAAGAAGGATCATGTTCACTTACCACTTCTAGTTCTGTGACACTACCCAGTGGCAGAACGGAGAGGCCACCCAACCACCTCCTGTCTTTTCTTCATCGTCTCCAGGGAGCATCCTGACAAGACCAGGACTGGATTTGGCTGTGAGAGTCTTCTGCTTCGAGGCTGCACCATCAGAAACACCGAGGTGGCTGTTGGCATTGTCATCTATGCAGGTCATTGTCTCTGGGTAGTTTCCTTTGTCTGAATTTTCCTTTATCCTTCCTCCTCCATCCTCTCCTTCAAATCCATCGTCAGTCAGTGGGAACTGACAACAGTTCATAGTAACTTCCCATTTCTCAGCTAAGCAAATAGAGGCTGGGAATCACAGCAGTTCACTCAGTCTGCAGGAGACATAATGAGATTCCAGCTTAATATCACTCATCTGCACAAGACAGGGAAAGGGATTCACACTCAATCATCCCAATGGTTTTGTGCTACTAACTAAAGCCAGAATGAAGTGTATCTTCTTGAGCCTGTGGAATAACCTCACCAAACCTAACGACTTCCCCTTTGGAGCCTCAATTTCCTCATTTGTACAGTGGGGAGAATATTTGTATCTGCCTCATAGAGTGTTTGTAAGGATCAAATTACTCAGCACATGAAAAGCATCCAGCATAGCCTGTAGCAAAGTGAGAGCTCAGTGGGTTTTAGTTGTTTTGTAGTTACATTTTTACGATTATCTTTATTTATTTTTATGGCTCCAGATATGGAGGTCTATCTCTCCTTCCTACTTTGATTCTGCTTTCCAATGAAAAAAGGTAATGTAGCTCTTCTCACAGTGAAATCTGAAGTCTTGGAGGACAGTCTTGGGACTGCTGTATCTCTAGTTCTTATCGCCAGTGCGCCTATGCCATTCAGTGCACCTGCTGTTACATGAACCTAAAGACTTCTGCCACAACAGAGGAAACGCGGTCTCTGTGGAGTGTCTTCCTTTGCTGGAAAACTCCAGAATGTGTTTCCTTCTGAGTCTTCCATTCACTGGGACACTTTGGAATAGTTTGTTTATTTGCTTTTTTGTTTGGTTTGTTTTGTTCTCCATAGAACCCCACTTCTGATGGACATAGAAGAGCATTTTAATATCCATCAACCATAAGATTTACTCTTCGGGACTGTCAAGGAGAAACAGGTCTTTTTAAAAATAATGTCACAGTCTTGCTAGGTTTCCCTAATTTACGAGAGGGGGGTTATATTTGTCAGTTTAAATGACTTATTTCAAAGGTCTTTAGCAATGGAGTTCAACACCATCTGGTAAACCTATTGAAAATGAACACTCCAGCAATCTCCACTCTACTAAAAAAGAAAATAGTACTAATAGCCACATAGGTTTGAGCTTTGCTTCTCTGCCTGAATAGAAATAAGGAAGAAACATAAGTAGGTGATGGGAGTGGTATATAAGGTGGCAGATGTGGAGTGTTAACCATGGCTCCGGCTAGTCAGGCCGCCTTGGGGTAAAATCCATTCATGTTCTGCATATTCCTGAACAAGATGGGTGAACTTTCAATGCAAGAGGGACTAATAGTTCCTATTTTGTAGCTTTATAAGGCTCAAATGAGGTTATCTGTGTAAAGGGCCTAATACAACAGTTGGAATACATCAGGTCCTCCAAAATATGAGAAAAGATACCAGTTATTATCTAGAGCTGAGGGTCTCATCTTTGGCACCATTGACATTTTGGTCCATACTATTCTTTGTGAAGGGGGCTGCCCTGTAGGGTATTTAGCAGCATCTCTTTCCTCTACCCAGAAGATGCATTAGCACCCCTCACCAAGTCAGACAACCCCAGATTTCTCAAGCTGTTGCCAAATGTCCTCTGGGGAGTAAAATCACTCCTGGTTGAGAGCAATGGTCCAGAATTCTCATTTCTTCCTTGACATTGTCAGTAAACAAAATAGGGCTTCAGAGTCAAAGGCCCAAAAAGGCCAAGGTGAGATTTACAAAAGAAATAGGTCCAATGTAGAAGTATATGCTCCTCACAGCAAATATTGAGTACCAGAAACTGATTTAGTACTTTGCGTATATTGATTTATTTTTCCACTTCATACACCACAGTCATCTCCCATTTTTCAGATGAGTAATTGAAGTACAAAGAGACTCACTCACCCAAGTTCACATGTCTACTGAGTTGAACTCTCTGTAACCCAAGGTCAGGTATCCGCAGAGCTGACCTCTGTCTGACTCTAGAGTCCACACTCTTATCCACTGTCCCATACTGTCCCCCCTTGAACCCAACTCTTTCCAAAAGAGTGGAGGGGTCTCAGAAGGCAAGGACCAGGTGGGCGAAGGGGATAGTCCCAGGATCCCTGAATGGAGTGACCTTGAGAGGCAGGCAGAGAGACTACAGGCCCAGGAGTGCTGCTGGAACACCCCCCCCAATTACACACACGCACACACACACACATACACACATACACACACACACACACACACACACACACACATATACAACTACAGCAACTTGAGTCGAATTTTGGGAGCCTAGAGTTTGTTCACTCCTCCTGTTTCATTGCTACTTTAAAACCACAAGGCAACCACCTAAACAGCATTAAAGCCATTTGCTTTTGGAGCTGATGTACTGATTTTCTTTAATTTTGGACAGAAAATACGTGACTGGCATTTTTTTCACTTTGACTGCCGAGGAGTATGACACTGTAGCTAACATTCAGCAGCCCCAAAGCAGAGGCTCTGTCTAAAGACAAAGTCTGCATTTGACTCTCAGCTCTTAGGTGTGTGACCTTGGGTCCCAGGGGTTGGTGAAAGGAGAAATACACCGGCAATCTGAATCTTCGGTTTGCATTGTGACTCTGATGTTGACTTATTCTTTCACTTCGAGCAGATCTTTTTTACCCTCTAGCCCTCAGTTTCCCTTGTTGGGAAGGAAGGTGACCGGAAGAGATTGGTAGTTTTCAAACTTCGTCATTCTTTCTTTGACCAAAATTGTATGCAAAACTACAACATAGGAGTGGAGCTGCCCAGGGTTAGTGCTGAGGTGGGGGCGTTTGGTCCTTACTGCTCTTGCACAGGCAACACCAACAACTTAGGCATGACCAAAGATTCAAGCAGGGAAACTACTGGTCCTAGGCACTGTCTTACCACAGGGCTTTTACACCTACAGTTCCCCAGCCTCAAACACTGCAGCAAACTCCGCTCTCCCTTCAGGCCTTTCTTCAACGTCATCTCCTTGGAGAAGCTTTCCCTGAGCAGGCTTTCCAACACCATCTCTTATCCACCTTGGCCTTTGGTTTACTGTGTATTAATTATGTCACAGGACTTATTAATAATGATAATTATCCTTTCTGTCTTCTTGCATATCTTCACTAGAATGGGAATCCTATGTCTTGCCGTTGTATCCCACTGCTAGCCCGTAACAGGCAGAATAGAACCTTTGTGTAAATTAGAAAAAGGCAGTAAGCTTCCTTAAGACAGCTTACTATCATTTGCCAGAACTCTGTTCATAATAAATTTACAAATCTTTGGCAACTACAGAATGAGGACTACCCTCTGGAGTTGTGCAGGACACAGCCTGTGCATGGGAACTCTGTCAATGCCCACCGCAGTATCTGGCATGCATGTAGGGGATGCTCGCTGAGTACCTGCTGGTAAATTATGTGAGGCCTCTACAGCTGTTCTCAGCAACCTTCTGAGACAGGGAAAGTTCCGGTTAAAGAGTGAATCCTCAGGCCGGGTGCGGTGGCTCAAGCCTGTAATCCCAGCACTTTGGGAGGCTGAGGCGGGCGGATCACGAGGTCAGGAGATCGAGGCCATCTTGGCCAACATGGTGAAACTCCGTCTCTACTAAAAATACAAAAAATTAGCTGGGTATGGTGGCGTGTGCCTGTAGTCCCAGCTACTCGGGAGGCTGAGGCAGGAGAATTGCTTGAACCGGGAGGCGGAGGTTGCAGTGAGCCAAGATTGTGCCACTGCACTCCAGCCTGGTGCCTGGCAACAGAGTGAGACTCTGTCTCAAAAAAAAAAAAAAAAAAAAAAAAAGAGTGACTCCTCTCTTTTATCTTAAGCTCCTGTGAGAAGAGCTGAGGGAATGGTCTAAGACGTAGGCAGATGGGAGCTAAGGGACTGATTTCCTCATTTTCTCTCAAAGGCCATGAGACAAAAGCCATGCTGAACAACAGCGGTCCCCGGTACAAACGCAGCAAGATTGAGCGGCGCATAAACACAGACATCTTCTTCTGCATTGGGATCCTCATCCTCATGTGCCTTATTGGAGCTGTAGGTATGGGATGTTCTGGAAAGAACAAGAACACAGTAACCGATTTCTTTGGGCAAGTTTCCTCACTTGTAAAGTAGAGCTAAAAAAGTGTAAAGCCTACCCTGCCTACTTCAATGGGATGCCAATGAAATGAAAAGGCAAGAGAAAATCTCCTAAAAGTAGTATGTGCTCTTTAACTATTTTTAATATCATCTGATATTTATTTGCTCAAGATATATTTACTGAACACAGGCACTCTCATAGCATGGGAGGAAAACAAGATGAATCAGTCATAGGACTGGTCCTCAAAGAGCTCATAGTCTAGCAAGAAGGAGAACCAAATCAGTAATGCAATCTGTTCCACTCACACTGGGCTGCACACCGGGACTGTGTTTGTTTCCCATTGCCACTGCCAAACATGAACACACAGTGATTTAGAACGACACAAATGTATTATGCTACATCTCTGGAGATCAGAAGTTCAAATCAATTTCAGCAGGTTAAAGCAGGAGTCCCTAAAACCTGGGCCAATGAGCAGTACCTCCTGCCAGATCAGCGGTGGCATTAGATTCTCACGGGAGCGCAAACCCTATGGTGAACTGCTCATGTGAGAGATCTGGATTGCACGCTCCTTATGAGAACCTAATGCCTGATGATCTGTCACTGTCTCACATCACCCCTAGATGGGACCATCTAGTTGCAAGAAAAGAAGCTCAGGGTTACCACCTATTCCACTATGGTGAGTTGTATAATTATTTCACTATATATTACAATGTAATAATAGAAATAAAGTGCACTGTAAAGGTAATGCACTTGAATCCTGAAACCATCTCCCCCTCCCCACTAACTGTGGAAAAATTGTCTTCTACAAAACCAGTCACTGGTACCAAAAAGGTTGGGGACCACTGGGTTAAAGTCAACGTATCAGCAGTGCTGGTTCCTCCTGGAGGCTCTGAGGGAAGGATCTATTCCTTTTCTTTTTCAGTGTCTAGTGGCTGCCTGTAGTCTTTAGTTTGTGGTTCCTTCCTCCATCTTCAGAGTGCCCCACCCCAATCACTGCCTACATTTTCCTCTCCTCATCTGCAGCAGTAGTTCTCCCTGCCTTTTACGAGACACTTGTGATTACATCATTGGGCCCACCTTTATAATTCTTGAAGAGGTAGCTTCTAGAGCTGATTCTCAAGCAGAGTAGACATTTGCCAGAGGAGGAGGGTGGCAGAGCCAAGTGTAGGGGCTGGACAGGGCAGGCCACTGTGAGCAGAAAGAGAGAGACCACTCATAGCCACAGGAAAATCACAAGCAAAGCACAGAGGCAGAAAGGAAAATCATTTTGTGCAGAGGGGCAGTTGGCTGTTGGGTGTGGCAAGAGTAAGACCAAGAATGGAGACCTTAGCAGAGCCAGCCTATGGCCTGAGTTGAGTGAGAAGCACCATGAGAGGTGGAGACAGGAGTGATCTGGAGCCCTTTAAGTTGATCCTCAGAGTGTAGGTAAAGAGGGGCCTACACTCCCGCCCCGTCTATAGTCTTATTCTAAGAATGGTTCTTAGGATGCTATAGGAGATCCCAAAAAGATCCAGGGACAATCAAGAGAAAAACTCATATCCTGAGTCCAGAACCACAAAGACCCCAAACCAATGAGCAGCAGTGGTGTTTGCTGTTTCCTTGCCTTAGTCAGAAATGGTATCTGTTGCTGTTGTTAGAAACATAGTATCTGAAAAGCTGAGTGCTTCCTGGGGGCTCAGAGAGACTGTGTGGATAGATGGATAGATGGATGAATAGATGTGTGCCACTACAGTGATGATGATGGGATTGAGTCTTGTGGGTGGCCTGGAGTTCTCAGGTGTGTCTAATAGCACTTCACTTGAGGCTGGCTCACAGCTGTAAGGAGAGCACCTGGGGAGGGGAAGCAAGGAAACAAGCCATTGTCTCACTCCCACCCTCCCCCCAACCCATGTGGCCACCTCTGTGTCCCCAAGATGCTGCAGGAACTGCTGCTTTTGCTTCAGAACAGGGTTTTTTCAGGGCATAGCAGAGTGAAAAGGACATCTGAGATCATCTCACTGTGTCTCCAGAGAAAGAAAGTTAATGATTAAAAGGTCATAGGGCGAGATAAGGCACAGGCAAACCAGAATCTGCTTGGCAGATTCGCCAAAACAATAAAGAAATGAAGAAATATCATGGGGGAGGGTCAGAATTCTATTCTATCTGAGATAACAATTCATACACAGGACTGTGTTGGTGCCTAATTAAAGCACGGCCCTGTAGAAGATGAAATCTCTCAAATTAGCACTATTCCACAGTTCTTGACCACATGTTTACTTTGATTTTGTAAAAGTGGTGTCTCTTCTTTCCTCACCCAGTATACCCTGCCCTGGCCTTCCCGACCACCCAAACACCTGTGGGGGCTCCAGGACCCCCTCAAGTCCCCTCTTCCATGCAGGCTTCTCAGGCCTTTCCCATGCTCTTGTCTTACTCCCCTAAAGGCCAGTGGTGCTTACTCTGTGCCATGTGTTTGGTCCTTAGTCATCTGCTTTATAATACTAACTTCATATAAATAGCTTTGTGTCTGTAAGTTTCCTTTCTTCTGCTAGGTATGATGACATTTGGCCCAACCTCCTGGGCGAGGAAGCATCTTTTGGGATTGCAACATCCCCTATGCCTTTTATTCTCTATAATTCTTGGAACTGAGAGCATTTGAAACATGAGGTTATTCTAACAATAACTCTATAAGGAAGGTATTATTACTATTTAACAGACAAGGACACTGAGGTTTAGTGAGCTCTATAACAGGTGCTGGATGCACTTCACCTTACATAATCCTCAGATAATGGGTGTTGCTATCTCCTTTGCAGATAATGAAACAGAGTTCAGTACGTACCTGGTGCTGTTGCTATGGGCTCTCACAGCATTCCAGGCTCTGCTATTACACCTCTCATACCGTATGTGATTTGTCCTTTTATGTCTGGCTCCCTAATTTGGAAGAAAACTCCACAATGACAAGAACTAGTACTAACTTCTTGACTTCTTGAATTAATCAATGTTAGACAGAAAGATGAATGAGTAAACAGGGATGGATGGATGCATGGGTAAATGGGTAGGTGAGTGGGTGGATGGATATATAGATAGATAAATGGGTGAGTATATGGATGGATGGATGAACGGATAGAAAAATGGATGAATAGAAGGATGGATGGATGGATGGATGGATGGATGAATGGATGGATGGATGAGTAGATGGGTGGGTGGATGCAGGGATTAATGGATGGATAGATGGGTCAGTAGATGGGTAGATGGATGGATAGAAAAATGGAAGAACAGAAGGATGGATGGATAGATGGAAGGATGGAAGGATATATGGATAGATGAGTAGACGGGTAGATGGATGGATAAATGGATAGATGAATAGATAGAAAAATGGATGGAAGTATAGACGGGTGAGTAGATGGGTGGATGGATGGAAGGATTGATGGATGGATAGATGGGTAAGTAGATTGGTGAATGGGTGGATGAATGGATAGATGAATGGACAGAAAAATGGATGAATAGAAGGAGGCATAGATAGATGGAAGGATGGATGGATGGATAGACAGGTGAATAGATGGGTGGGTGGATGGATAAATGGATAGATGAATGGACAGAAAAATGGATGAATGGAAGGGTGGATGGATGGGTAGATGGGTGGGTGGATGGAGGGGTTGATGGATGGATGGATGGATGGATGGATAGATGAGTAGATGGGTGAATGGATGGATGAATGGATAGATGAATAAATAGAAAAATGGAAGGAAGGGAGGGAGGAAGAGAGGGAAGGAAGATGGATGGGTGTATAGAGATGGATAGATGGATGGATGGATAGATAGGTGGGTGAGTAGATGGGTGGGTAGATGGAGGGATTGATGGATAGATTAATGGATAGAAAAATGAATGAATGGAAGGATGGATAGGTAAATGGGTATTAGATGGGATAAGACGGGACTAGGGGAGAGGTCTCTCAAGGCACCCCACCCATTCAAAAAAGTGTGCACCACAGAACAAAAAAGAAAAAGTATTTCTTTCTCTCCTTCCAGCTCCTTTTTAACAAGACTTAATGAAAATATAAGTAATCTTCATACCAATTTCCTCTGTGAAATAAATTTAATGCCTATCAAGGGATTGAAATGCATATGAGGAACCACTTTAGAGCTAAATGAACACATACACATACACACACACGTATACACACACAGAGCTATGTTGTATGGAAAAAGGAGGGGTCCTCCAAAGCACACCCATTTCCAGGAATTTGTCAAGGGCTAGTGTAATTGACCAATTTTAGGACTTAGTGGAGATTCAGTCTTATTCCTGGTTTCGCCTCCTCTTAGGTCACAGCATCTGGAATGGGACCTTTGAAGAACACCCTCCCTTTGACGTGCCAGAGGCCAACGGCAGCTTCCTTCCCCGTGCCCTTGGGGGCTTCTACATGTTCCTCACAATGATTATCCTGCTCCAGGTAGAAAGCCCTCCCTAACTAGAGCCCCAATAAGATATGTAACCAAAACCCCTACAACTTTGTAAAATAAAGAAAAATCAGTGCCGGCCACAAGAAAGTACAAACTGGAAGGAGAATGAGGATGTGGTCATCATTTTCTTGTAGGTCTTTGAAAATATTCACATTTTGGGTGATTTAAGGACCTTGCACTCTAGATAACAACTGGAGGGAAATATTTATCAGGCTTTTCTATTTAAGAGTAAGATGACAGCAGTGACCCACATGTGTCTGTCCCTTTGTCAGAACATATAAAACGCTAATGACCTAGGAGTAAAAGAAGATAACACAGTGAGCTGCAGAAAACTCTCATGCCCCTAACATTGAGAGAGAGAAACCACAAGTTAGTGTTTAACATTTGATACATTGAGAAAAAAAAGAAGAACAGAACTGGCCTAATATAAGACAGGGGAAAAAAAATAGAGAGCACCTACAAAATGTGAGGCAGTAACTGATGAAGAGATGAATTTTAAAATCTTCATGGTCTCTAAGAAAATACAATCTATGAGAAGATGAGAGAAGTTGTAGTTTTAGTTTTGTGGAGCTCCATCTACCATTTCTTGTAGTATTGGAGGATGTTTCATTGCCCCCTTATTGGTGAACATTTTCCATTCATTCATCTATCGGAGTAATCTATTTTAAATGTGAATTAAATCATACCCCTCCTATATACAGAATCCTCTCATGGTTTCATAACCGCTCAAAGTGAAATCCAAAGTCCTCACGGTGGCTGATGAAGCCCTTAGTGATCTGGACCCTGACTCCCTCCCTCACCTCCTCTCCTAGCCCTCTCCCCACCTCACTCACCTGCAAGGACTGCTCCCTATTGCTCCCCAAACACCACCCCCACTGCCAGGCCTGTACCTGGCTTTCTCCTCTGCTCGAAACGCTCCTCCCCCAGATAACCTCACAACTCACACCCTGGCTTCCTCATGTCTCGGTTCAAAGGTCGTGGTTTACAAACATTCTACCCAGCCATCAATCTACCCCCTTTTCTTTTCTTTATTCTTCCTCATGCAACTTACCACCACTATATATTTATTTGTTTGTTCACTGTCACTGGAAGGTGAGTTCATCAAAGCCAGGAATTATGTTCTGTTGACTCATTTCCAGGACTTAGAACAGCATCAAATGCACAGCAAGCACTTGATACATGCCAAGTACTGAATCAGTGGGGAGAAATTAACAATAGGTCTGAATACCTATAAAAGTGGGCAGCAGCCCTTGGTGGCACAGAGATCTGACAGGAGTCAAGGGACTCTAAACAGAGATGCTAAATCTCCCTCACTCCCTCCCAGCTCAGTCACAGACAACCAACGGTGAGTGCCTACCTTGTACCATACATCCCTGGTCAAAGAAGACATATCCATTTTTCAGATTCCCCTAAGAATTCCAAGGGATGCATGAGGTCATTGACCGTTAATTTCACAGTCTGTCCTGTGAGCTGACCTCAGCTTTCCATTAAATGCCTTTGCTACCTGCTAGTGAGGATCCCAAGGGAGGAAACCTGCCTGGTTTCTGACATGGTAGAAACTCATATCTTTGCAGGTGCTGATCCCCATCTCTTTGTACGTCTCCATTGAGCTGGTGAAGCTCGGGCAAGTGTTCTTCTTGAACAATGACCTTGACCTGTATGATGAAGAGACTGATTTATCTATTCAGTGTCGAGCCCTCAACATCACGGAGGACTTGGGCCAGATCCAGTACATCTTCTCTGATAAGACGGGGACCCTGACAGAGAACAAGATGGTGTTTCGACGTTGCACCATCATGGGCAGCGAGTATTCTCACCAAGAAAATGGTACGAGAGCTCCCAAAGGCTCCATCCTTCTTTCTAAAAGGAAATACCCTGCTCTCCTAAGAAACGAGGGGATAGAAGACATTCTCCTGTCTCTCTTAGAGGCTGTGTGGCATTTCCACAAGTTTCTCCCTGTATCCCTGTGGTCTTCCTTGTCACAGATCAGGGCTGTTCCAATTACTTGTAAATTTTCATTTGTTCACAAAGGTTAGAAGTTATCCCATATGTGGTGCCCCTCCAGTTGATCTTTGTCTGGTGCTAGACAAAGCACTTGACAAGACAAGATTTTTTATCTGTCAGCAATGGATTGGAGACATTTCCCAATCATGTGCCAGTCATACAAGGATTGGGAATTTTTCAGGCCACCTTTCCTGACATCTCAGGGCAGGTCTGGGTCTAGGCACATGGTCAGATTTAACACATCCAGAAAATGCCTTCTATTACAACAGATCTCTTAGATTGGCACTGAGGCAAAGTTTTGATTTAGGAGATAGGGCTATAAAAGGCCTGGACTGTTACCTTTCATGGACTGAATATGACTCATAAAACTGACCTGATTCCTTCAGCCATGATCTCCCCAACTTTGCCTGCCTCCCCCACCCACACACACACTTTCTAAGAAAGGAGACTCCTAAGAGAGCAGCATTCATTCTTTTGAGTGGGAGGGATGGAGAAAGAGAAAGGTGGAGAGGATATTATAAGCAGCCTTACCCCCTTTCCCGTGGTGATTGCAGACTATTTACGTGGCAGCATCTGATCTCTTTGTAATAATAATAAGAGCTACATTACCAGTACTTAGAGCATGCTAGTCATTTTAACACATTATATCATTAAATCTTCAGAGCATCCCTGAGTTAAAAACTTTAAAAAAAAAAAAAAACCCTGAGGAAGTAAAGTGACGGGTTATGTCAAAGCTCAAAGTCACATGACTAGTAGGTAGTCCACTAAGGTTTGAATCTGTGGGACTGAGTTGTACCCTTCTTTCTCCAGTCTTGGCAGCCCAGATGCTAATTTTCCAGAGTAGCATAGGCCTTTTCCAAGCTCTTGCCCCACCCCAAATTCTAGTCTCTCCCCAACATGGTCCAGCAAAGGTACAACTAGTACAATAACAGGACTCCTTTCTTGCAGCTAAGCGACTGGAGACCCCAAAGGAGCTGGACTCGGATGGTGAAGAGTGGACCCAGTACCAATGCCTGTCCTTCCCAGCCAGATGGGCCCAGGATTCAACAACTATGAGAGGCCAAAAAGGTGCTCAGCCTTTGAAGAGGAGCCAGAGTGCCCGGGTGCCCATCCAGGGCCACTACCGGCAAAGGTCTATGGGGAACCGTGAAAGCTCACAGCCTCCTGTGGCCTTCAGCAGCTCCATAGTAAGTCCCTGAATTCCCCCTTTTAACAGCAAGTGTTCTGTGGGGAGAGATGGGAGAGGGCTTCGGAATGTGAAAAGAAAAGATTGTGCAAACCCTGAAGAGCTTTCAGAATGGTGCTCTTGATTTTGTATATAGTCCACATGTGTGTTTTGCTGGCATAGACAGTTCCTGTTCATTTGAAATGTTCAATGTTTAGAAATCAGGAGATTTTATGTAAGCATATAGATTTTTTGGCTTCTCTCTTAAAAATTGAATTATAAAAATTCTCCACACTAAGCCAACATTTCCTCATGGCAATTGACTTGAGTTGAGAGGTCCCTAACAGTTAGACTGGCCATGCCATCTTCAGCTCATCACAGCCCCTGCCCGCCTTCTCTATTTATCCCACCACTGAGGTAGGGGGCAACTGTATCATTTTAAAAACATGCATAATGGTTATGTTTTCTCCCTGTCATCCAGAACATGAGAGGGAGAAAAGAGACCCATTAGGCATGTTTGGATGAGGCGAAGAAAACATACTCATTAGGCGTGTATTTAAAATTATACACTTAGGAGAAATGAGAAATATTTGTTATGCTCATGTTTCCATAAGGGAGAAAAACAAAAGATACACCTGTAAGGCATATGTGTTTGAAAAAGAAAATGGGAGAATATACTTTTTGGTGATGATCAAAAATAAGTTTTAAATAGTTATGGAGCAAATAATATCTATGTCAAGATTACCCAGCCCATTTCTTTCCCTTAGGCTAACTGCCTAATTCCCTTTGGCCCTTATGGGCATTGCTTGTTTCTGGCTTTGGTCTGGGGCTTTCTGCATATGGTCCTTTTACATTTGATCCACTAGAACAGCCATCAGCAAACATCCAGGTAGCAAGTAAAGGAAACCATGTTCCCACCCTCAGAGACTACACAGCATTCCTTAGAAGTCAAGGCCAGACCAGGGCTTCTGGCTACTGTCCTATTCCTCTTTCCTTTGCACACACTCTTTCTCCAGGGAACATAAAACACATCATCTGGAACCTCTGCACTTACAGAAGAGGCCACAGGGAGCCCCAGCAATCTTGAACAAGACACACATATTAACAGATGGGACCTCGAGGGCTACTATCGCTTTGTTGGAAAATTAGATTATAAAAATCTTTTTGGCCAATTTTTTTCCAGTCTTTTATTTCCCCCATGAAAACACACACACACACACACACACACACACACACACACACACACACACAGAGACACACACACACAGAGAGACACACACGCAATAACTACATATATTTAACATTTCTTACAATCATGGGACCTATCAATTGTAGATGCTAGGATTTTTTTTAACCTAACATGATATCAAAATCATTTTCCATATTTCTACTTGGTATTCATAACCAACGACTGTGTTTTCTGACTGAGACAAACAAGAAACACTGTGAGCCTGTGTTCTGGGTCGTTACTCATCTAACTTTTGGTGAGTATAAAGTTGAGTTCCCTCTTTTGGGTTATTGTCATGCACAGAAATGCAACATTAGCGAGGATAAGACAGGAACAGTGTGTTAAGACATATGACCTTAATGAATACACAAGTGAAATGATCCATAGGTGTCTGCAGGGAGATTTTTGTATTTTTTTTCTCCTTTTTGATTTTCCCAAGAGAGATAACAACAAGGTGTGCATATTACTACATCCTTCTTAATTCTTCCCCCATGAATGTAATGCACTTCTCCAAGCTCTTTTCTTAAATATTCGTAAAATGACCTTAGTGAATTCTCATGAGACACAGATTCTATGCGTCTTTGGCACCTTCAAGCTCTAGGTACCACAGGTATCCCACGTGCCTGATTATGTCTCCTCCAAAATATGAGAGGGAGAAAAAGGAAGCTTTCCTTTGTGGATCTCAGTTGGGTCACATTAGTTTACTGGCCCCAGTTCAGCCTGACGAGTCTCAACAGCCCAGAAAAACTGCATTCCTGGACCAGCCAGTAAAACTTTGATGCAGGGCTTTTAGCCAATGGTCAGTGAGAGGGACACGTCAACCCCAGAGCTATCTCCAGATCCTGGATGTCATCATCCTGCCATGGCTGGCAGTCCCAAAGGCAAGTTCTAACTAAGTTCATTCAAGAGCAATAAGGAACTTGACGCATGGGTTAAGTCCCAATTCCTGTTGCCTGGGCAAGGGAAGATGGTGATATGTTCTTTATGAACAGCTAAGTATACTCATGCAATCAGGTCACTTGAAAATCTGAGGTTAATGGAACAATTGTATCTTTGAGTAGTTTTGAGGAAGAGCACTGGGCTAAGAGTTAGGTAATGGACATTCCCTCGGTTTTAGTTCTGCTACTGGCTTGCTAGGTAACCTTAAGCAACAAGTTAAACCTCCTTCTATGTCTCTTTCATCATCTGAAAATACTTATAATTCTCACCAAGCTGTTCTGGAGATCAAATAACATAATGTTTTGCTGACCTGCAAGATCATTCTGGCTATGAATTAGGCACATGTGGGGTCCAGTGTCTCAGGCTTTCATCTACGCTGCACCATGTCCTAGCTCTGCGATTTTTGTCAGCTTACTGAAATGGAAGCCTCAACTTACCCATTGTTAAAATGAGGATAATTGTTCTGGCTTGTGAGTTTATTTTGAGGATTTACTTGATTTATTTACTTATTTATTTATTTATTTATTGAGACATAGTTTTACTCGTGTTGCCCAGGCTGGAGTGCAGTGGTGTGATCTTGGCTCACTGCAACCTCCACCTCCCTGGTTCAAGCGATTCTCCTGTCTCAGCCTCCTGAGTAGTTTGGATTACAGGTGCTTGCCACTACACCTGGCTAATTTTTGGTATTTTTAGTAGATATGGGGTTTCACCATGTTGGCCAGGCTGGTCTTGAACTCCTGACCTCAGGTGATCCACCCGCCTCAGCCTCCCAAAGTGCTGGGATTACAGGCGTGAGTCACTGTGCCCAGCCTGAGGATTTCATTCTTAAAATTGTGTGTTCTAAGCAGACAGATACCTAATGGAAGTTTTAAATGATCTTTCTAAAGGAAAGCTGTCTGCCTTGAACAAATGTTCACATATCTGATGTCATGAAGAGAAAATGGGGAGTTTTCATAAAATACAGTTGTTGGAGTCTCTCCCCTGAGATCCTGGTGTATTTGGTCTAGGGTGAATCCTGAGCATTTATAGTTTAATTTCTGATGATTCTAGGGAGCAGCCAAGATGGGGACCCTCCATAAGCAGAACATCATCCTACGAGGAAAGAGTCTTCACTTGGCTCAAATTGGCACTTTCTACAGCTTGGGAGGCATTTGCTGAAGGGAGTGAAGTATACAGTCTTCAAGGACTCTTGTACTAACCCGTCAAATACCTCTGGCTGGTGTCAGATCCTTGAAGTTGTCCCTAGAGAGCTCCTGCAGCAGCTCCAAGTGGCTCTTTCGGTGCCCACCCCCACCCACTCCTGGCAGACTCTCTGCACTTGTCCCCTTCCACCTGCCTTCTGTGCCTTCCTGCACCTGCCCATCTGGCACCCAATCTGGTTTGATCATCTCTTGGAACCACCAGTTCCTTACATTCCCTTAGTGAACTCAATCAAAATTTGCCTCTGAAACCCCCAGGGAGCATTCTACCACCTTCTAAAGAAGCCAGTTGTTAGTTTCCTTAGCCCTTTGCTCTAAACCAAAAATAAAACAAGAATCGACAAAAACAGCAACAACAGAAGCTGAGTTTTTTTTTTTTTCTTTTACTATGAAAAAACAAGAAACCAGCAGTGATTGCCACCTAATTGCCTGCAATAAAATCTGTGGCTTTAAGATGAGGGTAATATGCTTATTAAAATGATGAGTTGAGTCCCAAGCCAATGTTTAATAGTACTGGCAGATGGAAAATGAAATGGCTTTTTTTTTCTTTCTTGTCTGTAAGCAGCCAAGATTTGAGCAGAGTCTTTGTTTAAAAACGCCACTTGCAAAATGTTTTTCAGCACCATCAGACCAAAGAATATCTTCCTAATCCTAAAATTTGTACTGAGGCCAGTTAGGTTCCTCCAGACTTCCCCACTGCTTTCCTCTGTGGACAATCCCCCCCCCACCCATCGGAAGAGAATGCAACAGAGAGGAGCGAAGGAGGTGTCATTGGACCCCTGCCTCCTTTCACTAATCTTGGTCTGCCTTTCTTTCTTTGGAAAAGATTTATGCAGCACTCCCAGTCTGCTCCAAATTGGTGGGACAGCCCACATACACACACTCCCACTGTAAGGTTAGATAAGAGTCCTGATTTAATTAGCCAAGTACACAGAATCTTTCTGGAAGTTATGTGATCACACAGGGCAGGAAGCAGTGAAGCCTATCTGTATTCCCCTTGTCCTCCAGTGTCCCAAATTGGGGTGGGGGGACCCAGCCACAGTGACACTGTTCACAAGAGGTAGAAACTGCCAAGATCTGGAAAATGCCCTTCTGTCTTCACCACTGAGATTTATTTCTTTGGGCTTATGCCCCATTTGGGAAAAGTTTACCCTAACAATTCATGTGTTCCTATTTAAGTGAGCATTTACTAACATTTGACTTCCCTAGTTCTTGATTCAAACCAAATGTCATCAAGGCCACAGCCTCAGACAGGACAAAAACATCACTGCCCTAAACACTGTTAGCCTCCAGCTCCCCAGCAACTAGGAAAATCTTTCCATAATAATCATAGCCCACAGGGTTACGTAATCAAAAGGAGCCAAAGGCTGATGGTGGAAAGTAAGTGTCCCTCTATCCTCTCTTCCCACCACCTCAGGCACAACCATGATTACCAGCTCCTATGTGTCCTTCCCAAAAGTGTACAGAAACATACAAGCATGGCATACACATGAGCACATCCTTCACTGCAAGTGGAAGCATACTGTACCCACTGTTTTGGACTGTGCTTCTTTCTTCAACCTAATGAATTTTAAAGAATATTTCCTATGTGTAGACAGACAGGTAGACATTCAATAGAAAGCTGCCTCATCTTTTTTTTTAATGACTGCTAGAATTCACTGGATAGTTGAGCCGTCATCTGTTTATACATGTATTTAGTTTCTCTACAGTATTCTTAGAGCATAATTGCTAAATTGGCCAGTATGTGCCTTTTTATTTTGGTTGATTCTTCCCAAGACATTGTACCAGTTGAGACACTCACCAACAACAAACAGAAGGGTCTGCTTCCTCCTTCCTCTACCACTGTCTACATTTCTTTAGAAGAGCCTATCATGTATTGGGTCAGTCAACAAATATTGAGTAAGCATCTGCTCCATGGCATATACTGTCCTAGACACTGGGGACATAAAGTCCAATAGTACATTGCTCCTGCTTTCAGGAGCTTACAGCCCAAAGAAGGGACAAAAGGGGCGACAGTGACTACAGGACAATGCTTTCTGGGCTGGGATATGTGGGTGCAGAGGTGCTATACGAGCTTAGAAGAGGTGAAGCTCTGTCATTCTGGCGCATCAAGGAAGCTTCCTAGAAAGGCTGGCATCTGGGCTGAATTTTGAAACAAGAATAAAGGTTAACCAGAGGAATAAAGATACCATCTAGTAGGGAGGGGTGGTGAGGAGTGCAGGCTGTAGGAGGAGGCAATCTGTATAAGCAGGATGGAGAATTGTGGTTCTTGGGAGTAACTGGAATGAAAGGTGCAATCCAGGGAGAGAAGGAGGAAATGGAGACGTAAGAGGAACTATGCCATGAAGGATTTTCTTTCAAGCCCAGGCACCAGGTTTTCTGTTTATTTCCTATTGTGAATTCCCATAGCAACAAACTACTGTACCCGACCTGTGATAGTCACCCATCTGAACTTGAGTGAGTTATTATTATACTGAAAGAAAAATAGCAGAGTAGAGTTTGGCTTACTTTTCCCAGCCTTCATTGTGGGAACACATCCCAGTCAGAAAGAAATGGAAACAACAGGGTTGCCATGTAACATAGACCCTTGCCACTCAAACTGTGGTCCTCGGCCCAGCAGCATGAACACCACCTGGAAGTTTGTCAGAATTACCAATGTTCAGGCCCCACTCAGAGCTGCAGAATTAGAATCTGCATTTTAATGAGATACCCAGTTGACATGTGTACATGTGAAAGCTTGAGAAATTGTGGCATAGTGTTAAAGAGATAAGTCTTTGGCATCAGGCAGTACCAAATTTAAGTCCCAGCACATTATGTGCAATTTTGTAACCCAGGATAAGTTACTTAACGTCAATGAGCCTCATGTGCTTCATAATTAAAGTGGAATGATACTAACTATACCAATGCTTTTAGGATGATTAGATAATAGACGTGAGAGCACTTAGCCCAGTGCCTGACTTTGCTATGCATTCTCAATAAGTGTACTCTAATGATAATAATAGGACCCTTGGGGATATTGTTTGAGCTCAAAAATCACCTTCCTCAAAGATGGTTTGTATGCATTTTAGGTGTTCTACAATGGAAGGAATTCCAACTAGTTGAGTGTCTGCGTGCCACAAGGTTCTTATGTAAAAAACTGGTGGCCCCACAAATTTTTATATCTTCTTCTTCAGAGAAATAGTCTGGACAATGGCCAGCAGTGGGTGAGGAAACTCCTTTCTTTCTAAGTGCTCTAAGTGCCAAGTTTCCAAATGTTAATGGACCATATGGGAAACCAGTGGACTGGAGGAAAAGGACCCATGAAGAGCCTTGCTCTGTGGGAACAAGTTTGTGCTGACTGGATAAAGGTTAGCTGACATCTGTTCCAAGCACCTGCAGGATGAGCCAGGGCCTTTTGTAGAGAAGGCTTTTGTTTTAATTCATTGCTACAAGATTGGATGGAAATATATTGAAGAATAGTTTTAATGAAGAGACAGCAGGAGTTAATCAGTGGTGAGGTATCATGGCATCCTAGAAAGGAGTCAGTTAACACATGTTTTGCTTGCTTGCAGTCCACCAGGCACAAGAGACACATCAAATACAGTCTCTGCCCTCATAGCACTTATAGACCAGAGGGTAAATAAATATGGAATAAATAACTTGAAATATTTTAACTGTGTCAGCATTTGGAAATACATAATGCACAGCTTGGAGGAAAGCGGTGTGCTGTAAGAGGACGGGAGTCAGGTGGTGTGAAAACTGTCCTAGTTCTGACCCTAAATCAATGTATGATCTCAGGCAGTTTCCTCCTCTCTGACTCTCAATTTTGGCATCAGGAAAATAGGGGATTTAGCTTTGACAGCTCCAAGTTTGTTCCTCAACTTTAAGTACCTGTGGTGGTAAGATTTAACAGCATCATCTTATTCATGTGCCCTACCCCCCAAAAAGAAGCCAATTTTGTGAAAAAAAGAAACTTTCCATAATCCCTTTTATTACTCTTATGGACTATCTGCTGAGCCTTGGGATTAGCTATACAAATGCATCTATTTTGTTTGAGATGCCAGAGTTGACGCTGGGTGTCAAGTCTCAAAGCCCACTTCCTTCACATGCTGGATCTTGCCTGATATGGGTGTTAAGATTATGAATTCTAGAGTCAGACTAACTGAAATCAACTGAAGGAATTCATTGCACTTACTGTGTGACCTTGGGCAAGACAATCAACTTCCTTGGGCATCAGTCCCTTCATCTGAAATACAGAGGTAATTGGGAGGATAATGGTACTAAACAGATAGTGTTACTGCAGGGATGTAATGAGACCATGGATGTACCAGAACATAAACACCACGTAAATAGGAGCTCTCGTTACTATGTTAAGAAATGGGTTTGGAGTTCCTTGAGTGGTGTTGGTGACTTGATGGCAAACACTGGATGGTCCCTGCAATCTGGTTTTAGAAGTTTGCAGAGAAACATTAATAAGAGAACATAGCTACTTAACTGTGACCACAGAAATGCAAACCTTAGACTAGCAGTTCAAGGGTGTGAGCTCCGATTCTGGCTTTACATTAACTTACTAGGTGACTTTGGTCAAATCAGCTGTCCCTATGGGTTTTCATTAAGTCAGGATTCATCTTTTCTCAACTTGGGACTATGAGAATCTGATGAGGTTATATAAATGACATGCTTGGAAAGGCAGGAAGAGCTTCACAAATGTGAGCTCCTACTAGGAAGACTGGAGTCAGAGGCAGAGAGCATGGATAATATGTATGTGCCCTTCTCAGGTTTTCTGGAAATAATGATGCCACATAGTATGGATGGTTCACAATTGTTTTCAGGGCAATGGAAGGAAATGAAGATCTGATTCAGTTTTATTAGCACTCTTCCTTCTGATAAGCAGACTTTTTTTCTGGATGTTGTCATCTTGAGATGGTATGAACAAGTTGGAGTGTGAGTGCTGACTCTTGGAGAGCACTCAGAAAGAAGGCTGGCAGTCTTGAAGAGTATGTGCACCATTCTTCTGGGGTATGTCTGAGTTTTCTCCTCTCTGGATCTCACCTGTGCCAGCAGCCCTAGGGAGGACAGAATCAGACCTCTGAGAATCATTGCATTTGGTAGTCAGAAAACAGTCGGAGGCCTCTTTTCCCATTGGAATTTTTTAAACTCTCAACTTGGGTAAAGCTCATTGACCCTCAGTCTTCACCCTGCACAAATTAATCAAGATTCTCTCAGTCTATCTTTCTTAGCCATTGACTCTCTTCTACACTATGATTTAGCTGTGAACCCTGAACACTGATAGGAATGTTCTTATGTGAAAGCCTTGTGCAAAATGGCTTTTGTCATATCTAACCATTGAAAGCTGGTATTTATTGAGCTTCTGCTTCAAAAAAGCTATAGTTAGAGCTCTAGGAAATACAGTCTCATGGAAAACTCAACTCTCTATCTTTGAGGCTCTTACCTTATCTCTATAGAGATTAAACAAGAATTTAAAATACAGGCCAAAGCAAGATGCCAGCAGAGAGGTAGACAGAGCTAGACATCATTGCTGCCATTGCCACCACCACCTCTGCTCTGGTTGCTAAGAGCTCACTTCTTGGGAGAAGCTTTTCTGGCATCAGATCCCTGGGGTAAAATAAATGAGCCAGAGCAAGGGAAAATAAGTAAACCAACAAATAAAATGTATGTCAATATGTAGTGAATTCCAAATAGATGGTTCAAGTGGTAACTTCTACAAATATGCGAAAAATTGGAAATTCATGAGTCAGATCCAGCCCTTCTTCTCTTTTCTTCTAAAAAAAGAATAGGAAGAAAAGAAAAAAAAATAGGCCATGCATCATCTTTGCTTTATCTTGAAAAATGAAGAGATTTGGCAAACTAGACCAGTATTGGAGCATTTCACTCAGCAGAGCAGTAGCTACCGTTTAGACAGGGGTCGGACTTGCCAGGTCTCATAGCTCCTACCACCCCATGATGCCCTCATCTCTATCTTGGTCCATTTTCCTCATTTACTTTACATGCCTGACTCGTGTGGACACTCTGAATTAAGAACCTGCTATTGTGGTTCAGTAGAAAGAGGATTCATTGTGAGCTGTATAGGATCTCATGGACAAGTGGAACTTCCCATGGTTATTAAAGTCTAGATGGGATTTTGGTAGATAGAAAAGGGTTTTTCAAGCAAAGTGTGATCAGAGGCATACAGGAGGAGTATACATCCAAGAAGCAACAAACAGACCACTAGACTGAGCTGAGGGTCCATGTGGAGAATTGTGGGAATAAACACTGACAATGCAAACTGAGAAAGAACCTAGATGCCAAATAATTGATCACGCTAACAATGGATATCTCCTGAAGGTTTTTTGAAGTCAGGAATACCAGGAGGAAAACGGAGTTTTAGGAAGACTGTGTGCATGATACATAGGAAGGATTAGGGGGAAAAATGGTGAGAGGCAACAACATTAGTTTAGAGGCTGGTACAGAAATCCAGGATTGAGGGTTAGAGGGTCTCAGCATGGCTGGAAGCAACGGAAATGAGGAATACTTGGTGGGGAGACACTGAGAGGGAATAACTGCCAGCACCTGGTAATAGATGGTCATGTGGCACTGAGAGGCAGGACGGAATCAAATAAAAATTGGCAATGACCAGACCTGTGGGAGAGAGAAGCATGCTGGATGCAAGACCACAGTGAAGCTGCATTATCCTTTCCCCAGGCACGTGAAGAATCTTCTGGAGCGGGCTTTCTTCCAAGAAAAGACTGTCATTCTGGCCTTTCTCTTCCAGGAAAAAGATGTGACTCCAGATAAAAACCTACTGACCAAGGTTCGAGATGCTGCCCTGTGGCTGGAGACCTTGACGGACAGCAGACCTGCCAAGCCTTCCCTCTCCACCACCTCCTCCGTTGCCGATTTCTTCCTTGCCTTAACCATCTGCAACTCTGTCATGGTGTCCACAACCACCGAGCCCAGGCAGAGGGTAAGGACCAGCGATGACTGGGGGAAGAGGGGAGAGGAGATAGAGAAGTAGAAGGCAGGGTAGGGGCGAGGGGAGTTCTGATCAGGGAGACATGAAATTTGGGTCCTAGCGACAATGTCACCATTTCATTACAGTGAGAGCTAGAACAGGTCTCTTACCCTCCCTGGGTCTGTTTCCTCATTTTTAAATAAAATGGAAAAAGATATATATGAGCTTTTGTGTAGCTTTCAAATTTTGTCTATGTGTCTGCAGGATAGACATTATAAGTGATTACTGAGCACTTGGCTATATGCCATGCTCCATGCCCAACACTTTACCTGTATTATCATTTAATCCTCTCAACCCAACAACTCTGTGTAGCAGGATCTTGGATATAACAGGTGAAGAAATGGTGGCTCAGAAAACTCAAGTAAGGTAATGAAGGACATATGGCTCATACATGGCAGAACCATCTGCACGATTCCACAATAGTTTCTAGTCATTTTGTGCTGTACTGCTCTCTGTTTTTATAAATGGATTAAAAACAATTAATAGTGTGTGTGATGTTCCTCCCATGGAAATAATGCAGTGGGATGGTAATGTATGTAAAGTTATACTCTGAAATCTACCGAAGGTGGATTTGCCTTCAATCTTCCATAGAGTTAGCCAAGCTCCCTTGTGAGTCACTGATGAGAATAATTAGGTGGTACAGCTTGCAACTATGAAACCAAGACAAGATGTTTGTTTAGGCACTAAACCACAACCTCCCTTCATTATGCCCAGAATCTAAACCACCCTGAAAATCACTTTACCACTGAAAAGTTAGCAAGTTATCAGAAGTCTTCAGGAAGTTTTAGGAGGCAGAAAGCTGTATCTTAAAAATTAATTCTATTTTTAAGAGGGGAAGAAGTGTCATGTGGCGAAGGACAGTATACAACTCCCAAATTTCAAGTTAATGTGGGAGCTTCAGCTGGTAGGTGGCTCAAGAGCCCCAGCCTCTGGAGTCAGGCAGACCCAGGTTTGAGTTCCATCTCTACTGCCTATACACTGGGTGATCATGGCCGATTTATGTAGACTCTTTGTACCTCAACGTTCTCAGCCATATGTTGGGATGATGATAGCATTATTGGGAGGATAAACGAGATACTGCACTGAAAGATAAAGCAGAAGCCTTTACGGTGAGAGTTCAGGAAATGTGAACCTTACTATGAGTGTCTGATTCTCATCTCCTTTTCCTTCATTTGTCCACACCAAGAGTCGGATGATCAAAAGATAGTGGAAAATGACCATGGTCAAGGCTGGAGGGAAACATCTGGCCTCACTTATTGCAAAAGTACTTTCATATTCTGCAAAAGACAGCTTGGTATTATTTCCAACACTGAGAGTAACGTTCCACTTTCCTCCTTTGGCCACAAGGTTACCATCAAACCCTCAAGCAAGGCTCTGGGGACGTCCCTGGAGAAAATTCAGCAGCTCTTCCAGAAGTTAAAGCTATCGAGCCTCAGCCAGTCATTCTCATCCACTGCGCCCTCTGACACAGATCTGGGGGAAAGTTTGGGGGCCAATCTGGCCACCACGGACTTGGATGAGAGAGATGATGCCTCTGTGTGCAGTGGAGGTGACTCCACGGATGATGGTTTCTACAGGAGCAGCACGTGGGACCAGTGCAACATCCTGGAGTCTGGGTCGGGCACTTCCTTGGAGGAGGTGCTGGAGGCTCCTGCCCCAGGCCTGGCCAGTCCTGAGTTCTGTTACGAGGCTGAGAGCCCTGATGAGGCCGCCCTGGTGCACGCTGCCCATGCCTACAGCTTCACGCTAGTGTCCCGGACACCTGAACAGGTGACTGTGCGCCTGCCCCAAGGCACCTGCCTCACCTTTAGCCTCCTCTGCACCCTGGGATTTGACTCTGTCAGGAAGAGAATGTCTGTCGTTGTGAGGCACCCACTGACTGGTGAGATCATCATCTATACCAAGGGTGCTGACTCGGTCATCATGGACCTGCTGGAAGACCCCGCCTGTGGTGAGTCCCGCCTTACCAGGGTTCCAGGCACAGAGAGCTCCATAGTTTAAGAAGCAGTGTGGAATGGCAATAAGAAGCTCAAGTTGTAGTGTCACCTGGTAGAGCAAGTTCCAACTGGAATACAGACTCACAAGATGCTTTCCTCAAATATCCTTAAAACATGCTGCATTTTACATCTCCTTGACTTAGGGAATCACAGAGTTCACTAGCATAAAGACTGTACAGTCTTGTAGCAAATCAGCATCTTTAACTTCATCCTAGTTTTCCAAGCTCATTTAAACATGGATTATCTACACACAGTCTTTTGCAATAGAGCATCCATTATCTTACCATGAAACACACTGTGGTCCTAACTCTTCATTTTGGAGAAAGGCAACTCAACCCAGAAAGAAAAGTGACTTACAAGAGGTAACATGATTAACTAGTATTAAATCCCAGACCCAGGTATCCTGAATTCCAGGTCAAAGCTCGTTCCCAGAATTCTGCACTGGGCTTGGTGCACTCTGGGAAGCCTCAGGTGTTCCTCTTTATTATCCTTTCCCCAGCCTCCCCCAGATGGATTTTCATAAACTTTCACTGAGCCAGAAAAATGTTCCAACGTCCCAACATATCAGTGTCCAATTTTGGAACAGCATGAATTAGTGTGCAGCCGCTTCCTGATTGCTAACAAGGAGAAGACAGTTATGAGGCTATGATTCTCCCAGGATAGTAGATTCCAGCCAAGCTTCAGAATTGTCCAGGCAGCCCTGTGCCTCCTACATTATCAGCTATGGATCAGGGCCAAGAGGTTTAGGGGATTGATTAGTTTTTAGAATGGGAAGGGAGCTAATTAGTTCTCTTTATTCCCAGACTCTGGCAGACAAATGAATCCAGTACTTCTGAGTCAAGGGAGCCTCGGCAGCAGCCATCCAAGCTGCCCTGGAGATGTCTCTTTATTTGCTCCTCACCTGATTGCAAAATGAATTAGAGATGCTTTCAATAAAAGACATATGCAATGTTACTATAAGAATTGAAAAGCAAAACTTTGAAAGGAGGGAGAAAATAACCCCAGGTTTAATAATATTCATGGTTTAAATGTTCAATTTGATGCTGAGGTTCCTGGCAGCCTAAACAAAAAGGTAAACTCCAAGGCTTGCAAGTAAAACACAAAAAGGTTTCATCTTAGGAGCTGTCTTTAAAAATAAAATATTGTAAATAGTGCTGAATCAGACAACACACAAATGAAGACTATGCTTAAGGCATCAGGAACACCTGAAAAATTAGAAAATGATCTTTGGAACAAGTTTTATATAAAAATAGCCTTGGAGTAGTATCATGGGAAAATTGGAGTTTTGTTGGACTTCATTATACTTAGCTTGTTGTTAAGAATTATATTTTTAATTTTGCGTTATATACAAGGATGGGTGAGGTGTACAAATTCTGTTCATTCTTAGGACCTCTAAAAGTCTCAATCCAGCTCTGGTAAAGAAGGATTCTGAATCCTAAGCTCAGTGTTACAAGCGATTGATAAGTGATGTTTGTGGCAGCCTAGAAAATGGAAGTGATGATGGCATCAATCCCGCTCCACACCAGCCAACCCTGGCTGAAAAATTCTTATTATAGAATTAGATAAAGGAACTGGAATTTCAAGAGAAAAAGACAAATTACCTCTGACAGAAACTTATGTAGAACTTCACAAAGGGGACTTTGAGCAACACAGATATTTTTCACACTAGATAAATTGGAAATGCAAAAAAAAAAAAAGTTTTCTCTAAAACTTTTTTTTGCATTGAAAGAAAGTCTAGCTCAGCAAAACAAATGTGGCGAAGAACTTAGCTCATGAGATCCAGGCTTGTAGATGTCTTGGGACCTAACTTGATATAAGACCTCAAGGAGGAGACAGAGAAGATGATAAATAGACTTAGAGAACAGTTTCCAGAGTCAGTTGGCCATCCAGGGAAAAACTAAAAACACTTAAGGTAACAATAAAGATTCAGACTTCTAGTCCCCTGATTCAGCTGGGCTTTTACTGGACATGAGAATCTCTATTATTATTAAGGTGGTTCTCATGCAAAAAGGTGTTTGGGAACAGTACCTTATACCACCTACCTTCCTTAAATAGCACTTTACTCAGCCAGGCTTTTGATGAGAAGATGTAGAAAGCAGGCAATTTAAGGACTCCTTGCATTATCTTCCAGGGCAGCCTGACAGTCAGGAGAGCTCCTTTGTGTTTCTAAGGGTGGGCTGTGTAGGGGATTCCTTCTCTAAAGCATTTATAGTCTACTAAAGAAGATTCCAGCGTGTTGGAGATGGGGATCCCTGAGCGTTTGTATGTGGACTCATGGGGGACAATGGTTATTTGACAGTGCCTGACATTGATGTAGAAAAGAAGCTGAGAAAAATCCGAGCCCGGACCCAAAAACATCTAGACTTGTATGCAAGAGATGGCTTGCGCACTCTGTGCATTGCCAAGAAGGTAAGAACAAATTCCTCCAAGCATGCTTTCAGTATCATTAAATAGCTGAATGGCCTTGACCCTGCTTCTTTTTCTTTATAAAAGACCCTTAGAGGTGGTTGTTTTAACATTTTTAAGATTAGCTCTTCTGACTCACCACAAAAACAGAAGACACCGACGATTTTGCTGAAGCCAAAATCTGAAGAGTTAAGTCCCATATCAGTGTGGCTTTGCCATGACCTGCTTTTCATTATATGTGTAATGGGTAACCCACAACTCATGAAACAATTTTTTCAGTTATAATTTTGCTTTCCAATGACATTTTTTAGATTTGTATTATTTTCCTTTAAATTGCGGGAGCTTTTATATAGTCACATAAAAATCTAGATTTCTGGTTTCTTTGAAAAATTTAGAGGATCTGGCCAACCCTGTCTTTATTCTGGAATGGCAGCAATCAGCTACAACCAGGAAGAAGTTGATCCTATGAGGAGGCATATGTTCAGCTGTGTTCTGTGGTTGACTGCAGTCCTTACCACTCCCCCACTGCATTGCACTCAGCCTAGCCATACTTTTGTAGATTACCTAACTCACGCTTTGTAGATCTTTGACTTTGCAGCCTCTGCAAGAAAGGCAGGCCGTGAGGGCTATGAATTGGACACTGAATGAGGCACCTAAAAGCCAGCTAATAGGGATCCTATTATGGGCATACATTTCTAGATGGCTAGAAGTGGTTTCTCTTGTATAAACCTCAAGGGCTTTTCATCTCTTTTATTGTTCTTAGGGCAGCATTGAAGATCACAAGTGCCCACTTTAAAGCCAGCCACCTGGGTAGTAGTCCCAATCTCACTGCTTTTAGATGTGTGACCTTGAGTAATTTCTTCACATTTTTGAGTTTTATCTTTTTTACAGAGATATGGTGCTAATCAGCCTTGCCTCAGGTGGTTGTCATGGAGATTAAAGTAACCACATGTGCAGCACCTGGGACAGTGACAAATGCTTCCCACTACTTCGAATCGGAATTACACATTTATCACCTACTATTTTCTATTTAAGTTATTTGTGCATGTTTTGCCTCCCCTAATGGACTAGGTTTCCTCAAAACCAAAAGGCCTACTTGTGTCCCTTTGGTTTTCTCTGTTGCACCATGCAGAGAAACTCAAGGAATATTTGATGCTTGGACAAAATAATCTTTCATTGCTCTAAGATGCCATATGCATGTAATACCAACAGAAGGGTCTAAAAGTGCTATGGAACTCTGAGAGAGGAAGATGTGGCCACTAGCTGGATTATTCCAGCTTCTGGGCACTCCATGTGTCTGACATCATGCCTGGTGGAGTGCTCTACAGGCTCTGCAAGATCTGGCTGCTGCTTTCTTTCCAGCCTCATTTCTGAACTTCCTCCACTTTTCTCTCCCTCCTTCCACCACCTGAAATATTCAAGGAACAGAAGGAAGGCCAAGTTCCTTGCTGTTCCAGAGACTTAACTCTTGCTCTTGCCCTTGACTGATCCTTTGTCACTGGATCTCAGTTTGCGTGTCATTTTGTTGAGGAAACCTGAACTTCCAAAAGAAGGCAGCCCCCTATTCAGTTATTCTTCTGTCCCATCACATTTCCTCATATCACCCTTTTTTAAAAAGGTGATTATTTTTTAAAATTATTTACTTGGATAATACCTCTCACCCTCCACCAGCATATAAGCTCAGGCATGCAGGGACCTAGTCTGTCCAGATCATCTGCAGCGATCTGAGCACAGTAGGGGCTCAACAGATTTTTGGTGGTAATGAAACACAAGGATAACTATTCATTGATTTACATATTTTAAAAAATCATTGTGAATAAAGCCCCATCTAATTATGCAGGGAAGTTCAAACAGGCCAGTAGGAGGCCCAGCAGATGGGAAGAGAGGAAATTATCTTGTTGATCCACCCAAGGTTGTTAAGGAGCCTTTTCTCATCCCATAGGTTGTAAGCGAAGAAGACTTCCGGAGATGGGCCAGTTTCCGGCGTGAGGCTGAGGCATCCCTTGACAACCGAGATGAGCTTCTCATGGAGACGGCACAGCATCTGGAGAATCAACTCACCTTACTTGGTAGCTAAAAATAAGTCATCATTATAGGAAAAAAGGAATGTAGCAAGTTGAGAAGGGAGCTCTTGGCCCCGATTCTGACACTACTAATATGTCTCCATTAGCAACCTTCCCTGGGGTTCCCTTCCAGGTATTTGGCATAAATGGGTCGTGCCAATACCCAACCCAGATGCCACGCACGCTTCCTGAGGATGCCCTGGGAGCATTCCTACACTCCCTGCTAAAAGAAGCCTCTGAGTTTGGCTGCTTCTCCAACAGCACACTCTTCCCTTCATTCAAATGTTTGCTAAGCCCCTACTCTCTTCCCTTCATTCAAGTGTTTGCTAAGCATCTACTGTGTACCAAGTGATATGCTAGGCTTTGGAGCTGCAACAGGAGCCAAAAACTCTGCTCTCCCAGAGATTGGAGTCTAGTGAGGATATTGGATGATTGAGCAAGCAATTTCAACAAACTGTGATGAGAGTTAGGCTAGCAGATGGGCCAGGTGCGATGGAAGCACAAAGTAGGAGATGCCAGCCTAGCCCAGAGGTGAGGGAGTGTTGAGGAAGGCAGTGAACTGAAAGCAAGAAGAGAACCTGGTCAGGCAGTGTGGGAGGACCCAAATGAAAGCCTGGAGATCCAGGACTGGTGGGAAAGAGAGTGCTGGGGGAACATGATGGAAGGGAGGAAAGGTCAGCAGGACTCAGATTATGAAGGGCCATGTCAATCACCTGCTAAATGTTTGGAGAAGGCAGAGGGTGAAAGCAGGGACAGATCTGTGCTTTACAAAAACTGCTTTGATTGCTGCAGCATGAAAGTTAGATTGCTGCGCTGAGGGAGAGATGAGATGCACAGAGACTGGTTAAGAGACAGGCTGTGCTTCTGTTGGAGGAAAAGCATTGCCAAGAAGCAAGGGGGAGCTTTATTGATCAGGATTAAGGTCCTTACACCTCAGGAGCAAAATCTTGGTAAGCAATGCCCAAACAGCGTGCACTGACCACATGGCAAAAAGCCTTCTTTCTTCTTGGTGGACAATGCTGACCTGGGGATGAGGACCAAGGACCTGTCATGACCTTGCTGTGTGCCCAGAGACACACTCTTCTGAGACTTGTCTTCTCCTCTGGATGAGTCACATGCCTCCGGCTGCCCAGCCAGACAGGAGTTCAAGGGGAAAGATCCAGGGTCACTATAAACTGGTGATGCTGGCAAGTAGGATGGCTGACAAGCTGAGGAGGAGGAGCAGGATTAGCGTACGCATTAGCTTCCCACATCCTTCAGCCTTTGGTTTCCTGTGTCAGCTGCAGAGGCCCCTGCTTGCTGCCTCATAAGACCTCCTTTAAAGCTAAACCCAAGAACTCACTTGAACAAGAACCAAAGGATGGCTGGGCAAGACAACTGTATTTAATACAGGATGCCACTAAAAAGTCATCCCATTCAGGCACCTGATCCCCTTCTCCCCTCCCCGAGGTTTCTTTTGTTTCAGGACAGCACTCTAGGCTCAGTCTGTGAGAGATGTGCCTCCGGTTCTTCTGTGTGAAGAGACCATACTTGTCAGAACCTGCCAGCTTCCCCTAGCTGGGAAAGGTTTTCACAACCTTCCTGTTTTCATTTTCTCTTTCACACAAATAAATGTGTTTTTCCTCCTCTCTCCTTCACTCCAGCTCACTGTAATATAAATCAGCTTCCTCTCACCTTCCAGACTAATGCTTGAAGGGGAAGATGAGGCTTGAGCCATCATTTTTTATGGGGTTGTTTACCTGTGCATGTGGACCTCAGGTACAAAAAACAGGCACATTTCCAGAAAGTGGGGTTCTTTATCTCCCCTCGAGATGGCTTGGAAAGGAGAGGACTGGGCTGAAAAGAGAATTCAGCTTTCCACGAAGAAACTGGCATATCACTAAAAAGCTGTAATGCCTTCACACAGTCTCAAAATATGAAATGATCTTTTTAATATGCATCCAATGTAACCGCTTTGCCAACCTATTGTCACTGGATTATTAAAAGAAACAAAATGCTGTGCTCCTGCCCAGAGTGAAATGGGTAGCCATTAGTCTGTGATCTGAAATGAATCTCAATTGAAAAGCAGATTTATTTTTGCTTAATCACTTAGCAACTATTCAATATTTGGGTATATATTCATCAGGGTTGGTGCAAAGCTTGAGAGCCTTCAAAAATTATGGAATCTGCCTGTTTAATTCCCTCCAAGAATATTATCAAAAATGTCAGTCCCTATTAATTCTGCATTGATCAGTTGCAGGGCAAAGATTTCAGTTTTTCCATTGCTATTCCTATTGCTGCTAGGCCAGTCCAGGCCACTGTTACCTCTCCTCTGCACTCCTGCCTGGCCTCCTAAGTAGCTTTCAGTGCTGAATCTCATCCTGCTTTTCCAATCTCTAACCTGTTCTCTAGAATGATATTTTTTTTTTTTTTTTTGAGACGGAGTTTCGCTCTTGTTACCCAGGCTGGAGTGCAATGGCGCGATCTCGGTTCACCGCAATCTCCGCCTCCTGGTTCAGGCAATTCTCCTGCCTCAGCCTCCTGAGTAGCTGGGATTACAGGCACGCACCACCATGCCCAGCTAATTTTTTGTGTTTTTAGTAGAGACAGAGTTTCACCATGTTGACCAGGATGGTCTCGATCTCTTGACCTCTTGATCCACCCGCCTCAGCCTCCCAAAGTGCTGAGATTACAGGCATGAGCCACCGCGCCCGGCCTAGAATGACATTCTTAAAAGTCAAAACTGATTATGTCACTCCCCAGCATTACACCTTTGAATAGCTTTCTTTGCTACGAAATAAATTACAAACGCCTTAAGGCCCTGACAAGGATCTGCACAATCCAGCACCCCTGAGCTCCTTCTCTGTCCTCATCTCTCACTGTGCTCTGCCTCCATTTCTGTATCTTCCTCAGCTCCAACCTGTGAGACTTCACACATGCTGATCCTTCTACCTGGAATTTTCCTCCTCTGCCACCTCTTTGCATTATCTCCCAGGTCTGAGTTTAAGTAGCACTTCCTCAGCAAAGCCCACCCTGATTTGCCAGGTGAAGTTCAGATCTCCTGGTATATACTCACATGGTACCCTGACTTTCTCTCATTATATAGCTCAGTTATAAATTCTTATTCAATGACCTTTGAACTCAGAGGAAGAGACCAGCTCTATCTAGTTCACTGTCATATCCTAGATGCACAGCCTAGCACAGTGATGCTATCTTATAAGAATTGCCTGGCTTCACAGGGCTTTGGGGAAATTAAGCAACTACTCTTTTACCATAAATGTGAACTCTGTTGTCTTTGTTCACTCCAGGAGCCACTGGGATCGAAGATCGGCTGCAGGAAGGAGTTCCAGATACAATTGCTGCTCTGCGGGAGGCTGGGATCCAGCTCTGGGTCTTGACTGGAGATAAGCAGGAGACAGCAGTCAACATCGCCCATTCCTGCAGACTGTTAGATCAGACCGACATGGTGTACTCCATCAATACAGAGAATCAGGTAAGACGATTCTCTGTATCTACAGATATTAAAGTGCAGAGCAGCCCTCAGCCAAGAGGACACAGGCTTGTAGGTGGGATTTGGGTACACCAGGGAAGCACCCAACCCCCAACAGATCACTGAATCTTGGAGTCTGGAGGACCCTGGAAGTCACCCAGCTCAATATCCTTTATTTCATCCCCACACGTGGCTGGCTGGTCTCTTTTACATTACTTCTGGCACTGATTATTAGAGCGTTTAACCTCTCCCAGATTCCACTGTGGTCCAGTCTCCCCATTTCCCCACAGATAAGGAAACTGAAGACTACTGTGACTGAGTCACTTGCTCAGGTTTACCCTGCTTGTTTCTGATAAGTAGAACTAAGTCTAGAACTCTGTTCTCCTGCTGAGCTAGTGTGATTTACATTCTGCCACACTGTTTGCTTATGGAAGCTCAACTGTCAGTTTCTTTCTGTTTAAGACTAACTTATCCACTGAAAAAGTCCCAATTAAATTGAAATTATTCTGAGCTTAAAATTTCAGCATCAATTTATATGTCAAGCTGGTCTGCCACGGAGTAAAAACCTAAAAGGAATAATGCATGAAGCCAGTATGTTTTTATGGCATAAGAAAAAGAAAGAATGAAGCAAAGTTCTAAAAATTGCACGTTTCAACCAGAATAGATTATACGGGTGTCAGGGAGTGAGGCTTGGAGAGAAGAATGGGAAAGCTAAAGAGGCATATTCAAAGCTATAACACAATTTTGATTTTAGGGGGAAGTTATCTGTTTTCACAATGCAAATAGCAGAAGGCAAAGTTCCATCACATCTTCTTGGCTGATGAAGGTGGGAGGCGGGCATTGAGATGTGTGCTCCTATCAGAAGGAAGCAGGGATTAGATTCCATGGTGGATATTAACCAGAAGAGCACTGCACTGCAGAGGTGTGGGCATAGGCCCCTAAGGCACCTATGCCTAGGATACCATGGAGAAAAGGGAAGAAGACAGAAAAAGGAAAGGAGGGAGAGAGGACACTCAGCTCTTTAAGTTTTGCCTGAGGCTGACGTAGACCCACAGTAGAATGTTGGGGAGGTTTATATTTCATTTTTATTCCATGAAGCAACAATATACACCTCTTTAAAAATAAAATAAAATAAAACTAGTATAGATTGTGAAAACTGCCAGAGGACCTTTAGATTAATTGGAAAAATCATTTACTTTCCTGTCAGGTGCACAGATTATTAGATTAAACCTTAATGAATTTTCAAAATGAAAATAAGCTCAGGGAAAACTTGGCTTTAATATTATGCTTAGGAAGAAAAGTAATTTTCAGCTTGTTCAAGTGCTTGATCCCCGTGCCTGCCTGTCCTGCTTGTAATGGAAATTCAGTTTGCAATGATTCTTTCACTCCAGGTAATGCTAGAAGGAGAACATCTGCAAACCAATGAGGCAGCCAGCCAGAGGGAGATTGAGTGGACTACGATGTGTTCTGCTAAATGCCATGCATTCCTGTAGGAAGCTGAAGATGTGCTCCTTGGTTAAATAGCCAAAGCTCCTAAGGAACAGTCAGCCATACTTCACCTTTAATCCAGTCCATGACAATTCTTTCTGTCCAGTATCCTCCAGGATAGTGCCTGAATCCTCAGCCATGCCTACACGCTTCAGCTCACTAAACCTGTAAGATCAGTCTTTTTATCCCTTTACCTGGGATGAAAAAGAAAATATGTTAAGCCAGAAACTGGGGAAATACATTCTAAATCTTAGATTTATTTAAACCCAGTTTAGTGTAGTTACATATTCAGTAAATATTTCCTCCAAGGTTTTTAATTTGCCTAATTCACTATGAATCGATTTAGGATTACTATCTCTTTGCTAGGTATGTTAAAGCACTAAGCAAGTTATGGGATCTACCTAGACCTCAGAATTCCCTTCCCAAAGATGAGAGAATTACTAACTAATCACTGGAAGTGTTCATCAGTCAAGGAATTTTAAAAGGAACTAACGTATTAGACAGGAACTAATAATAACAACCACTATTACTGCTATTGCAACACATTGTTAATAATAATTAACAACATATATTGAAGTTTTAATATAGTTCAAACACCATACTACTTGAACTTCTATTCTCCTCATCTGTAAAACAGATTAAAAATATTAATTTCACAGATTATTGGTAGGATAAGATCGTAGAAGAAAACTACTTAGTATAGTACCTATGTTAATTATCTATTGCTACATAACAAATTACCCCAAACCTTAGGAGCTAAAACAACAGACCTTTATTATCTTATGGTTTCTGTGGATTAGGAGTTTGGGAGCATCTTAGCTGGGCATGCCTAGTTCAAGATCTCTCTTGAGGTTGCACACAGGCTATTGGTCAGGGCTGTGGGCTCATCTGAAGGCTCAACAGTGTGGGTGGTTTGGGCATGGGAAGGAGTTCTGCTTCCAAGTTCACCCATGTGACTGTTAGCAGGCATCAGTTTCTCACTCTGTGGGCCTCTCCACAGGACTGCTACACAACACGGCAGCTGGTTTTCCCCAGGGCTAACCATACAAGAGAAAGTAGGAAAGAGCACCAGATTGGAAGTTACTGTCTTTTTATAACCTAATATGGGAGGTGACATCCCATCACTTTTTCCTTCATTAAAACAAAGTTTCTAGATCTAGCCCACATTCAATGAAAGGAGATTATACAAGGGTATGAATATCAGGAAGTGGAAATCACTGGGAACTATCTTAGAGGCTTCCTACCACAGTATAGGAGGTATACTAAATGTCCTGTGAATGGTAATTATTGTATTACTTTAAAAGCTGGAAATAAGTAAATTCAGAGATTTAATTTCAAAGCTTATGTCTCCAATAACTTGCTTTAGTCATACATTGGAGGAATTTATATAACTGGTACCAGGCCCAGCTTCCAAAGGACCACTTTGATCTCTTTCCAAATAAGTGCCTCTGGTATAAGCACACACTTCAAGAACTGCTTCCTATGGCCCCTCTGGGCTCTACGCATATTTATTGCCTGCAACACACAATTTAGCATCTTAAAGGTAGACTCAGGAATAATAAACTATGTCTCTGTTCTTTTCAAAATAAGCTATGCCAGGGCAGGGTGCTGTGACTCACACCGTAATCCCAGCAATTTGGAAGCTGAGGCAGGTGGATCACTTGAGGTCAGGAGTTCAAGACCAGCCTGGCCAACATAGTGAAACCCTGTCTCTACTAAAAATATAAAAATTAGCCAGGTGTGGTGGCGCATGCCTGTAATCCCAGCTACTCAGGAGGCTGAGGCACGACAATCACTTGAACCCAGTAGGCAGAGGTTGCAGTGAGCTGAGATTGCACCACTGCACTTCAGCCTGGGTGACAGAGACTCTGTCTCAAAACAAAAAATTATGGCAGACATTTTCCCAGACAGAAATCTCTAGATCAATGTTCCCTAGGCCTGTCCCTTCAGAACTGCTTTCACAATTTTTGACAAAATCTGTATATTGTACTGGTTTTTTTACTTAATAATTTAAGTTGACTCACTTTGAATATTATTTTTAGAAGAAACTTTTAGCATGTTAATAAATGAAAAATCATTGTCTCTTTTCATGGATGAAGGAACACTGTAAAATGAAGACCATGTGAAGAAAACAATGCTGTTAAAATTGATAGTGCCTTTTTCTACCACAACTATATTAAAAAGTGATGTTCAGAGAAGTTGAACAGATATCAAGAATAAATTTGAGCAAACTTCTGCCAAGATGGCCAAATAGCAACAGCTCCGGTCTGCAGTTCCCAGCAAGAGCACGCCAGAAGACAAGTGATCTCCGCATTTCCAACTGAGGTACTAGGTTCATCTCATTGGGACTGATTAAACAGTGGGAACAGCCCAAGGAGGGCAACCCAAAGCAGGCTGGGGCTCTGCCATACCTGGGAGGCACAAGGGGCCAGAGACTCTTGCTCCCAGCCATAGGAAGCCATTAGGGACTTTTCCCGACACTCCAACACTCCAGCTCAGATACTGCACTTTTCCCACGGTCTACACAACCCATGGACCAGGAGATTCCCTCTGGCGCCTACAGTGCCAGTGCCTGGGGTTTCCAGCACAAAACTGGATGCCCATTGTAGGCAAGTGGCACCTGGAATTCCAGCAAGACAGAACCACTTCTTCCCCTGAAAAAGAGTGCTGAAGACAGGGAACCAAGCGAGCTGGCTAGGCGGGTCCTACCCACACACCCCCCACCACCAAAGATGGGCAAGCTAAGCCGCACTGCCTTGAAATTCTCACAGTGAGCACAGCAGTCTCAGCTTGACCTGGGATGTTCAAGCTTGGTGGGGGAAGGGGTGCCCGCTTCAACATTGCCTGTGTAAACAAAGCCACTACCTCTGGGAAGCTCACACAACAGCTGGGCAGAGCCCAGCACTGCAACTCAGCAAGGCCTCTGCAGCAGACTGTCAAGTAGATTCCCTTCTCACTGTGCAGGGTATCTCAGAAAAAAAAAAAAAAAAAAAAAAAAAAAAAAGCAGCCTGTCAGGAACTTACAAAGCCCCTACCTTCCTGGGACAGAGCACCTGGGAAAAGGGACGGTTGTGGGTTTTGCTTCAGCAAACTTAAATGTCCCTGCCTAGCAGCCCTGAAGGGAAAAACAGAGCCCCCAGAACAGTGCTTGAGCTCCATTAATGGACAGGCTGCCTCCTGAAGTGGCTCCCTGACCCCTCATGTATCCTATCTGGGAGACACATCATACAGCAGAGCTCTGGCTGACATCTGGCAGGCACCCTTTTGGGATGAAGCTACCAGAGGAAGCAACAGGCAGCAATCTTTGCTGTTCTGCAGCCGCCTTGGGTGATTCCCAGGCAAGTAGAGTCTGGAGTGGACCTCCAGCAAACTCCAGCAGACTTGCAGCAGAGGGGCCTGACTGTTAAAAGGAAAACAAATAAACAGAAACAAATAGGTTCAACATCAACAGAAAGGACGCCCACTCAGAAAAGCCATCAAAAAGTCACCAACTTCAAAAACCAAAGATAGATAAATCCATGAAGATGGGAAGGAGCCAGTGCAAATAGGCTGAAATCGCCAAAAGTCAGAACACCTCTTCTTCTCCAAGGGACCACAACCCCTCCCCAGCAAGGGAACAAAACTGGATGGAGAACGAGTGTGACAAATTAACAGAAGCAGGCTTCAGAAGGTGGGTAATAACAAACTTCTCCAAGCTAAAGGAGCATGTTCCAATCCAATGAAAGGAAACTAAAAAACTTGAAAAAAGGTTAGATGAAATGTTAACAAGAATAACCAGCATGGAAAAGCACATAAACAGCATGATGAAGCTGAAAAATACAGCACGAGAACTCCATGAAACATACAAAAGTTTCAATAGCCAAATAGATCAAGCAGAAGAAAGGATATCAGAGATTGAAGATCAACTCAATGAAATACAGTGGGAAGGAAAGATTAGAGAAAAAAAGAGTGAAAAGAAATTAACAAAGCCTCCAAGAAATATGGGATTACATGAAAAGACCAAATCTATGTTTGATCAGTGTACCTGAAAGTGATGGGGAGAATGAAACCAAATTGGAAAACACTCTTCAGGATATTATCCAGGAGAACTTCCCCAAACTAGCAAGGTGGGCCAACATTCAAATACAGGAAATACAGAGAACACCACAAAGATATTTCTTGAGAAGAGCAACCCCAAGGCACATAATCGTCAGATTCACCAAGTTTGAAATGAAGGAAAAAATGCTAAGGGCAGCCAGAAAAAAAGGTTGGGTTACCACAAAGGAAAGCCCATCAGACTCACAGTGGATATCTTAGCAGAAACCTTAGAAGCCAGAAGAGAGTGGGGGCCAATATTCAACATCCTAAAAGAAAAGAACTTTCAACCTAGAATATCATATCCAGGCAAACTAAGCTTCATAAGTGAGGAAGAAATAAAACCCATTACGGACAAGCAACTGCTGAAAGATTTCATCACCACCTGGCCTGCCCTACAGGGGAACCTGAAGGAAGCACTAAACATGGAAAGGAACAACCAGTACCAACCACTGCAAAAACATACCAAACTATAAAGATCATCGACACTATGAAGAAACTGCATCAACTAACGGGCAAAACAACCAGCTAGCATCAAAATGGCAGGATCAAATTCATATATAAAATATTAACCTTAAATGTAAATGAGCTAAATGCCCCAAAAAAAGACACAGACTGGCAAATTGGATAAAAAGTCAAGACCCATCAGTGTGCTGTATTCAGGAAACCCATCTCACATGCAAAGACATGCATAGGCTCAAAATAAAGGGATGGAGAAAGATTTGCCAAGCGAATGGAGAGCACAAAAAAAAGCAGGGGTTGTATTCCTAGTCTCTGATAAAACAGGCTTTAAACCAACAAAGATCAAAAGAGATAAAGAAAGACATTACATAATGGTAAAGGGATTAATGCAACAAGAAGAGCTAACTATCCTAAATATATAGGCACCCAATACAGGATCATGCAGATACATGAAGCAAGTTCTTAATGACCTTCAAAGAGACTTAGACTCCCACACAATAATAGTGGAAGACTTTAACGCCCCCCTGTCAATACTAGACAGATCAATGAGACAAGATTAACAAGGATATCTAGGACTTGAACTCAGATCTGGACCAAGCAGACCTAATAGACATCTACAGAATTCTTCACCCCAAAACCACAAAATATATGTTCTTCTCAGTACCTCATCACACTTATTTCAAAATTGATCACATAATTGGAAGTAAAACACTCCTCAGCAAATGCAAAAGAACGGAAATTAAACAGTCTCTCAGACCACAGTGCAATCAAATTAGAACTCAGGATTAAGTCACTCACTCAAAACCACACAACTATATGGAAACTAAACAACCTGCTCCTAAATAACTAATGGATAAATAATGAAATGAAGGCAGCAATAAAGATACTCTTTGAAACCAATAAGAACAAAGACACAATGTACAAGAATCTCTGGGACACCTTTAAAGCAGTGTCTAGAGGGAAATTTATAGCACTAAATGCCCACATTCCTGGACACTTACACCGTCCCAAGACTAAAGCAGGAAGAAGCTGAAACCCTGAATAGACCAATAACAAGTATGGAGAAATAGCACCATACCAACATGACATGTTGTCATTATTTATCATCATATTAGTAGTATTTATTATACCATCCTTGTATCTGTCTCCATCTTGCTGAGCTATTTTTACTCCCATTCATAAGCAGTGTCTTCCATTTTGGCTATTAATTTGGCTCCAAATTAATATTGTTTTGGTATTATGTCAAATACTGCAGAGAAATGTAAAAATTGAAGAATAACCTGTAAGTAATCGCTATAGTAGTAGAGTTTTATGACTATCTTACTAAAGAATAAAATGAAATTGTTAACATGCATTTCCAAGTTTGCTTACAAATACTGTATTATTGTTACTCTTTATAGGAGACCTGTGAATCCATCCTCAATTGTGCACTGGAAGAGCTAAAGCAATTTCACGAATTACAGAAGCCAGGCCGCAAGCTCTTTGGGTTCCGCTTACCTTCCAAGACACCATCTATCACCTCAGAAGCTGTGGTTCCAGAAGCTGGATTGGTCATTGACGGGAAGACATTGAATGCCATTTTCCAGGGAAAGCTGGAGAAGAAGTTTCTGGAATTGACCCAGTATTGTCGGTCTGTACTGTGCTGCCGCTCCACACCACTCCAGAAGAGTATGATAGTCAAGCTGGTGCGAGACAAGTTGCGCGTCATGACCCTTTCCATAGGTACCCATCATGCTGAGATATGGGTGGCACCTTGGCAGGGAAGATCTGATAAGAGGCTGGATCAGAGGTGGGAGGTCAGGTCTCAAAGTCAGGATGCTTAAGCTGTGAGTCGTCCTCTTAGAGGGAGAGAGTTCAAAATGACAATCAAGATGCAGCAGCTGGGGGATGCAATGGGACCGTGCAACCAAGTTCTTGGGACTAGCAAGTTAGCTAAAGAACAATCAGGACTTAGATGAAGGTCAAAACCAACAGAGGCCTTGAATTCAGTACATCCAGGTAGCTCAAGAAATGTTGCCATCAATGATGTATACTCAGACTATCTTAATTCTGGGATGCAGATCATTTTCCCTTTAGTACTTTATACATAGCACAACATCACATATTTAAGGATTTGATATTATTCTGAGTGTTGATGGCTGGTGGAGACATTTTAAAGATTGGTAGTCTTATGTTTAATTTTGTGTGTTTATTTCTAAATATGAGGCCAGCACAAAGTGTATCACCAAAAGATGCTAGCACTGGTTGATGAAGAATTTTTCAGAGGGAGCTAAACTTTAATCATGTTAGGACAGAGAAATTAGAACTGCACTTACTTAACATCTTTCAGGAACAACCAAACCCAGTTTAAAGGAATCTTCATGATCTTCTGTTACCTTCAGCCACATCTCTTGTTGTGGCCACCTTTCCCTCTCCAACTTTTGCCTTTCCATGTTCTAACAAATGAAACCATTTACCATTCTCCATGGACCTTGTCCTCTCTCACTTCTGGGACTTTGCACGAGTTATTTCCTCTGTAAAATACTTCTTCTAATCCCACCTAACTTTGCTTTCCTCTGGGGGTTCCCACAGCACCCAGTAGTCATAGCTCACTGTCATACCTTCTGTGATGGCCTCAGTAGACCATGAGTCCCTTCAGTAGAAAAATCATGTCAGCCTAATTCAGTGTTAGATCCCATGCCCAGCACAAACCAAGCACATAGTAAATATTGCATTCACTTAGGGACATTCTTACGGTTGGTGCCAGCCTCTCCTCCTCCTACACAGGCATGGGAAAAGATTTTCTTTCCTGACATTTCAAATAGGAACCCTATTAAACATGATGGTTTTGTTCCTGGTCTTCAGGTAAGAACAGTAGAGAATAATAACAAGAGTGGAACGGAAAGAAAGCAGAGAGCAAACCTTTAGCAAAGACATCCTACTTTTATGCCCGGAATCGTCCTCTTCAGAAATTCAGACACACACAAGGCAGTAGCCAAAGAATGATTCTCTGAGGTCAGATATTGACTTCTATACCAAGCAACAGAAAAAAAGCCAGTGTGGCAAGAAATAGCATGGTTTCACACCTCTAATTCTCCTGGTTCACTAACAGAAGAGGTTAAAGCTTGGATTTCTTCTGCCATGGGGATGATTAAAATTATGCATTGCTATGCAATCAAGAAAAAAAATAATTATTTTAGAATAAAGGCTACTTATGGCAAAATTTTTAAGACCAATAAATGTATCATCAGTTAACTAGAAGAATCATTCTCTCCCTCCCATTCCACATTCTATGCCATAATATAAATTTAATTGTGGCTTATTCTGAGAAACTACTAGAAAACAGGTAGGGCCAGGAAAAGAATCAAGTTCAGCATAGTCTACAACAAGGGTTGGCAAACTATGGCCTGCAGGCTAAATCCAGCCCATGGCATGTTTTTGTATGGATACTAAGAATCATTTATTTTTCAGTGTAAAATTTATAAAAGACTAATAGCCTTTCAGCAAGAACAACTGTTCAATGTTGCTTCTTGGCTCACAAAGCCTGAAATAGTTACCACCTTACCCTTTACAGAAAAAGTTTGCTGAACTTTCATCTAAAAGATAAAGCACTGGGGAGAGTTCAGCTTCTGGGGAAGGCCTTCCCGTATAGAGCTATCTTTGGCTACTTAAATTTAATTAAATCAAATTCACCAGCAAAATTTTTATAGTCATATGTGGCTACTGGTTTCTGTATTGGACAGTGCAGATATAGAACATTTCTCTCATCACAGAAAGATCTTGAACAGTCTTGGTACAGAAGACGACTGTGTGTGTAATATGTGTGTGTGTGGGTGTGTGTTTCTATGCCTTACCTCCGGTTTTATGAAACAACTCAGTTTGTTGAATGGGAACTCAGTGTGATTATATTTCAAAAACACAGTCAATCTCATTTTTGTACACTGAGAAACAAAACAGAAGGTCATCCCTATCCTTGGAAACCATTGACAATCTGATGATTTCACTGTGCATACTGCCCAGTTGTCTTGATATGGTCAGTATTTCAAGTTTGACTGAGGGAAGTGCATTGGCCCTGGAATCTGAAGGATCGAGTTCCATTTCTCCTGGGTCCTTTCTCTAGCTGGATTACCCTTGCCAAGTCTCTAAGTTGCTCAAATTCTCCATTTGGTTATCAGTAAAGTTTATTATAACATTTATGAGGGCATTTTTTGGGGGGAGAAATGCCCAAGTCTCTTGATTACCATTCTATTCCCAATACCTAATGTTGTGCCTAGAAAAAAGACACTTAGTAAGTCACATATTTGTTGAATGGTAAAGAAAAAGGTAGGATTTCTTGTCTAAAGAAGAAAAGATGCCTCTCACGCTAAGTACTACAGCAATGACATTCTATAGAACTATTCAGAGTAATGTTAAAAGGATTCAATTATGCATAACTGGGGACACTTGAGAGCTACCTCATTGTCACTGAGTAGTTGGACCAGAAATAAAGACACCTCATGACCTCTCTTCTTTCAGGTGATGGAGCAAATGATGTAAGCATGATTCAGGCTGCTGATATTGGAATTGGAATATCTGGACAGGAAGGCATGCAGGTATTGTTCTCTGTAACTCTTCTTGTTTCTTCCTTCCTTTCTTTGGTCCTTAGTTGAGATACAAGGAATTCTCCAGAATGTTGGAGAAACTTCTCCCTGAGAACTTCTCCCCACATCCAAAGTTGCAATGCCCTCCCTAAGCAATGACAGACAGAAGGACATTTGAAATCATTTTGTAAATGACATGTTTGTCCTGACAGCCAGTTTGACCCACAAATTGCTTGGTATACTCGCATAGTGTCAAAATTTAGTCAAAATTCACCTTGGAAGAAGCATACTAACTTGACTGCTAAATTTTCCCATTAAAACAGAGAACATTTTGTGGGTTTTCAGCCATTAACAATTGTGTTTCCACCACCAGTGCAGACATTCAGCACTGCCTAAATTTTCTGATGAGGATAGAGAGCATTGACTGTGAAGCCCGAGAATGGTTCTGAAATGTTTACCCCTTGCGTATCTCCTATATGCCAGCAATCTGTTAGACCAGAGCTATCCAATCTTTTGGCTTCCCTGGGCCACATTGGAAGAAGAATCATATTGGGCTACACATAAAACACACTAATACTAACTATAGCTGATGAGCTTTAAAAAAATTGCAAAAAGTCTCAATTTGGGGCCTCATTCAAAGCCATCTGGGCCACATGTGGCCTGCAGGTTGGACAAGTTTGCGTTAGACACTTCGCATTTGGTATCTCATTGAATTTTAATCATCACACCCTGTATGTTAGGGATTGCTATTCCATTTTTAGATGGGGAAACTGAGGCCCAGGGAATTAGCCAAACCAAAATTTATACCAGGATTTATAAACAGGCATGTTCAGTGTTCACATTTTTAAAAGAGTACTATAAACTGTGTCTTGTTCTGAGTAATCCCAGGGGCAGAAGACATATTTCAGCTCCATGTGAAGGAAGAGCTGTCACCTATCAGCTCCATCTGTGAATGGAGCCAATGGCCTGCCTCAAGTGGGGGTGAAGGGTGTTCAGAGGATTGAAAATTGCTTGAATGGAAGCCCCTACTCTCTGGCTAACCATCACATGCCTAGCATGGTGCCTGTCACATACTGGGCCACAGTAAATGCCTATTGGATAAATGGATGAAGAGCCTGCCTAGACCCTTCTGATCTGCTGTCCTTGAATTCTAGCGAGATTTGGATTTCCCAGAAGAGAGGGTGGGGTGTCAGACTCTAAAAAGCTACCCAAGAGTGATCACAACAAGGGGTCTTTAGGACTCTGTTGGCCCCAGGCCTAGACCAAAGCAGCGCCCTTGAGGTAGTCCCTCTGGGGCAATGGCAGCCATGGATGGAAGCTGATGTGTCTGCTCTCCCCTCTCAGGCCGTCATGTCCAGCGACTTTGCCATAGCCCGCTTTAAGCACCTCAAGAAGCTGCTGCTTGTGCACGGCCACTGGTGTTACTCGCGCCTGGCCAGGATGGTGGTGTACTACCTCTACAAGAACGTGGTGAGTAGCCTATGGCACCCTCCCACCCAGGCCTTGGCAGTCCTTGCCATGGGGCCAGATCTCCCCCCAGCAGTGGACAAAGCACCTCAGCATCATAAGGGAATGAGTCAGGCTGGCATGGTATTGGATCTTGAAACTGTTCCTTAATAGCTCTGTGACCTCGAGCTAGACTCTTCACTTTCTATTTTTGTGAAGTTATTGTGAGAATTGGCAATGCTATATGAAAATCACCTGGCACAGAGAGGGCACAAATGGCTACAAGTGTGGACTCTGGAGTCAGACACGTAGGGTTCAAATCCAGACTCCCATATATAGTAATGTCGCTAAATTTCAGTTTCACCATCTGTAAAATGGGGGTGGTGATAGTACCTTTTTCATATTTGCTACGAGGATTAAATGAGAGCTTGTATATAAAGTGATCAGCATATCATAATCATCTATAAAATTAGCCATTTTTGGTTATTGTTGTTGCTGTCATTACTCTTGGAGTTAAATCTCATAAATGAGATTATCTTAATGTGACAAAGAAGGATTTGAAGAGCTAGTCTGACCTGTGTCTTAGATTTCCTCTCCGTATAGAGCCAGCTCAATGCAAGAGCTATACCCCATGCCTTGGGAGAGTAAAGGTGAAAAGCACCTCACAGAATGTAAGGCTGAAGCCCATGGCTCCAACTTGAGACGTGCACATCACTTCAGTGCCCCTGAGCTTTATTTCAGGAAGTTCCTAGAGGGCAGGGTGCTAAATGAAATATCTACTTGGCAAAGATGTTTGAGGTGCAGAGATTGTCTGGGCAATCTTACTGGACTCCAGCATGCTGTGTGACCTTGAAGAAACTGAGGCACACAGAGATTAATTGGTCTTTTCATCAATAATATGGGGAGACTGTGTCAAGAGGCCTTAGTGTCAGAGCTCTGAAAAGCATATAGCCCCATACAAATACAAACAATAAGTTGTGTCTCCTAACGAGTATGTTGGTTTCTGTCTTGTTGATGAGGGCCCAAAGCAAACACAAAGCAACTGAAGAATGAAAACTGTCAGAGGGTTCTTGTTTGAAAAGTCCTTTATTAACAGTGGGTATAGGAAGAAGTCAGAACTCTGCTACACTAAGGGAGGAAACAAAAGACTGAGTTTTTCATTATCTAGTTCAAAGCCTTCGAATAAACCCCAAGATCCTCCAAACAGAATTTGACTCCTCCTTGAATAAGTAAAAGGAGAGTATTAAGGCCAGGGTGGTGGAAGAGAAATATTAGCCAGGTAGCAGCTACAAAACTGCATTTTTTCTCTTGCTCCAGTCTTTCTTTCAGACTGACACCGTCACCCTTGCTCAGAAGTGACTTTCTGTGCAAAGTTCAATGTATATGTAAATAAATAGCGTGATAAAAGCAATGCAAATTCAATCAACTCGATGGCAATATTATCTCAGCAAGTCTACGCAAACAAGTCACTCCATCTGACTAGAAGCTCACTTTGAGAGTGAAAGACTGTTTACTTAGAATTCAAAATGCCCCCCATTTAATTTTTTTGGCAGCTCAAGGAATAATTCTTTTGAATAAGCACAGCCTCTTCTCTGCATTAAATTTGTGAAATAGAAAAGAAAATGTTTCCAACCAGCCATGCTGTCAAAGCTTAAATGATATTTATTTCCAGCCCAATGCCATGCTCAAAATTGCGATACTGATGCCACATTATCTCCCTGTTGTAATTAGAAGGTGGAGAACTATGACTTCCACATCCGAAACCAATTTCAGAGGGGATTAAAACCTGGCCTGCTCTGAAATTTGAACAATGAATTAATTACTGCACTGTAGCTTCTTGATAGAAAGAGCAGGCGTCCAATCTCAGCGATGCTGCCACAGGGTTCGATGCACTCCCTGCAAGGTACAAAAGATTCCAGTTAAGCAGAAGTGAAAAACAAGCAAGATCTTACCAGGGCCTCAGAAGGAAAGAAGCACTCTGTAATGCTAAAACTCCAGGATGAGTGTTAGAATAGAGCTAAGATTAACTACGTCAATTGAAACAGCAATTGAATGTCTGCTGTGTGTCAGGAACAGGGCTGAGCCATGGGCATAGAGCAGGAATCGAGCCATTCATGACCCGCGGGAGGCTTCCTGTCTACATCTGGGCTCAGGAAGCTTTTTCTTCAAAGAGCTAGACAATAAATACTTTCAGCTTTGCAGGCTGTACATGTCTAGAAGAATCTAACTGTGTAAGTCAAAGACAGGACCGAGAAAGTTCAGAGGTGGTTAAAGAGAAAGAACTTTGAAATTTCACATGCTGATTGATTGTACCACTCTCTAGCTCTGAATTTGGGCAAGGGGCAATGGTATCTCAGAGTCTTGGATTCTTCATCTGTAAAATGGGTCTAATAATGTTAATATTATTGTTAATATCAATATGTGATATATTAGTACAATATATAGTACTATTCCTCCCATCCAAGTACTAACCAGGCCCGACCCTGCTTAGCTTCCAAGATCAGACGAGATCAGGTGCGTTCAGGGTGGTACGGCTGTAGACAGTACTATTCCTATCAGCTCAGTGATATTAATCTTGCAAGGTTGTTAGAACAAACTATCACGTGTATTGCACATCCAATGATATACTAGATGCTAATATACTGATGTTTATCTCACTCCTGGCACATAGAGAAGGTCAAATTTTATAACTGATGTTACTACAACTAATAGCCCCTCCAAAATAACATTGACCCAGCAGTTTAGAAATAGGAGTTCCAGCTTGAACAAAAAACTGCTGGATGATTCCTTGCAAGACCCTTCACATCTCTGTGCCTCTACCCCACATAATTGAGATGTTCTAGTCCTAACTGCTGGACCAGCTGCTTCTATGTGTGACCTTGGTCAAATCACCAAACCATATTGCAAAATGGTAGACAATAACAGTGACCCAGCCCATCCACAAGAGAGGAGATCTTGAGTGGGGAAAAGTTTTAGAAAAAAAATGAACAATGTTTTGGCAGATTTTCTCATTCACCCTTCTGAGCTGCATGACCATTAGGAAAGTATAGCGAAGTCAACCTTCTCACAAGGTCATCCTCCTACCAGGTGTCCTGCTCATGGTTCAGTCTTTCTATTACCCCTTCGTCAGTGACGTCCCTTTCTATTACCACTTTACCACCATTCATATTTCACATGCCATGGTCTAAGTACTACTATTCCCAGCTGACAGAGGATAAAACGTTTAGAAAGGTTAAGCAGTTTGTCTAAGATCACACAGCTAGTAAGTGACAGACTGGGGATTCAAAACGAGGCCTCTCTGCCTCCAAAATCTGTGCTTTTAACCACCATAGTACAGTAAGTCCTCACTGAGTGTCATCAATAGGTTCTTAGAAACTGATGTTGAATGAAACAGTTATTCCAGAACTTTCCCTACATTATTTCGCTTGAAGTTGTAGTTTCTAAGAATTTATGGGCAATGTTAAGTGAAGACTTACTGTTCACTCACCTTAAACAAGTTGGTGGAGTTTCCTTCAGGTCCTGAAGAATGTTAGTAGTGATAGTAGTAACAGCAGCTACTGCTCTAAGGATTAGAATTATCTCTAATCCTTACATAACCCTGCGTGAGGAATGAGGAAACTGCCACTCCAGTAGCTCCCAGAGCTCCCAGGCAGCAGCTGGTGACCGGCTGCACACGGGTTCTGACTCATAAGGCCATACTCTTTGTCTGCAGTGCTATGTCAACCTGCTCTTCTGGTATCAGTTCTTCTGTGGTTTCTCCGGCTCCACCATGATCGATTACTGGCAGATGATATTCTTCAATCTCTTCTTTACCTCCTTGCCTCCTCTCGTCTTTGGAGTCCTGGACAAAGACATCTCTGCAGAAACACTCCTGGCATTACCTGAGCTATACAAGAGTGGCCAGAACTCTGAGGTAAGGGGACCCCTCCACCAAGGGTGGTGACTTCAGGTTCTTACTGACTTCTTCCTCCCCCATGGAGGCATCAGAGAAAGAGCTGTATGCAGGGGTCAGAAGCCTGCATTCTGACCACTGTTCCATCACTTTGAGTAACTCCTCTCTCCCTTTCTGACCTATTTCCCATTTGCTATTGAAGGTGTTAGACCAGACTAGTGGGTATTTTAATTATTTCTTAATTAAATCACACATTAATATGGGACTGCCCTAGTGGAAGGGGAAGAGGCATGAGGAAAGATCCATCCCTTTCAGCAGACCCCTCCAGGATCTGAGATACAGCGAGAGAACCCCCAAAGCCCAGTCTGGGAATCCTCGGGATTTACAGCTACTTTGCTTTTCACTGGGTAAGGTACACAAATGCTTCTCTTTCTTATTAGGGAAGGCAAAACTTAGAACCCAAAATTACATGTGTTTTAGGACTTGCTGGTATCAAATAGACTAAGGCAGGCCTGAGAAGCCATCTGGTGTCTTCCTAGAAGGCCCGGAGGGGCCACACTGCAGCACTGAATGATTTGGAGAAGTCAGACAGCAGGCACTCCCAGCACCAGCAAGAAGTTGGATCAAGGGACCCTGAATGCCTCGAAAAGGGAGCTCTGGGAAGAGGGACTTTGCAATGCCAGAGAGTATCTTTGCACCTGGAGGAAAGGAGGGCAAAGCCAAATGTGGTGTTTCAAAGCTGGCAATTATTTATAGACAAGCAGCAAGCCCAGTTGTAACCCAAAGACAAGAGGAGAAAGCGACACAGCAGCCCAAGCAGCCCAGACAAAGGGGGTGTGGTAGGAGTGTATGTTCATCTTGGTCTCTTCTAAGTTTATCTTTCTCATCAACATGCTGGCTGCATAACAAATGTATCTAAAAGAAGTTAATGAAGCAAAACCCAAAAATGGTAAAGGTTTCACTTTTCCCAGGGAAGGCACAAAGATTGAAGTTGAGCTTGAGAAACTCTTGGGAATCCGTGATTCAGGGCTATGATTGGGATCTCTCTTTCAGATGCCACTTAGAAATTTACAATCTCTACACTTACCAAGTTTGTAGTAGCACTAGAAATACAGCAAAGAGTGATAATAATGAATAACCAAGTACTTGCTAGGCACTAAGTCCTGAGTACTTACTAGGTACTAAGTCACAAGTGCATTTAGTCCTCTTTAACTCCAAGGTAATAGGCCGTATTATTTTTGCCCACATTTCATGGAAGAAAAATAGTTAGTTCTCTGAGCAACTTAGTAATGTTCACGAGGTTATACAGTTGAACTGAAGTCTGTCACCCCCAAGTCTGTGCTCCTAATTACTCCATTTTATTGCCACAAATACAAGAGTTAAGTGTATGGTTGCCTGTCCCAGCCGCTGCAAGAAAGTTGCTTGCAAAGAACAGAGGCTTCCTATAAGAGTGGTAATTACTGGTGTGTTCTCTCCTGGCAGTGCTACAACCTGTCGACTTTCTGGATTTCTATGGTGGATGCATTCTACCAGAGCCTCATCTGTTTCTTTATCCCTTACCTGGTAAGTTGTATAGTCCCATTCTAACCACATACATTGCAGAGAGGAACTGGTCCTTTTTATATAAAGTTCCAGACTAGTAGGGTCTTTCTGGACACTTTAGAGCAGAGGCTCACACTGGTGACCTGCAAGCTACATCCAACCCAAGATGTGTGAAAAGTCAAAACACTACCTTAAGATTTTGGTTTCTGCTGGCACTTGAAAAACTGAAAGCTATATTTATACTGGATCTTTTTTTTCCTCATAGCAAAAATCTAGACTTGACTTTGGAGCTGGGCTCACCGCTTAAACATATTCTTTAGTCTCTACCACTCCCCTTTGTCTTACACCTGGCCATCTTTTCTCATTAACTGTTTCCTACTTCAACACTGAAGGTATTTGAATTTACTACCCTTGATTTTTATATAGACTTAAGGAAGATTAAGGAAGCTAGTGTTCAGGCAGCAAGTTCTGATAATGAGGTACTACATTATCTGAAAAAAAAATAGCAAGAATGCAGATAGCAAGGGATACCAGCCCAATCTCAATTTGATTCCTCTGTTTAAATAGTGCAAATTTAGGTAGCAAACAATATATATATTCTTTCTGGACATAGGGAACAAGATGGGAAGCAGTTACCACCAGGTAAACACTGTTGCTTATCCAGTCTCTGGGTTCATATTCTTTCATAATTAGCAAGGTTACGGAATTAGAGGAGGCAGGGGTCTTGTGCTTTGCTTGAATTTCCTGGCTTAAAATACCCTCCCTGGCCAGGTCTCTGCTTGGCTTTCCTGCTTTATCTTTTTCCCTTGAAGACGTGCTACAGACCTACAATGTAGGACTCTTTGGAGTTCTACAAACCTCTGTGTTCACCCTTAGTTCTGACCTTTGCTGAAACTGCATTTACCCTCTCTTTCCAAGTGATTAACTCCTCTTATTCTGATCTCAGCTGATCTATCCTCTCTTCTGTGTTTCCAGGGTACCTTGTACTTGCCTCTATTACTTCCTTAAATTGTCCCACATCTGCCCTGCTAATAGACAAAACTCATTTTGTAGGCAAACACAGAAGTATCCTCAGCTGTTAGCATAGTGTTTGATGGGCTTTCAGTGAATTCTTCCTTCATTCATTCCGCAATGGTTTTACAATCCCCATCTTGGCTTACTCTTGCAAACACCATTTCTAAATTAGTCCTATCAGTTCCTTTCTTGTCTCGATCTGTTCCACGGATCAGTACCACGTGGATAGCAGCTAGGTACCTCCTCCTTCTCCATTGACAACTGCCTTCATTGATGCTTTATAATCATGGTGTCAAAGCCAAGGTTTTAAGTCCACAGGCGTATCTGATAATGACTGTCTGTTCCTCCTCTGCAGACCTATAAAGGCTCTGATATAGACGTCTTTACTTTTGGGACACCAATCAACACCATCTCCCTCACCACAATCCTCTTGCATCAGGCAATGGAAATGAAGACATGGGTAAGTGTCACTGAGCCCCCTTGGCTTAAAAATAGTGCTCCTGTCCACTGACTATACTCAAATTTCTGAATTGTTTCACTCTGTGTTATTTATCCACTCAATAAATACACACTAAGCTCCTACCTACGTCCCACCTGTACAGAGAAGAAAGAGGTTAAAAAGATAAAATTCTGGCCTCAACTTGCTTTTCATCTAGCCAGGATGTTAAAACACATATAAAATAAGGAGACAATTAGTTGCAAAAATAGATAATACCAATTGATAAAAGGTTCAGGGATATGGCCAGACACGGTGGCTCACGCCTGTAATCCCAGCATTTTGGGAGGCCAAGGTGGGTGGATTACCTGAGATCAGGAGGTTGAGACCAGCCTGGCCAGCATGGTGAAACCTTGTCTCTACTAAAAATAAAAAATTAGCTTGGTGTGGTAGCAGGCACTGGTGATTCTAGCTACTCAGGAGGCTGAGGGAGGAGAATTGCTTGAACTCGGGAGGTGGAGGCTGCAGTAAGCCAAGATCCTGCCACCACATTCCAGACTGGGTGACAGAGCATGACTCCATCTCAAAAAGAAAGTTCAGGGGTGTTTCAGAGACAAGGAAAACACTGACCGTACATACCTAAGGCTGTGTTAGGAGGGAATTCTACCTATTTAATTTTAATTTTAGGGTGAATAATTAATTAGAAACCTACCTCCAGGTATCCATATCTCAAGCATATTCAAATATCACATTTTGATATCTAAGAAGGCACTGTCACTTTTTTGACTGGATTCTTCTATTCAGTGATAACTATAAAAACAAATAGCATACAATTCTATGCCTGGTGTCTCTACATGATTAGCATGTATTATTTAATCTCCTGGAGCCCTGTGTGTTAGGTCTTTTTTTATTCCCATTTTACAGATTTAGAAATACGGTAGATGCAATAAGGTTAAATTTGCCCAAGCAGTGCAAGATAGAAGCAAGTTTTGAACCCTGGCAGTTTAATGTGAGCCGTTAACATCCATGCTAACAGTGTAAGTAGATAAGATTGAATGGTACACGGGGACCACTTTACAGAAAGATTTGTCCTTAGCCATGCTGAAATGTCTTTCTGGACACACTAGTATTAAAAATTTGGAAAATGGGAGAGAGGATCCAAGATGGCCATTTAGGAAGAGCTCAGGATTGCAGCTCCCAGTGAAAGCGCAGAGGGTGAGTGGACGCCGCATTTTTATTGCCCACAGACTAGGAAATTCCCGGGCAGAGGAGCTCCACGGTCGCCAGCGCGGCTGTTTCGGCCAGCGCGGCTGTGCCGGCCAGCGCCGCTGCTTTGCCCCGCGCGGCTGCTTTGTCGGCGCCCCGGAGCCGCGGTTCTCCGTACAAAATACACCGGTCCCGGGGCCCTTTTGGCTGGTGATTGGAGCCACGGGAAGTCGCCCATGTGCCTGTTTAAAAAGGGGACTGAGCAGAGAACCAGGACAATAGATTCCAGGACAAAAAAAAAAAAAAAAAAGGCGCCACAAACCTCAGTGCCGCTGTTTAAGCCAGCGCAGTGAGTGGCTCCAGGGGAAAACAAACAGACCCCGGCGCCTCTTCAACAGGCGACTGGAACACCAACTTAAAAAAGGCTCTAAGGCAGGGAGCCAGGCGATCAGGCTCGGGTGGTCCCACCCCCACAAAAGAACAGCAACCAGGAACTCTGGATTGAGACTTTCTTTTTTTTTTTTTTTCCCCATTTATTTATTTTATTGCATTTTAGGTTTGGGGGTACATGTGAAGAACAGGCAAAATTGTTGCATAGGAACACACGTGGCAGTGTGATTTGCTGCCTTCCTCCCCATCACCTACATCTGGCATTTCTCCCCTTGCTATCTCTCCCCAGCT
>NW_022437019.1:9816751-9843199 GCF_009761245.1 Sapajus apella
ACTCTAAAATTGACCACATAATTGGGAGTAAATCACTCCTCAGCAAACGCAAAAGAACGGAAATCGTAACAAACAGTCTCTCAGACCACAGTGCAATCAAGTTAGAACTCAGAATTCAAAAACTAACTCAGAACTGCACAGCTTCATGGAAACTGAACAACTTGCTCTTGAATGTTGACTGGATAAACAATGAAATGAAGGCAGAAATAAAGATGTTCTTCGAAACCAACGAGAATGAAGACACAACATACCAGAATCTCTGGGACACATTTAAAGCAGTCTCTAGAGGAAAATATATAGCAATAAGTGCCCACATGAGAAACAAGGAGAGATCAAAAATTGACACCCTATCGTCAAAACTGAAAGACCTAGAGCAGCAAGATCAAGAAAACTCAAAGTCTAGCAGAAGACAAGAAATAGCTAAGATCAGAGCAGAACTGAAGGAGATAGAGACACAAAAAACCCTTCAAAAAATCAATAAATCCAGGAGCTGGTTTTTTGAAAAGATCAACAAAATAGACAGACCACTAGCCAGATTAATAAAAAAGAAAAGAGAGAATAACCAAATTGATGCAATAAAAAACGATAAAGGGGATATCACCACAGATTCCACAGAAATTCAAACCATCATCAGAGATTATTACAAACAACTCTATGCACACAAACTAATAAACCTGGAAGAAATGGATAAATTCCTGGACACTTGCCTCCTGCCAAGCCTAAACCAGGAAGAAGCCGAAACCCTGAACAGACCCATAACAAGGTCTGAAGTTGAGGCAGCAATTAAGAGCTTACCACCCAAAAAAAGCCCAGGTCCAGATGGGTTCACAGCTGAATTCTACCAGACATACAAAGAGGAGCTGGTACCATTTCTTCTGAAACTATTCCAAACAATACAAAAAGAGGGAATTCTTCCCAAATCATTTTATGAGACCAACATCATCCTGATTCCAAAACCCGGCAGAGACTCAACAAGAAAAGAAAACTACAGGCCAATATCTATGATGAACATAGATGCAAAAATCTTCAATAAAATACCGACAAGCCGATTGCAACAGCACATCAAAAAGCTTATCCACCATGATCAAGTAGACTTCATCCTGGGGATGCAAGGCTGGTTCAACATACGCAAGTCTATAAACGTAATTCACCACATAAACAGAACCAAAGACAAAAACCACATGATTATCTCAATTGATGCAGAGAAGGCCTTTGACAAAATTCAACAGCCCTTTATGCTAAAAACACTCAATAAGCTAGGAATCAATGGAAAGTATCTCAAAATAATAAAAGCTATTTATGGCAAACCAACAGCCAGTATCATACTGAATGGGCAAAAACTGGAAGCATTCCCCTTGAAATGTGGCACCAGACAAGGATGCCCTCTCTCACCACTGCTATTCAATATAGTATTAGAAGTTCTAGCCAGAGCAATCAGGCAAGAAAAAGAAATAAAGGGCATTCAAATAGGAAAGGAGGAAGTCAAATTGTCTCTATTTGCAGACGACATGATTGTATATCTAGAAGACCCCATCGTCTCAGCCCCAAACCTCCTGAAACTGATAAGCAAGTTCAGCAAAGTCTCAGGATACAAAATCAATGTGCAAAAATCACATGCATTCCTATACACCAGTAACAGACTTAAAGAGAGCCAAATCAAGAACAAACTTCCATTCACAATTGCCACAAAGAGAATAAAATACCTAGGAATACAACTAACAAGGAATGTAAAGGACCTCTTCAAGGAGAACTACAAGCCACTGCTCAACAAAATAAGAGAGGACACAAACAGATGGAGAAACATCCCATGTTCATGGTTAGGAAGAATCAATATCGTGAAAATGGCCATACTGCCCAAAGTAATTTACAGATTCAATGCTATCCCCATCAAGCTACCAATGACCTTCTTTGCAGAACTGGAAAAAACCACCTTAAACTTCATATGGAACCAAAAGAGAGCCCGCATAGCCAAGTCAATTCTAAGCAAAAAGAACAAAGCGGGGGGCATCACACTACCAGACTTCAAACTATACTACAAGGCTACAGTAATCAAAACAGCATGGTACTGGTACCAAAACAGAGATATAGACCAATGGAACAGAACAGAGGTCTCGGAGGCAACACAACCTTTCTACAACCATCTGATCTTTGACAAACCAGACAAAAACAAGCAATGGGGAAAGGATTCCCTGTTCAATAAATGGTGTTGGGAAAGCTGGCTAGCCATGTGCAAAAAGCAGAAACTGGACCCCTTCCTGACACCTTACACTAAAATTAACTCCAGATGGATTAAAGACTTAAACATAAGACCTAACACCATGAAAACCCTTGAAGAAAATCTAGGCAAAACCATTCGGGACGTAGGTGTAGGCAAGGACTTCATGACCAAAACGCCAAAAGCATTGACAACAAAAGCCAAAATAGACAAATGGGACCTAATCAAACTCCACAGCTTCTGCACAGCAAAAGAAACAATCATTAGAGTGAATCGGCAACCAACAGATTGGGAAAAAATTTTTGCAGTTTACCCATCTGACAAAGGGCTGATATCCAAAATTTACAAAGAACTAAAGCAGATTTACAAGAAAAAAACTAACAAGCCCATTCAAAAGTGGGCAAAGGATATGAACAGACACTTCTCAAAAGAAGACATACATGAGGCCAACAAACATATGAAAAAATGCTCATCATCACTGGTCATCAGAGAAATGCAAATCAAAACTACACTGAGATACCACCTCACGCCGGTTAGAATGGCGATCATTAAAAAATCTGGAGACAACAGATGCTGGAGAGGATGTGGAGAAATAGGAACACTTTTGCACTGTTGGTGGGAGTGTAAATTGGTTCAACCATTGTGGAAGACAGTGTGGCGATTCCTCAAGGACCTAGAAATAGAAATTCCATTTGACCCAGCAATCCCATTACTGGGTATATATCCAAAGGATTACAAATCGTTCTACTATAAGGACACATGTACGCGAATGTTCATTGCAGCACTGTTTACAATAGCAAAGACCTGGAACCAACCCAAATGCCCATCGACAATACACTGGATAGGGAAAATGTGGCACATATACACCATGGAATATTATGCAGCCATAAAAAACGATGAGTTTGGGTCCTTTGTGGGGACATGGATGAACCTGGAAACCATCATTCTCAGCAAACTGACAGAGGAGCAGAAGATCAAACACCGCATGTTCTCACTCATAGGCGGGTGTTGAACGATGAGAGCACATGGACACAGGGAGGGGAGCACTACACACTGGGGTCAGTTGGGGGGAAATAGGGGAGGGACGGTGGGGGGTGGAAGCTGGGGAGAGATAGCAAGGGGAGAAATGCCAGATGTAGGTGATGGGGAGGAAGGCAGCAAATCACACTGCCACGTGTGTTCCTATGCAACAATTTTGCATGTTCTTCACATGTACCCCAAAACCTAAAATGCAATAAAATAAATAAATGGGAAAAAAAAAAAAAAAAAGAAAATTACAGACCAATCTCACTAATTAACAGATGTAGAAAAAAAATTTTTTTTGAGATGGATTCTCACTCTTGTCACCCAGGCTGGAGTGCAGTGGCGTGATTCTCAGCTCACTGCAACCTCCGCCTCCCAGGTTCAAGTGATTCTCCTGCCTCAGCCTCCCAAGCAGCTGGGATTATAGGCACACATCGCCAAGCCCAATGATTATTATTTTGTATTTGTAGTAGAGACAGGGTTTCACCATGTTGCCCAGGCTGGTCTTGAACTCCTGACTTCAAGTGATCCACCCACCTTGGCCTCCCAAAGTGCTGGGATTACAGGTGTGAGCCACTGCACCCAGCCAGATGTAGAAAATTCTAAATAAAATACGACAATTCATTTGGGGAGTGTGTTAAAGATGATAAAGCATAACCAAGGAACTCCCATATCCTGTTAGTAGATCATAAACTCTAAAGAGTCATTTGAAAACAGCTAGAGGAATTTAAAGTACTCATACTTTTTGGTGCAATTTTAAGTATACACCTCAGAAACACTTGCACATGTATATATGGAGACATGTACAAGAAAAAAAAAGCCTAAATGTTCATCGATGAGAAAAATAAGTTGTGGCATGTTCATACCATATAATAGTTAAAATGAATGCACGAGAGCTATGTCTTTCAGCATAGATAAAACTTTAAAGTGGTAGTCCCCAGCCTTTTGGCCACCAGGGACCAGTTTCGTAGAAGACAGCTGAAGGGTGGGGTGGTTTGGAATGAAACTGTTCCACCTCAGATCATCAGGCATTTGAGTCTTATAAGGAGCATCCAACCTAGATCCCTCACATGCGCAGTTCACAATAGGGTTCTCATGCTCCTGTGAGAATCTAATGTCACCACTAATCTGAGAAGAGATGGAGCTCGGGTGGCAATGCTCACTTGTTGACCACTCATCTCCTGCCATGCAGCCGAGTTCCTAATGGGAATGGACTGTTACTAGTCCATGGGCCAGGAGTTGGGAACCCCTTTTTTAAAGCATAAAATCAAGTGAAAAAAGCTGCAGAAGTGTCTTTGCCTTCCCAGGCTGTTGTAACATCTGTCATCAGGCTGTCACCAAGCTGAGTGGCTTAAATAACAGAGATCTATTTCACATGGTTCTGGAGGCTGAAAGCCCCAGATCAGTGCAGCAACTGATTCAGTGTCTGGTTCAGGCCCTCTTCCTTCCTGGACCGCTGCCTTCAAGCTATATTATTACTCACATGGCTGAATGAAAGAAGGATCAAATCTCTCTCCTGTCTCATCTTATAAGGGCACTAATCCCATTCAGGAGGGCTCCCCCTAATCACCTTCAAAAGGCCTCACATGCAAATGCTATCACATTGGAGATTAGGGTTTAAACATATTAACTTGGGAGTAGGAGGACAAAAAGTCTCACATGAAACATGATTCTATTTATCCAACATTCAAAAACAGGCTATGTAGGGAAACCTAGATGGGTGGTAAACCTACAAAGGATAGCATAGAAATTATCACCAAAAGCAGGCTGAGACAGAAGAATAGGGTCTTCCAGGGTATGTGTGTTCAATTCTACATGGCAACAATTTGGGCATTTGCTTTATAAAGATATATTAAACTGCACACTTTTTGAATTTTGTGTGTGTTGCATTTCAAAAATAGTTTGAAACAAAGTTAACCAAGTAGTGTGACCACCCTGCTCCCTAATCTCAGCTATACCTTCAACAGTGTTTACTTCTTTTCCTCCACAGACCATTTTCCATGGGCTCGTGCTCCTTGGCAGCTTCCTGATGTACTTTCTGGTATCCCTCCTGTACAACGCCACCTGCGTCATCTGCAACAGCCCCACAAATCCCTACTGGGTGATGGAAGGCCAGCTCTCAGACCCCACTTTCTACCTCGTCTGCTTTCTCACACCAGTTGTGGCTCTTCTCCCAAGGTTTGAGCACTGGGGCTATTTTTCTTTACTAGAGTTACCAATCTCCCCTTAATAAGCCATTTTTATAACCTAAGAGTCAGGAGTTTGACTTCTGCTAAGATCCTTGAGGGTACTGTTTCAGAAAGAGAGCTAGGATAGAAAGAACAATGAACAACCAGGAGGCAAATAACATGGACTGTGGTCCCAGGTTAGCCACAAAGTAGTGAAGTCAAGTCAGTGTGACCTCAGTTGTGACATCTATAAAATGGGAATATCAATTCCCACTCTCCTGCCTTACAATTTGTGTGTGTGTATGATAAGGAACTATTTTGAGCTGCTCTATGGTTCTTTTTTATATTAGTTCAGGAATCTCATACTCAAATACCTACAGGGACAAGCCAGTGAGTGCAGCAAGCCAGATGGAGGGCAGACATTAGAAGAAAGAACGTCTCAGCTTCCATCATGGCCACAAGGAAAGATCAAATGCTTCAGAGTTGTCTCAGAGATTCAGATTTTGCATGAAATTGGCAATGTTTAAATATTATTCAAATTTGTCTAAACGCACCCCTTCCATACAAGACCTGCATTAGTCAAATAAATTATCCATGCCCAGGCACTACGTTGGATATTTCCAGGTTAAACCCTCTGCAGTAAATGTATCTTTTCCAGAAAAATAGCAACAGCAACTATAAATGACTTGCCTTTCCTTGGAGCTCACTCTTGACATAGGCTCTCCCATCTAGCCTCTCATTTTGTTTTTGCCGTGAGCTAAGTGTTGGGCAGACCTATGGTTCTAGTACCCCGCTCATGGGACAGCTGAAGTACCAAGAGGGACCAGAATGTGTTCACAGGCCTAACACAAATCATAGTGGGAGCTAGGTTCTCCCAACTCAAAGGCCAGAGTTCTATTTGGCAGCCCACACTCTCTAGTCAGAGCAGTGAACTTGACAATGATGTGCACACAGGCAAGACTTAGCCTCTCTCCATCCCGAGTATCTCACAACCCTGAACGTCACTATTAAGCATTTTATCATTCTAAGCTATAACCAATAGACAATTACAACAACATTATACAGAACTTGTTTTATCCCAAAATTAGAGAGCCATCAACCAGCCTTACTTCCTTTAATATAAGTTTGGTGGTTTGCTTAACCTAGCTTCTCTTGTCCCTACATTCTCTTGTCTTCTAACTTTATAGTCTCTCCATAAAGAGCAATCACTATCATGGATTTAAAAATTATTTTTAGCAGATGACTCTTCACCATAAATTCCCAGCCCAGACCTCTCTTATGAATTCCAGACACATCTTTCTAGCAACTTATTCATCACCTCCTCTGGGCATATTAAGTCTGAGGAAACTGGGAGACATTTCTAATTGAATTCATGACTCCACCCTCTGTCACCAGCACCACCCCAGAAATCTGGGTATCTCCAGAGTTTCTTTCAGTAAATACTACCCATTTAGGACAAAGGCAGGCCCCGGGAAATTATTCTTGACATCACCTGCCAACTCATGCTTATATCTAGCCTTTCACCAAGTACTGACAGTTCTATCTACGATGTATTTCTCAAACCCATATACTATTTCCATTTCTACAGCCACTACTACCAATAGACTATTGCCCTTTCACCCCAAATTACTTCACTAGTCTCCTATTGGATCTCACTCTAGTCCATTAACATTGGCTCAAAGTGTGATCATGTCACCTGTTCATAACCCTCCAAGGGCTTCCCAAGACTTCTGCAATAAAGCACAAAAACCATAAACCTGGTCCACAGTTCCTGCCTGCTCTGCTTCTGCCAACCCCTCCTGGGTCATATTCTGCTTTTATCATCACTCCCCAAGCTTCAGCCAGTTGTACCTAGGTTTTGATTCTCATCCCCTTGGTGTGGCTACCTCCTATGCATCTTGCAGTTTTCAGCTTTAAAAGGTTATTTTGTGTAAACCTTTCCCCCAAGCCACTGCCTTCCTCCTCCATTCATTTATTCAACAAATACTTTTCACGTCCCCGCAATGGCCCAAGCCCCCAAGAAACTGAGTCATCAACACAAAAGACAAGATCTTTGCTGTCATGTAACATGTGAATCCAGTTATAAATGGAGGGACATTTCTTTAAGGAAGAAACAGTTAGGTGCTGATGGGGCATGGGTTTGAGAAATATATAGCAGGTGGAACTGTCAGCACTTCCCCCCTTGAGGAAGAAGCATTTAATTTCAGTGAGCAGGTGTCTGACACTCTCATTGCCTTCTCTATTTATAACTATATTCCCATGTTACATGCAGCAAGGACCTTGTCTTTCCTATTCGTGGCTTAATCCCTTGGGGGCCTGGCCCATTGTGGCAACTAGAAAAGCATTTGTTGAATAAACGAAAGGAGGAGGAAGACAGTGGCTTGAGGGAAAGGTTTACACTAAGGAAATTCCAGTTTTGAAGCAAAAAGTCAAATATTTCCTGGGACACATACATGGTCCCTACGACCTCCCGGGGTGAGATGAGAGAGAATGGAGAAAAGTTTATCTGGTTCCACGAGATCTATTGTAATTTTCAGAAACTTCTTGCCCACTGGTGGGGGTTGCGGCAGGGTGGTCACCCTGCAGCTTTTAGACATAGTGGAAGAATGGGAGCCTTCCTGCTTATAAGGCTTTAAACATAAAAAATTTTTAAAGACTGTCTTTGGGAATGACCTTAGATGTACTCCAGGCCAAACGGATTACTTTTTAGATAAAGCAATGGACATCCAGAAACTGGATGTGAGTTGCCCAGTGCCACAAACTTGTGTATATTTTCTCCATACATCACCTAGTTTTATTCACATTCTCACCCGTTTTCCTTGCCTACGCTTTGAACAAAGGGAAGATTCTAAACACAGAAAAAGACTCCCAATTCCAGAGTCTACTACAGACTGTATGCAGCTTGGCAGGGGGTTAAAAACCTTGAGTCAGTCAACAGGGAGATCTGTTAACATCTCAGAAGACCTTGGGAATCCCACCTCACCTCTTAGGGCCCTTACTTCTTTATCGGGAAAATCGTGGTACTATGATGACGCTGTCAAGTCAGCAAGGTCCACAGATTCAAGAAAAGAATATGGATTTTAAAACTACTTTAAAATCATCAAGTTTCACAAAGGCTTAACATGACAGAGCAATTAAATTTGCCTAAATTGGAGTAGCCCAGAAATAGAAAGGACTGCTTTGTGCGTGAAGAATAAGAGACAAGTCTTTGGATTCAGAGTACATGCTCCTGACCGTAGCTCAACTACTGTGTGGCTGTAGGCAAATCATTAAATCTCTCAGTCCCTCAGTTTCCTCATTTGTATGCAGAAGAAAACAAAAGTAATAACTGCATAGGCTTGTTGGGCAAATAAAATGAGTTAATAACATATAAAGCACTTAGAATAGTCCTGGTATATAATAAATGTTACCTTTTATGTTTTGTTGTTGTTACTTTTGTTGTTGAGCTCCCCAAGACTAGAGGTGCCCGAACATGGATTTAATAATCATCAGCTAGGAGTGCAGTAAAGAGGATCTTGCCCTGGGCAGGGAGTTGGATTGTAAAGACCCCCTTTCAATGCTAAAGTTTATGAAGTCAACAGAAATCAGAAAATATCTTTTTCTGTTATTTCCCACCAGGTGCTTTTTCCTATCTCTACAAGGAACCTATGGGAAGTCTTTAATCTCAAAAGCTCAGAAAATTGACAAACTCCCCACAGACAAAAGAAACCTAGAAATCCAGAGTTGGAAAAGCAGACAGAGGCCTGTCCCTGCCCCTGAAGTGGCTCGACCCACCCGCCACTCAGTGTCATCTATCACAGAACAGGACTTCAGTGCCAGCACCCCAAAGAGCTCTAACCCTCCCAAGAGGAAGAACACAGAAGAGTGGATGATCCACGAACAGAGATGTGGCAGAGAGTGCATGAGGGATGACTCATGCTCAAGGGACTCCTCAGCTAAACTTTCATCTGGAGAGCACCTGCTGGGGCCTCATAGAACAATGGCCTACTCAAGAGGACAGACAGATATGTCCCAGTACCCAAAGAGGGGCAGCCATCGCCGATCCCAGAGTTCACTGACCATATGAGGAGCTACAGAAATCCATACAAACTCAACAGAGGCCACCCAATCACTGGCTCAAGCAACCCTTGACCCCTTCCTCTTCATAGAGGAAACATTGTGCCAGAGTTATTCTTTTTTTTCCCAATAAGATTGACTTCTTTGGAGGAAGTGCTGGTCCCAAGGGGTTTGACACAATGACTGGAAAACCAGTCGGCCTCTAGTTTTCTGTGGCTGCCAGGCAGCACATCTTGCAGAGTTTAGATAAGGAGGCTATTTTTGTTGCATTGAGTTCTCAAATTGGTTTAACCCAAAACCACTCTTCTGACCCTCTAGATAAGTGCAGCCTACAATCCAATGCAATTGGGCCATAAGTTTCCAAGACTCCAAGAAGTGTATCAACCCAAGCAATATCTCAGGGTATGGAAGTTTCTGGGTTTATTTACCTCTCAGTAAATAAACTGAGTTTATTTATGCCCAGAGTTAAAGTTTCAGAAGAGACTTGGGCAGCCCTAAGAGACTTAGGGCTTCATCTCAAGTGTATTGCCATGATGGCTGAGTTGGGGTTATCCCTTCCATGCACAGAGAGTTGGTTCTGCTTTTTGTCTGTAAGCCAAAGAAAAGCCACATCTAAAGATGAAAAGTGTATTTGAACTCAGTGCCACAGACTCTTCTGAGGGTTGTAGGATCTCAGCTAGCGTAAGAGGCATGAAGAATGCAAAAGGGAACAGATGCACCAGAGACCCCTGTTTTGGTTGACAGACCATATGTCCCAACATCTGGGGAATCTGACAAGAGGACATAGGCAGCACCTTTTTTTTTTTTTTTTTTTTTTTTTTTTTGAGATGGAGTCGCTCTGTCAACCAGGATGGAGTACAATGACATGGTCTCGGCTCACTGCAACTTCTGCCTCCTGGGTTCAAGTGATTCTCCTGCTTCAGCCTCCCAAGGAGCTGGGATTACAGGCGCCTGCCACCACGCCTGGCTAATTTTTGTATTTTTAGCAGAGACAGTGTTTCACCATGTTGGCCAGGCTGGTCTCAAACTCCTGACCTCATGATCCACCCACCTTGGCCTCCCAAAGTGCTGGGATTACAGGCATGAGCCACCACGCCCATCCAGCGGCACTTTTTTAAAGCTATTTAATGTATTTATTTTTAAATAAAATTACTCATCCTCATTCAGCTCTTAGAACAAAAGAAAAGAAAACCCTGTTAATCAGGAGATATAAGCACATCTGTACCCAGAAAAGGCCCATATGATAGAGCAACCCAGAGCTTAAACATCTTCAAGGGTGGGGCTAACATGAAACCCCATTCAGCTTATTCCAGAATACCACCCTCTGGAAGACACTGGCCTCCTTCAGTTAGAGAGAGTCAGAGGAAGTGTTACTTCACAGGTAAAGGAAGATTATATAGACTTCCTAAAGGTTATAAGTGTCAAATATATAAAAGAGCTCAAAACAGTGTTAAAAGAATGAACAGTAGAATTTTAATAGGCTGTCAAGAGAAGCCAAGTCTGCTCTGGGAAAGTATAGCCTAACCCTAGTCTTGTAAAATAAGTCAGAAAGGGTTACTGGGCCACCTTAAGCTAGTACCTATACATTAGGCAAAAAGTACAGAAATGGATGCACTAAGTGTGGTGAGTATTTTGAGCCTACGAGTCATGCCACCAGCCATGAGTTGACCTATCACTTGAGTAACTCCTCAGCAAAGATGCCAGAAAACATTCGATCAAGTTGGCAAATAGCACAGGGAGCTGGGCCTGACCATCTTCCTGCCAAACCTGGACACGAAGGACCATTTGCAACAGCCTCCTGGAGCCAATGTGCTGTGTCTCACTGCCTCTGCTACAGAACGATGCCAGGACTAGCCAGCTGGTGGGTATTTGGGGGAATCCTGCAAGAGGATTGCCCAGGAAGGGACAGGTACACATACCAGGAAAAGCAGTGATGATGTGAATTGTTCCTAGTGAGGGGATTGAGTCAAAACCTAGATCTCAGGTACCCCGATTTTTCACTCAAACAATTTCTGGCTACTACTAAAAGCCAGAAAGAACCGAACAGTAGCCTTAGGAGATCTGAGTTTGAGTCCTTGCTCTGCCTCCATTCTCCCTAGGATGCAGGAGCCTTGAAGCAAGATGCCACACCTGCAAATTGGTTAGAAATGCCTTTCTTCCCAGGCTTGATATAAGTATTAAGTCAAAATTACATGAAACCCAGTGGTAAAAAGCCTCAGAAAGCTGTAACACCCTCAGTAATAACCAAAGGGATTTTTATTTCAGGGCTAAGGGGAAAAGAGACGACGGAGAAGTTGAAAAAAAAATGTCTCATCCTCTTCCTAAGTTCCAAACTATAGCCATCATTCTGATGCTGCTCGTTTTCTTGTATGACTAACCATCCCAGTTTGCCTGGGACTTTCTCATTTTTACAGAGGTCCAAATCCTAAGAAACTGGGCCAACTGGTACAACTGGTCACCTACTCTTGCACCTCTGTAAATCAAGCCAACTGTGACCACCCAATGTGCCATCTTACAGGGAAAAGTTATAACAACTATTCCCCTATAACATAACGCTAATGATTGTACTTAATACATTTTTGTACTTTTATGATATTTTACTGATTGGAAATATGTTATCCTTTATTAAAAAAAAAAAACATGGTTTTCCATAGTTGCCTGCCAACCTAAATTCATATTATTCTTCTTTTATATTATCATCACTAGTTCTGCGGGCTTTCTCATCCACCCATCCTCTTTTGCACTCATTCATTTATTCATTCATTCATCTATCTATCCAATAAGTTTCCGTTAAGCAGCTACTAGATGCCTGACGCTGTGTGAGGTTTTATCAGGAGGTCAATCTGTCTTTGAGAAGCTCATATGTTTGTTGAACATCCAATGCCACCAACCCCCACTGAAAGTATAGAGCATCAGGAACATACTCGGCTCTTGGACCCAACATGAAAGTAGGACACAAACCAAAAGGACGGTAAGGACTGGAAGCAGCACAGGCAATCTGGCACTGTAACCTGGCTACTCCTCTCCTCCTGGAAGCCCACTGCCAACCTCCAATCCAGACTGATTTATTCAATCAGTATCACCTGCGTACCTGTTCAACATAGCACTGTGATAGGCAGCAAGGATAAAATAGGGAACAAAAATAAGCCCAGTTCCTGCTGCTAAAAAAAATTCCCAGTCTAGAAAGGGAGACAGATAATATGAAGGAAGCCAATCAATGTGATGTTACACACCATGAGAGGAGGCAAGAATGGAGATGAAAGGAGAGGAGGGTTCTCCAAGAAGGAGACATTTCAGCTGAGACCTCAGTCATAAGACCAAGACAGCAAAGAAGGGCCCTTCCAGAGAATTAAGTACAAAAGCCCCAAAGAAGAAGAGTTTGGCGTATTTAAGGAAAAGGAAGGAAGTTGGTGTGGCTAGAAGCCAAGAAGACAGAGGAGGTGTCAGGATCATGTTAGTAGTAATGACTGTATTTGCTCACTGTGTGCTAGGTGATGGTCTAAGCACACATCATCATGGAAACCTCACGGCAGCTTTATAAGGTTAGGGTGGTTACTCTACCCTATTTTTGCTAGCTTCTGCTGCATAACAACACACCCCAAAATTTAGTGAGCTAATGCAGCAATCATTTCTGTGACCATGATGCTGTGTGTAGGCAACTTGGGGCTGGACTCCACCAGGATATCTCACCTCTGTTCCACACAGAACCAACTGAACTTGCTTCTGTCTGGGGCCTTGGCTGGTATGGCTGGGATCTCTCTCCACATGGCATCTCATCCTCAAAGAGGCTGGCCTGACCTCGTCACATAGCAACATTCTGGGAGTGAGATCAGAAGCTGCAAAGCCTTTGAGATATAAGCTCACACACATCATCACTGCCCACCACATTCTGTGGACCAAGTCCCAAGGCCAGCCCAGTTTCCAGGGTATAGGAAATACATTCCGCTTGTAATGGGAAGAGCTGTAAATAAACCTGAGGCCATTTGAAATCTACCACATCCTCATGCACAGAGAGAAGTAAAGCTGATGTGTTATAAACATATCACAGTCATACAATTAACAAGCAGTGAGCTGGCATTCTAATCTGCAGAGTCTGAAACCAGAGGCTTTTTTTTTTTTTTTAAGCAGAGATTTGCTCTTTCCCTCAGGCTAAAGTGCAGTGGCATGATCTCGGCTCAATGCAACCTCCACCTCCTGGGTTCAAGCAATTCTCCTGCCTCAGCCTCCTGAGTAGCTGGGATTACAGGCACCCACCACTACACCAGTTAATTTTATATTTTTTTTTCAGTAGAGATGGGGTTTTGCCACATTGGCCAGGCTGGTCTCAAACTCCTGATCTCAGGTGATCCACCTGCCTCAGCCTCCCAAAGCACTAGGATTACAGGCATGAGCCACCGTGCCTGGCAGTGTACTTTTGACCACAGGGCCACACGACTGCAAGATGAGGCTGGGGAGCAGGTGGGGACCAGATTTCAGAGGGGCTTGTCATATCAACATTCTCTTGAGAGGCAAGGTGGTGCAGTGCAGGCTTGAAAATTAGTAAGCCTGAATTTTATCCAACTCTGGCATAGGCCTACAGCATGACCTAGGAAAAGACCACAACCACTGTGTCCAGCCGGGTTGCTGCCAAGACAAAAGCTTCCATAAGGAAGGAAGATACTAACAGCTTGGGAGAACCAGAATTCATTCCTGCATTGCCTTAACATATCTCTCCCTGAACTGGGCACTCAGCCAGTCCTTCTCACGTACATGGAGAGCCCCCAAGAAGTCAGTCACACAGGAGTGAATCCTCCCAGGTGACCAAAAAAGAGGAACCCCAGGGGAGCCTGGGACCCAGGCAGGACTCCACTGATAAAGGAGGTGGGGACTATGAGCTGGGGCAATGCCCTGAGCAGGCAGGCCTTTTGAGAGCACTACCAGAGGAGTGCCGCCCAGCCAAAACTTCAGGTCACCAGCAATGAGATTGTCAGACAGGAACCAAGTCCAGGAGTCTTTTTGTTTGAAGGTGTTCTGGTGCCACCTAGCATCAGTGAAGGAGGTGCCTCACTGAAGGTTCTTACTGTATCAGGAGCAGGGGAACAGGGCTGAAGGTGGCAGGTTGGGTGAGGAGAGTGTATGGAGATGAAGCCAGAAGTTAGAGGCCAGGTTTCAACTTTGGGTCTGCCAGCAAGTTTCCATGATGCCTCTGGACAAATCTTGTCACCGGGTTCCAACCTCAGTTTCCTCAGACTCTCAAGGGGGGACCTAGACTGGTTCTAACATGCTGTGATTCTAGAATCTATTTGGGGAGGCTGGTTACAGGGTAGGCATGACCTCTAGTATATTCAATACCTTGTGATTGACTATTTGTCTGGCTCTCTCTCCCTCCCCTCTGTGCCTGCCCACCCCCCCTCACACACACACACACACACGCACACACAGAAAATTCCGTGAAAGAGGGATCATGGCCTCACTCCCTGATGTGTTCCCAGTGCTTGACACATGGCAGTGACCAGGAATACTCTGATTGTTGCTACTGAAGAAAATCACAAGTGAGGGCTGCTCTCAGAGACAGGGGAAAAGGGGAGATAATAGGCTGAACCCCTATACCTTTTTGAGGTCCTGGGTTGCCTTTTTCAGATTAGTGGCTACTAAGAAGCTGCAAATACCTGATGAGGGTCCAGGGAAGCTGCCCTTCCCAACTGTCAGGAGGGAGGCCCAAGCCAGGACACCTCTTTTCCTCATACAGACCCTAAAGTGTGCTAAGGAGTGGGGAAGAGGAGTTTTCATCTCCTGTAACCTCCATCGACACCTGCACTCACACACCCCCAACAAACATAATTGTTTACTATGTAATTAAAACACTAAGACAAGTCTTTAGTGCCCTGTTCAAGCACTGCCCTGCCTGTAAGTCCCTCCTCTGTGGATATGCAGACTACCACTGTCTCTCCCCTGACTCTCAGTAGGTCTGCGAGAGGGCCCAGCTCCTCACAGCTCAGGCCTAAGGAAAAGCAAGCCCAGGTGCTACAGGGACCAAGACCATCTAGATACAGTAGGATCCTCAGAGCTTGTCTTCAGACCCCAGAACAGCAAAGGGAGGCTGGCTGAGCAGATACTTGACTGAACTTGGGGAAAATGTTTTTCTCCAATGTCAAGAGCTCTTCTTATCCCAGCTAACCTATATGCCCACAAGATGAGAGGAAAGATATTCCTGCACGTAAAATGTCACTATTTCATGCAGACGATGAAACTCAAGTAAGAGATAAGCAGATGTGACTGGGATCACCCAGTAATTTGGAGGCAAAGGTGGGACTAGAATTGAGGTCTCCTGACACCCCCTCAACAAGGGCTCTTCAACAATCTCATTAGCCAGAGATGAACAGGCAATTCTTTCCATGCCTGTTTGAATGTTTAAAACTACAAAGACTTGCCCAAAAGGGTAAAATAATAAAATATTAGGCTGCATGGCAGGGGACTCAGCAGATCTGTTTGATAAGAGGATCTGTCTGGAACTCTTCGTATTACCTTGTTTCCAGAGGGCAGCCTGGCATTGGAGGGTGGCTTACACTAGTAAGAAGGCATCTCTCAGTGTTCTCTTTTCTCATCCACAGAGGCAGAAATGAATCCCAAAGCACCACCAACTGTTGCCTCTGAGCCCTTAAAATGACCTCACCTTCTTCCCACAGGGAAAAAAAAAAATGTATATTTATAAGCATTTGTCCTTTTTACTGGATGCACAAGACAAATGTGTAAAGAGAAGCACACATTTGCTTTCCCCAGTTATAACAGACTGATATGTTGGACAGTGAGGGTTTTAAGAAGGAAATCCAAGACCTGGTTAACATCTGAACATCTGCTAGGCTTCTAGATAAGCTAAGCCCTCCTCCTTTTAAAGAGCAAGGAACAGAGGCCCAGAGACATGTGAACTTACCAGAGGCTTAGACTCACCTCTTTTACTCTCAGTTACCCCCAAGAGCCAGCCTGGTGGCCAGAAGAGAGTGATTTAGATCTGTAGATATGTTTCATGTTTAAAATGGAACTTCTGGGATGCCACTCAATGGAGGCTTTTACCAAATGGGGCCATTGATGCCTTCCCTAGGAGGAGCTTATGTCATCATCCTGGCCCTACCATCAGTCAACTGGCTCAAGAATATCAGAGGACATCATTCAGACCATGGTTTTAATGAACATCATGACCTAATGTGAAATTCTGTCTTGGTAATTCATCTATTTTAACAGCTGTTTAGGGCACTTCATCCTGAAGAAGGAGCAGGAATGAAAGATCTCAAGGCAGGGTAGCAGGCATAGTGGGGAGATAATCACCTTTGGCCAGAAGGCCCCATGGAAGTGGCTGCCTACACATAAGATTGCTGCTGATACAACAGCACAAACAGGGAATATACTTTCTTTCCCTGTTCCCTGCAAATGCTAATGTGTTTTTCTATTTGGCTTCATTGTTCTATTTTATAGTCGGGCAGCCTGAAGCTTGATACCTTTTCCAGTGTCAACCGACAAGTAAGTGGCTGAAAGCCAAGGTTCAAGTTCAAGTCACCCAACTTCAGGGTCCAAAATATCACCCACTGGGCAACCCTCCTTCTATAGCATAGTAAAAAAAAAATAAATAAAAAATAAAAATAAAAAAACAACTCAGGCTAAATTTAGAGTCAAGATATCTTGGATCCCAGATCTGAAAATTTCTTGTGAGACACTTCTTATCCTCTCCTGCTCCTCCTGTAAAATAAGGGGTTTAACCTAGAGGACTTCTCAGGGTTCCAAATTTTTCTGAAATAATGTTTCTCTTACTCAGTTTACACCTAAATGCCCTTGAAGCTTTCACTAAGCTGTCAATAAGAAATCTTTTCTTTAGAGTCTTTTTGGGCAGATCCAAGATGGCCAAATAGGAACAGCTCTGGAGTGCAGTTCCTAGTGAGAACAACGCTGAGGGCGAGTGAACACTGCATTTCCAAACTACTTATTACTCCCCACAGACCAGGAGATTCCCCAGCTGAAAACTGCCACAAGTTTCCTGCATGGCTGTTTCAGCTGGCACAGCAGGTCTCCACACAAAACTCACACAAATCTTGATGGCCATTTCAATGGGCAACTGGAACACCTGGGAGACAGAGCCACCCATTCAACTGAAAAAAAAGGGGGCTGAAACAGAGAGCCAGGTGATCTGGTTCAGTCGGTCCCACCCCCACAAAATCCAGCAATCTGAAACGCTCTGGACTGAGAGTTTTGCAGCAAGCATAGCTGGACCCAAGAAGGTCCAGGTCTTTGGGGAAAGGTCCAGCTCTGGTGGGGGAAGGTCCAGCTCTGTGGGGGGAAGGGCATCTGCCATTACAGATGCAGTCCACCATTACTGAGGCAGACCGCCATTACCAAGGCAGTCCTAACTATACCTCTATAAACAAAACTGCAAAGAAGTTCACACAGCAGCTGGGCAGAGCCCACGGCAGCTTAGCAACACCTCTGCTGTCAGACTGTGACTAGGCTACCTCCTCGCTGGGCAGGACACCTCTGAAAAAAGGCAGCAGCATATCAGGAACTTATAAATAAAGCCCCACCATCCCAGGACAGAGCACCTGGGAAAAAAGACATTTATGAGTTCTGCTGCAACAGACTTAAACATACCTGCCCAACCGCTCTGAGCAGAACAAAGGAGCTCACAGCTCAGTACTTGAGCTCCTATAAGGAAAAGACTATCTCCTCAAGCAGATCCCTGACCCTGGTATACCCAAAGAGACATCTCATAAAGGAGAGCTCAGGCTGATATCTAGAGGGTATCCTTCTGGGACAAAGATAACAGAAGTAGAAACTGGCAGCAACCCTTACTGTTCTGCAGCCACCGCAGGTGATCCCCAGGCTAGCAAGGTCTGGAGTAGACCTCCAGCAGTCCTACAGCAGAGGGACCTGACTGTTAGAAAGAAAACTAAAAAACAGAAAGAAAAACTTCATCACCAACAAAAAGGACATCCACTCAGAGACCCCATTTGAAAGTCACCAAATACAAAGACCACAGGTAAATAAATCCAAAAAGATGGGAAGAAACCAACAAAAAAAGGATGAAAACACCCAAAACCAGAATACCTCTCCTCCTCCAAGGGATCACAACTCCTCAGCAAGGGAACAAAGCTGGATAGAGAATGAGTGTGATGAATTGACAGAAACATGCTACAGAAAGTGGGTAATAACAAACTTCTCTGAGCTAAAAGAACATTTTCTAATGCAAGGCAAAGAAACTAAAAACCTTGAAAAAAGGTTTGATGAAATGCTAATGAGAATAAACAGCTTAGAAAAGAATATAAATAAACTGATGAAGCTGAAAAACACAACATGAGAACTTCACAAATCATACACAAGTCTTAATGGCTGAATCAACCAAGCAGAAGAAAGGATATCAGAGATTGAAGATCAACTCAATGAAATAAAATGAGGAGGCAAGATTAGAGGCAAAAAGAGTAAAAAGAAATGAACAAAGCCTCCAAGAAACATGGGATTATGTGAAAAGACCTAATCTACATTTGGCAGTTGTTCCTGAATGTGACGGAGAGAATGAATCCAAGCTGAAAAACACTCTTCAGGATATTATCCAGGAAAACTTCCCCAACTTAGCAAGGCAGGCCAATATTCAAGCCCAGGAAATATAGATAACACCACAAAGATATTCGTCAGGGAGAGCAACCCCGAGGCACATAATCATCAGATTCGCAAGGATTGAAATGAAGGAGAAAATGCTAAGGGCAACCAGAGAGAAGCATCGGGTTATCCACAAAGGGAAGCCCAACAGACTTACAGCAGATCTCTCGGCAGAAACCCTACAAGTGAGAAGAGAGTGGGGGCCAATATTCAACATCCTTAAAGAAAAGAACTTTCAACCTAGAATTTCATCTCCAGCCAAACTAAGCTTCATAAGCAAAGGAGATATAAAATCCTTAATGAACAAACAATTGCTGAGAGATTTTGTCACCATCAGGCCTGCCTTACAAGAGCTCCTGAAAGAAGCACTAAACATAGAAAGGAACAACCAGTACCAGCCACTCCAAAAATGTACCAATGATAAAAAGCATCAACACAATGAAGAAACTGCATTAACTAATGGGCAAAACAACCAACTAGCATCAAAATGGCAGTATCAAATTCACATATTAACAATATTAACCTTAAATATAAATGGGCTAAATGCCCCAATCAAAAGACACAGACTGGCAAATTGAATAAAAAGTCAAAACCCATCAGTGTGCTGTATCCAGGAAACCCATCTCATATGCAAGAACACACATAGGCTCAAATAAAAAGGGATGGAGGAAGATTTACCAAGCAAATGGAGAGCAAAAAAAAAAAAGCAGGAGTTGCAATTCTAGTCTTTCATAAAATGGACTTTAAACCAACAAAGATCAAAAGAGACAAAGAAGGGCATTGCATAACAGTAAAACAATTAATCCAGCAAGAATTACTAATGATCCTAAATATATACACACCCAATACAGGAGCACCCAGGTACATAAAGCAAGTTCTTAATGACCCACAAAGAGACTTAGACTCCCAAACAATAATAGTGGGAAACTTTAACACGCCACTGTCAATATTAGATCAACGAGACAGAAAATTAACAAGGATGTCCAGGACACGAACTCAGATCTGGACCAAGCAAATCTAATAGACATTTACAGAACTCTCCACCCCAAATCCACAGATTATACATTCTTCTCAGCACCAAGCCACACCTACTCTAAAATTGACTCATAATTGGAAGTAAATCCCTCCTCAGCAAATGCAAAAGAACAGAAATCATAAACAATCTCCCAGACCACAGTGCATTCAAATTAGAACTCAGGATTAAGAAACTAATTCAGAACTGCAGAACTTCACGGAAACTGAACAACTGGCTCTTAAATGTTGACTGGATAAACAATGAAATGAAGGCAGAAATAAAGATGTTCTTCAAAGCCAATGAGAATGAAGATACAACATACCCGAATCTCTGGAACACGTTTAAAGCAGTGTCTAGAGGAATATTTATAGGAATAAATGCCCACATGAGAGGCAAGGAAATATCTAAAATCAACACCCTATCATCAAAATTGAAAGAGATAGAGGAGCAAGATAAAAAATATACAAAAGCTAGCAGAAGACAAGAAATAACTGAGATCAGAGCAGAACTGAAGGAGACAGAGACACAAAAAAAAACCTTCCAAAAATATCAATAAATCCAGGAGCTGGTTTTTTTTAAAAGATCAACAAAATAGACTACTAGCCAGATTAATAAAAAATAAAAGAGAGAATAATCAAATAGATGCAATAAAAAAATCATAAAGGGGATATCACCACCAATTCCACAGAAATACAAACTACCATCAGAGATTACCAAGAACAACTCTATACACATAAACCAATAAACCTGGAAGAAATTGATAAATTTCTGGACACTTACACCCTCCCAAGCCTAAACCAGGAAGATGTTGAAATGCTGAACAGACTAATAACAAGGGCTGAAGTTGAGGCAGCAATTAATAGCCTACCAACCAAAAAAAGCACAGGTCCAGATGGGTTCACAGCTGAATTCTGCCAGACATACAAAGAGGAGCTGGTACCACTCCCTTTGGAAATATTCCAAACAATCCAAAAAGAGGGAATCCTTCCCAAATCATTTTATGAGACCAACATCATCCTGATACCAAAACCTGGCAAAGACTCAACAAAAAAAAGAAAACTTCAGGCCAATATCCATGATGAACATAGATGCAAAAATCTTTAATAAAATACTGGCAAACCAATTACAACAGCACATCAAAAAGTTTGTCCATCACAATCAAGTAGGCTTCACCCCAGGGATGCAAGGCTGGTTCAACATACTCAAGTCTATAAATGTAATCCACCACATAAACAGAACCAAAGACAAAAACCACATGATTATTCAATAGGTGCAGAGAAGGCCTTTGACAAAATTCAACAGCCCTTCATGCTAAAAACTCTCAATAAACTAGGTATCGATGAAATGTATCTCAAAATAATAAAAGATATTTATGACAAACCCACAGCTAGTATCATACTGAATGGGCAAAAACTGGAAGCATTCCCTTTGAAATCTGGCACTAGACAAGGACACCCTGTCTCACCACTCCTATTCAATATAGTATTGGAAGTTCTAGCCAGAGCAATCAGGCAAGATAAAGAAAATAGGGTATCCAATTAGGAGAGGAGGAAGTCAAATTGTCTCTATTTGCAGACGAAATGATTGTATACTTAGAAGACCCTGTTGTCTCAGCCCAAAATCTCCTGAAACTGATAAGCAACTTCAGCAAAGTCTCAGGATACAAAATCAATGTGCAAAAATCACATGCATTCCTATACACCAATAACAGACTTAAAGAGAGCCAAATCAAGAACGAACTCCCATTCACAATTGCTACAAAGAGAATAAAATACCTAAGAATACAACTAACAAAGGATGTAAAGGACCTCTTCAAGGAGAACTACAAACCACTGCTCAAGGAAATAAGAGAGGACACAAACAGATAGAGAAACATTCCATGCTCATGGTTAGGAAAAATCAAAATCATGAAAATGGCCATATTGCCCAAAGTAATTTATAGATTCAACAGTATCCCCATCAAACTACCTATGACCCTCTTCACAGAACTGGAAAAAAACACCTTAAACTTCATATGGAGCCAAAAGAGAGCCCGCATAGCCAAGTCAATTCTAAGCAAAAAAAACAAAGCTGGAGGCATCACACTACCGGACTTCAAACTATACTACATGGCTACAGTAATCAAAACAGCATGGTACTGGTACCAAAACAGAGATATAGACCAATGGAACAGAACAAAGGCCTTGGAGGCAATGCCACATATCTACAACCATCTGATCTTTGACAAACATGACAAAAACAAGCAAAAGGATTCCCTGTTTAATAAATGGTGTTGGGAAAACTGGCTAGCCATGTGCAGAAAGCAGAAACTGGACCCCTTCCTGACACCTTACAATAAAATTAACTCCAGATGGATTAAAGATGTAAACATAAGACCTAACACTATAAAAACTCTAGAAGAAAATCTAGGCAAAACCATTCAGGACATAGGTGTAGGCAAGGACTTCATGACCAAAACACCAAAAGCATTGGCAACAAAAGCCAAAATAGACAAATGGGATCTAATTAAACTCCAGAGCTTCTGTATAGCAAAAGAAACAATCATTACAGTGAACCGGCAACCAACAGAATGGGAAAAAATTTTTGCTCTCTACCCATCTACAAAGGGCTAATATCCAGAATCTGCCAAGAACTAAAGCAGATTTACAAGAAAAAAAAAAAAAAAAAAACCCATTCAATGTGAGCAAAGACATGAACAGACACTTTTCAAAAGAAGACATTTATGACGCCAACAAACATATGAAAAAATGCTCATCATCACTGGTCATTAGAGAAATGCAAATCAAAACCACATTGAGATACCATCTCACACAGTTAGAATGGTGATCATTAAAAAATCTGGAGACAACAGATGCTGGAGAGGATGTGGAGAAACAGGAACACTTTTACACTGTTGGTGGGAGTGTAAATTAATTCAATCATTGTGAAAGACAGTGTGGTGATTACTCAAGGACCTAGAAATAGAAATTCCTTTTGACCCAGAAATCCCATTATTGGGTATATATCCAAAGAATTATAAATCATTCTATTATAAAGACACATGCACACGTATGTTCATTGTGGCACTGTTTATAATAGCAAAGACCTGGAACCAACCCAAATGTCCATTGATGATAGACTGGACAAGGAAAATGTGGCATATATACACCATGGAATACTATGCAGACATAAAAAACAATGAGTTCGTGTCCTTTGTAGCGATATGGATGAATCTGGAAACCATCATTCTCAGCAAACTGACACAAGAACAGAAAAGCAAATACCACATGTTCTCACTCATAAGAGAATGAGAATGAGAACACACGGTGTTGAATGAGAACACATGGACACAGGGAAGGGAGTACCACACACTGGGGTCTGTTTGGGGTGGCCAGGGGAGGGACAGCAGGGGATAGGGAGTTGGGGAGGAATAACATGGGGAGAAATGCCAGATGTAGGTGATGAGGAGATGGAGGCAGCAAACTACATTGCCATGTATGTACCTATGCAACAGTCCTGCATGTTCTGCACATGTACCCCAGAACTAAAAAACAAAAACAAAAAAAATACTTTTTTTTTAAGTAGATGTGTTAGAAGCCAGACTGATCTAGCTCTTGGAAAGGATAATTAAATCCACCAGTAAGTCAACTGAAAACCTGCTGACTGGCTAAGTATTAGCAAATCACAAATATAGATTGTGGATGGGAGAGGCAGATAGAGTAAGTAGGTGGTAGGAAAGGAATCTGAAAGATCTTAAGATAACTCCTAAAGTAAATAAGTTCAAAGTCATGAATTCTATTCATGCCCCAATTCCTGAACCTGGCACTCCCTCGGCCACCATCACCTGACTTTGACCTGCCTCACCAAGCCCAGAGCCCATGCTCATGGGAAACTTGCAAGAACCCTTACACACTGTTGGCATTGTGATCACACTTTATACTTTGCAAACTCTGTGCTTTTGCTATAGCCATTTTCTTTCCCTAGAATGCCTGCTCAAAGTCCAAATCTCAAATTCAGACCTCTAAAGACCATTTTCTCCATAAAGCTATCTCTACTCACTGAACTTCCAAAGTTCTTTGTATATTACTATGGAACTTAATATAGACACGCTTCTAGTTACTAATGTCTATTGTGGGTTTTTTAGTCATTGTGCTAGAATGTCAGAGCTTGAAGTCACAGGTCACGAATGATTCAACTGTAGGTCTTCCCAAGGCTAGCACCAGGCCTTGGCCAATGACAGTAGTGGATTAGCTCATAAAACTCTTCTCTCATCTAGTCCTGATCACAAAACCAGGAGGCAGAGATACAGAAAGAACTTGCCCTTGCCCCCACCCCAAAATTCTAGGAAAATCAGTGGTTCTGGTCTATGAGGCATGGCCCAGGCAGTTGCTTAAACTTCCCAGCTCCTTTGCTCCCAGCTTCTGCACAGGCAAACAGTCTACAAACACTGACAGAGGCGATTTAAGGATTGGCGCCCGAGGAAGACTCGTTGACATTGGCCCAGCTCTAATTACAGCTCTAACAGCCTGAGCCATGCCTGGTAGACAAACCAAACCAGAGGCACGTTAATTTCTGCCCCAGCTGGCTCCCATCATGGGCTGGCTCATATCGGTGTGCTGGAAGGGGCCCTGCCTGAACCTCTGATGCCGGAGGAAGGCACCCAGCCCTGACTCTCTCATTTTTAATTAGAAGTTCCCATTAAAACCACTACAGCAATGAGACACACCAGGCAGCATACTTCAGGACAATTAGCACACTCCTCAGGTGGCTAAAATGGCCTGGTCCTGGCCTGGGGCCGACATAATTGCACCAGAACATACAGCCTACCAGGAGGTTCCCATTTTAAGTGGAAAGAAACAATTAGTCACACAATCTATTGGGCAGTTAGATCTGTGGGAAATTATTCAGTATACATAATTTAAAAGTTTGCCACGGGTTGAGATAGACAGAAATCATCCCTTGCCTATGGCTAATTAGGACCATAAGCAAATTTCTTTCCCTGCCCCCTGCCCCCATCCCATTAAGGCTTCATTTGTTTGTGTGCAGGCACCCACTGCGCAAAGCAGACTTACGGTAATTATGTGTCTGGTTCACTGGAGACATGAGCATCCCATTCCTGGAATATGGAAAATAATTAGTGGGGCAAAGAGGGTCTGCAACCCTCATCTACCTCGCCCGCTCCATACTGAATCCCCAGGTCACTAATTAAAACATGTCTCTAAGATAGCTTCTGGCTGAGCCTTCCTGGTGATTCTGAGCCGTAAATAAGAAGAGCAAATTAGAAGACCAGAAAGTCCTCTCTGAACACCAGGAGAGCTGCAGAAAGCAACCCCAAGGCCCCCTTGGCTCTATTTGAAGCCACACTCTCAGCTTCCACATGCACAAGCATGTTGTCCACACTTGATCACCCCTCCCCAGTTCTTATTGCTAAACCACTGCACCTTCGGCAGGCCAGCGGTGCCGCTACAATTAATATTCAACTGGCATTTCCACTGTGCACTCCAAGCCTGTTCTTTCAGCCTTTTCAAATCCAATTCAGACCAAAGTAATCTTTGCCCTTGCGTTTTGGTTCAGGCAGCAGCGATTGATAGGATTGCAGATTATGGTTTATTAGCATTTATTGAGCAGCAAAGGAGCCCTGCACGATAGTGGTTGTCACTAGGTCTCTGACTCCCAAACTAAAGTTAACAAGCCAGAAGGACACAAATACTGGGCAGGAAAGAGGCCAGTTCAGGGAGAAGTTTTATTTATGATTTTTCTTTCAAGACTACAGATGGAATAGAGGGTTGTGAGGCTTTGAAGAGGAGCAGCCTGGCTAAGAGGAGGCGTCTACTGTTGGGTCATTCACTTTCCAGTCTCTAGTCACTCTTAGGACTTCTCTATCTGTGGATCTAGATGTGGCAGCAGAGGGTAAGGAAGTCTCAATTCAAGCCCTGGACTAATCCAGTGTGTGACCTTGAGCCAATTACTTTCTCTGTTGGAGATTCAGTTCATTTTCAAAATGAGAGTTAATGGGACCAGTTGTACTCAGTTGTATTAAACCTAGCTCTGCAAAACCCCTGGGAAGCTGTGAGCAACTGTGTGCAACTGCAGTGGAGATGGCACCAGGTTTGAGAGGCTACAGACAGACCAGAGGCAGAAAATGAGATGTGGACTTTGGGGGCTTAAATACAGGGAGAGAGGCCAGTGGCAGCAAGATGGACAGGAGAACCCCCTTACATACAGTCCAGTGACAGTGACATGGACAGGAGAACCCCCTTACATACAGTCCAGTGACAGCGACATGGACAGGAGAACCCCCTTACATACAGTCCAGTGGCAGCGACATGGACAGGAGAACCCCCTTACATACAATCCAGTGGCAGCGACATGGA
>NW_022437019.1:9843209-9882944 GCF_009761245.1 Sapajus apella
TTACATGCAGCCCAGTGGCAGCGACATGGACAGGAGAACCCCCTTACGTACAGCCCAGTGACAGCGACATGGACAGGAGAACCCCCTTACGTACAGCCCAGTGACAGCGACATGGACGAGAGAACCCCCTTACATACAGTCCAATGCTGGTGGACTGGGCAGAAGTACCCTAACCACTTGCAAAATGCATGCAATTTCTACAACATTTTCACTTAAGACTCCCCCTAACAATCTCCACCTAGCAAACTTTATTCAACGTAAAACTTGGGGTCTCAATCCCCTGGATGGCCCACGTTCCACAGGATGAGCCAGTACCTCAGATGTTCCTCATAAACAAGGAAGGAACCTCCAGGCTGGCCACTCCCAGACTCCTGAGCTCAGAAGACCCATTCAGGTGTGTCTTCCATTCAGGGTCATTCGCAGGGCATGCTCAAGTTATTGCTATCAGGTGTGTTTCCCATTCACCGAGTGCAGTGGGTCAGGCCTCCTTCCCTACATTACCAAAGCTGCTCTCATCCTACTTATTTCACGTTCCGTGCATTCCCCTGTGATTTTGGGTAAAGAAAATTCTTTGTTTTAATCTGTAGGACACAAGTTTGAAGGCACCAGATGATCTCTAAAATCTTCCACAGCTCTAGAGTCTATAAAATAGTAAGAACTGAAAAGGGGGAAGGAATCCACCACACTACTACAGAAACAGCTGTATGTTTTGAAAGGCCACAGAGATGTGAAGAGAGACAGAAGAAAGAAAAAGATGAACATGAAATCCCAGCAAAGGCTCCAGGTGTCGGTGGATAGGTCCAGATTGATAGGATTTTCTGCCCCTTCTCTCTGGAAGGGATGCATTGCTCACCTGAATAAGCTTTGGTAGTAAGGAAGATATCCCCACCTTTAGTGAAAATCTGATAAAGACAAACTCCAAAACCTAAAAGACATCTTCTCGGGTCCTCCAAGATGAAATCAGCTATTTGTGTATCTGCCATCAGTTAAATCTTGGTTGAGAATTTCTCACTTTTTTTGTTTGGGTTTGACGTGTTTGGTTGTTTTGTTTTTTGAGACAGACTCTTGCTCTGTGACCCAAACAGGAGTACAGTGGCATGCTCACAGCTCACTGCAGCCTCAACCTCCCAAGCTCAAGCCATCCTCCTGCCTCAGCCACCTGAGTAGCTGGGACTACAGGCATGTGCCACCAGTTCTGGCTTTTTTAAGTATAGATGGAGTCTCTCTATGTTGCCCAGTCTGGTCTTGAACTCCTAAGCTCAAGCAATTCTCTTGCCTCAGCCTCCTAAAGTTCTGGATTACAAGAGTGAGCCGCTATGGCCAGACCAGGAGTTCTCACTTTAGAATGGCCAAAATGGAACCACCTGCCAATAAGCACCGAAAAAACGCCAACATGCATTATATTTTTATTCTTTGTGGCCTTCTAAGAAAAACTATCCTTTCTCCCTTGCATTTTAAATTATAAATGTGCATGTGATGTATGTATTGTCACTCTAAATTGGAAACCTTTGACTCTGTGTTTCTGAGACATGGTTCTATGGAAAGGAGTTTGCTTAGAGCATAGCAACTTCTCCAAAAGTCCTTCAGAAAAAGGAAATGACATTGAAGACAGTGCTAAATCACATCAGGATGTATTGTCCACCAATTAGAGCCCAGGCCACCAGGCACCCCTGTCTAACCCTAACAACTATTCAGCAGTGAGTTTGGGATTGAGAAGGATAATGAGAGTGCCCACCATGATAACTACCGTTTCTTGAGCATTTACAGTATTTTAGGTCCTGTACTGATGCTCTGCCTATAACTCTTCACTTAGCTTTGACATCCACACAGTGTCACCATTTCTGTTTTAAAAAGGAAACTAAAGCTCAGAGGCATTAAGTTATTTACAAATGGCCACATGACTAGTCTGAGGCAAAGCTAGATTTAACTTTAGCTCCTCCAATCCCAAAACCTGTGTTCCTACCCACCAGTCTGGATTGTTCTGGCTCAGTCTAAGCTTCTATCATGAAAGGAGGCATCACTCACCTGCTTAGAAAGTTTCAGTGGCACCTTACTGCCATAAACAGTAGTTCTCAAACCCAGTATTATATATCCGCCAAATGCAACAACTCACCGTTGCCCAGACCCCACTCCCTCGGTTCCCTTTTAACTCTGCCTTGATGGGTCCCTGGCTTAAGTAGTTTTAAAATATCCTCAGATGATTCTAATTTGTAATCATGGTTGATAACAACTGCTCTGGTCTACTTGACAGAATTGTTTTGGTTTTTTTCTATATCATTATGGTTTTTCATAGATCACCGACTCCTGGTAAATTTATGATGCACTTTTTAAAATCCAAGTCGGTTTCCCAACTCCCCACAAAGTATAACAGGTGGACACAAACACACTCCATGTTTACAGTATTTATTTCTTATCAAAGCATTCTCAGGTGTCTTCATCTCAATTGAGCCTCATGACTACCCTATGAGGCAGACAGATGGAACAGATTTTGTTATTCCTCTTTAAGATGAGAAAATGGAGCCTTCGGTAAAAGATGTTCCCAAGTTCACACAGCAAGTGCACGGCAGAGCTGGGACTAGAATCCAGGTCTCCACAGAGCAGTGTCTCTCCAACTTTAAAGTCACTAAGACACATTGGGATGCTTGTCCCAATGCAGTATCTTTGGCTTCAAACCCAGAGGTCTTGATTCTTTGAGTCTTGAAAGAAGCTCAAGTACCTGCATTATCACCAGTGTGATTCAGATCCAAAAATTTCTGTTAGTGATGCACTGCCATTGAGGAACTCTTCAGTCAATGACTTTGAATATTATCCTGCCCAGAAGTAAGGGAAAGGACCAGCTGATCTAATTGAAGATCCTTTCCAAACCCATGGTGTTTCATTTGCTTTCCACTTTATTCTCTCTTATTGCCTGATAATATCTTTCCAGAGAAATCATAAGCAAAGACAAATTCTAGATCAGCGACAGTCAATGGGTTTCAGTTCCGCATTCCACCTCAGATCAACCAGCAGTGTCTTCTTAGAACCTTGGATTAAGAAGCAATGAGGCTAAAATGAACAAGATCATGTCCTTTGCAGGGACATGGATGGAGCTGGAGGCCATTACCCTTAGCAAACTAACACAGAAACAAAAAACCAAATACCGCATGTTCTCACTTAGAAGTCTTGGGAGCTAAATGATGAGAACATATAGGCACATAGAGGGTAACAACACACATGGGAACTATTGGAGGGTGGGAGGAGGGAGAGGATAAGGAAATATAACTAATGGATATTGGGCTTAATACCTAAAATAATCTGTACAACAAACCCCCATGACACAAGTTTACCTATGTAACAAACCTGTACATGTACCCCTGAAGTTAAAATAAATGTTAAAAAAAAAAAAAAAAAAAAAGCAATGAGGCTGCACCCAGGCAAGGCAGGAAAACAAACTATGGCCAGTTAGTCCTGTCAGCCATGGGCATAGTGAGGATTTTGGCAGCCTTGCACTTTCATTGTTCTAGAGAGTGCTTCATCTCCAGTTCTGTTCTTATTTTTCTAGTTAGAGAATATTTCTACAAAGAGAGATCTAGTTTCTGATTATAGATAATATGAAATGAATTTTATAAATTGCTTCCATGCTGCCCATAAACTATGCGTTCTGCTTGAGACACTCTGGATACCATGATTCAAATGTAAATATCCCCTGAAATCCATCAATGTCTGGGTAGCTGATTAAGCACCATGGACTATAACAGTGTTCCCTTCTCTAATCTTCAGGCGTTTTTGATTTTTGTGAGCGGATGCATTACCACGGTGAGGGGACTTTCTCACACATTCTGCTCATGATAACAGATGAGGTGTGAAATTGATTCTGAGCACCTAGGAGGGTTATGATTTATCATCACACATTAAGCCTTGTGGAACTTCACTGGATGAATCCCAACTCTGCTCAGAATCCAACCACACTTCTAGAAAGAGAACATGGAGCAACTCAAGATACATTAAATTCAGATATTTCAGAGTTGAGACCCATAAGGGACTCCCTTTCATTCATTCAATCAACAAATATTTACTGAACACCTAGCACGTGTGAGGATATGTTCCAGGAGCTGCAGATGGTGCACTGGACAAGCAAGACAAGGACTCCTCAGACCCGCTTATCCCTAGGGCTGGCTCCCCTCACTGATTATAACTGGCATTCATCATTGAGTGATCACACCAACAGCCTGGTGCCTGGGGATCGGTGCTCAAGGTAGCCTGACTGGACATCATTCTCTGCTTCTCTGGACTGCAGAAGCTTGAAGGAGTCAGCTTGATGATGGCTAATGCCTTTATCATGACTCTATGCTGATCCTTCAGTGCAAAAAATGTGCCCACAGAGATCTCTACTGAGGATGCATATTCCATGTGAGCTTCCTAGGAAGTCCCTCAGTGGAGGGGCAGCTTTGAGTAAAAACCTTACCCAACTGAAAGCATGTAGACAGGAAAGAAATCTCCCTTCTGCCAAATAGTGCCTTAAAATATATTCTTAGCACAAGGTGGGGCAAGGGAAATGGCAGGCAAGACATCAGAATCTCATAGCAAAGTTTATTTTTAAATAAACACTCCTAAGTCTCTGGTCCCTCACCTCTAAGTTCTGTCTCTGAAGACTCGGGTTGAGTCTAAGTCATGTCTAATTTGAAAAAGTCCCCATAGGTGATTCTGATGAATCTAGAAAACATGGCATTCAAGTTTCAGTTAGATATGGGCCAAACCTCTGTCAAAATACAAGGTACAGCCAGGCTCAGTGGCACCTGAGGTGGAAGGATTGCTTGAATCCAGGAGTTCAAGGTTAGTGAACTATGATCATAGCACTGCACTCCAGCCTGGGCTACAGAGTGAAACCCTGTCTCAAAAAAAAAAAAAAAAAAAAATTGCAAGGTACAAATATTGTCAAAGTTGGGAGCAATATAAACCCACTGGGCTGGGAGCCTTGAAGTTTGAGTTCTAGTCTTGATTGTGTTTCCTATCAGCTGTGTGGCCTTGGGCTATCCGCTTCAGTTCCTGGGCTCCACTTTCACTATATGCACAATGAGGGGAAAGGGGTCAATGATTTCTAAGGCGTCTTAAAAAGCTAAGATTATGTAGTTATGCTTTTTCACATTTGCAGGCCAATTTCAAACAGTAATTGACCAGTGTAAATCACTGATAAATAGTTTTTATAGGAAAGTAATGCATATTTCAAACACATTGGTCTTCCAGATCAGTCCATTGTGTGTTTAAATGTCATCAGGATCAAGTATTAAACATCTGAGGTGTTCAGTGTGAAACTTGTATAAACTACCCAGTAACAAACTCATCCTAGTACTAGTTGTTGCCCTCTCTTCTGCCTTCCTGCCCCTTACCTCATCCTTTGGGTGTCCACACAACTGGAGTAGTTAGTAATTGGCTCTAAGTGGCAGCTACTGGATTTCTCTAATAATATGCCTATAAATCTCCTCTTCTCATTAAAGAATCTAGAGTTGTGTCTTCTGACAGACTTTTGGCAGACTGACTTTTTGCTTAATCATTTCCATGTGATTCACATCCTTGCACTTTTTCATTCTGATTGTCCATCCATCTATACCCCACTTGCGTACACATGCCTGCAATATTCTCTGTCCTAATTGCTAAGACAATTCACCAAACAGCACATCTCTGCCCTAATTGCTAAGACATTCACCAAACAGACATCAAGATTTTTATATCTATTCTTTCTCCATAGAGATAACCTCTTTCAAGATAATGATGTGATTAAAATCTGACTTCCTTGCCCTAAAGTCAGTTATCTAATCACACCTCTACCCGTAGCCAAGCCATAGGGCAAAATCAACAAGAGTAATTCCTTGGGAATCCTTCACCAGTTCACAGTTGACTCAGCCAGTGTTTCTCTATAAAATGAGGCTTAAATTTTACTGCTGCCCTGGAATCATAGCATACTAGAGCAATGGGTCTTCAAACCTCACAGTGATGAGAATCCCACAGCTTCTGCACTCTGCTCTATACTGCCAGTCCTGGAAGCCTACACGCTGCACTTCCCAGATTCTCTTGCCAGGGCTTTTGGTTAGGTTCAGTCAATGTGATTCATTGGCAGCCAGAAAGGAGAAGTCATCCTGATTCTAGCATCAGCAGAGTTTGCTGTCTTTTCAGCAATTCTAGCAGCAGCAGCATGACATGTCCCTCTGAGGCCCAGCACTGCCCATGAAAGCTCCAGACCAGCAGCTTCCTCACCAAGAGGCCTCCTTCTTCTTTCTAATCCTTAGCATACTCCTTCCTTCTGTTCCTCCAGCCCTCTTAACACCTTTATAACTATAGTAGACAACTGGCAGAAAATGATCCCAGTTAAACCCTTCCCTCTCTCCACAATGCTTTGCAATGTGACTTTAAAGCTTCTCCCATCAAAATGTTGAGTCCATTTCTCTACCTCTTGAGTCTGGGCTGACCTTTTCTCTACCTCTTAAGTCTGCCCTAGAATTATTTTGGTCATTAAATTGCAGCCAAAGCAATATGGTGTCAGTTCTGATTCTAGATCTAAAGAGAATTTGCATGCTTCACTGTTACTTTGGGAATCCTGCTGTGCTGCCATGTGAACGAGCCCAGGCTAGCCTCCTAGAAGTTGAGAGACATCATGGAGTAGAAGCAAGTGGCCCCAGCCAATAACCATCTGATATGGTTTTGCTGGGTCCTCACCCAAATCTCATCTTGAATTGTAGCTCCCATAATTCCCACATGTTGTGGGAGAGACCCAGTGGGAGATAATTGAATCATGGGAGCTGCCCCCCCTATAATACTCTCATAGTAGTGAATAAGTCTCACAAGATCTGATGGTTTTATAAGGGGAAACCTCTTTCACTTGGCCCTCTGATTCTCTCTTGTCTGTCACCATATAAGACGTGCCTTTCACTTTCCACCATAATTGCAAGGCCTCCCTAGCCACATGGAACTGTGGGTCCATTAAACCTCTTTTTCTTTATAAATTACCCAGTCTTGGGTCTTTATCAGCAGTGTGAAAACAGACTAATATACCATCCAGGCCCCAGAATCAGAAACACCCCACTGGCCTGACACTGACCTCAGACATACAAGGGAGCCCAGTACAATCCCACTGACCGGTAGAATCATGAGCAGTAATAAAGAGTTGTTCTGCTTTAAGCTCCTGGTATTAGGATGTTTAGTCACCCCAAAATAAATAATCAATACAGTAGTAACTGATTCCATGTATTAAATCTCTCTCCATTGCTGTTTTTCTGACTGGACCATGATTGATAAAGGAAACTTGTAAAAAATGTAAATCTCCAGTTCAAGCAGGCCAGGCAATTTTGATATACATGGTGTCAGACCATTCTTTGTTGAACACAGCTTTCGAGGGGCTGAAGAGATCATCTTGTCTATGCTCTCCCCTCTCAGGCAGTTAATAGATAAGATCACCCTTAAGAAAAAGCTCAGCCTGTTTAAATATTTGGCAACCAATTCCAGTGTCCAATGAATGTCACATCATTGTCAAGGATTCTTTTTTGGTTAATTACGACTCTCATTTCCTCAAGTGGCAGTTTTTGTCTCTTCTTTTTTCTTGCTCAGAAGGAAAAAAATAGAGGCTTATAGATATCCCCCCACATTTATTGAGTTATAATTGACAAAAATTGTAGCTATTTGATGTGTACAATGTGATGTTTTGATATACAGACACACTGTGAAGGATTAACACCGTCAAGCTAATTAACATATTTATCACCTCCTTTACAGGTATGCACCAAATCACAACATTTCAGTGGACGGATGGCATACACAACAGTGGTTTCATAGGATAATACCGCATTTTTACTTTACCTTTTCTATGTTTAGATATGTTTAGATACACAAACACCATTGTTTTGTAATTGCCTACAGTATTCAGCACATGCTGTACAGGTTTGTAGCCTAAGAGCAATAGGCTAGACCATACAGCCTGGGTGTGCAGTAGGCTCTGCCATCTAAGTTTGTATAAGCACATTCTGTGATGTTCACACTATGATGAAATCACCTAATGACACACTGCTCAGAATACCTCCCTGTCATTAAGTGACTCATGACTGTAGTCACGTTTGTGGCTGTGTGTGTGTGTGTGTGCGTGCGTGCGTGCGTGCATGTGGTGAGAATGCTTAAGATCTAAGATCTACTGTTTTAGCAAATATCAAGCATGCAATACATTATTATCAACTATAGTCATGCTGTACATTTTATCTCCAGAACTTATCTTGTAACTGAAAATTTTTACGCTTTGATCAAAATCCTCCCAGTTCCCCACTCCCAGTCTCTAGCAACCAGCTTTCTACTCTGTGTTCCTATAACTTTAGCTTCTTTATATTCCACATATAAGTGAACACATGCAGTATTTGTCTTTCTGTGTCTAGCTAACTTTACCTAACATAATATCCTCTGAGTTCATTCGTGTTGTCACAAGTGGCAGGATTTCCTTCTTTTTGAAGGCTGATATTTTCTATAAGTAAAACACCTTTCCTACCCCTAAGTTAAATAACTCCAGCTAGATTCTTTAAGTGTTCATCTCTGGTCCATTGGAATTATTAAAAACAAACAAGCTCACTTTGGTATCAGGCTGATCTTCGATAATCCCTGCTCTACTATGTGACTTTCTGTAAGTCATCAAGCTCTCTACACATCAATTTTCTCAGCTGCAAAATAAGGTCTGCTGTGAAAAATAAAGAAAGAGACTGGGTGCAGTGGCTCATGCCTATAATCCCAGCACTTTGGGAGGCCAAGGTGGGTGGATCACAGGGTCAGGAGTTCGAGACCAGCCCGGCAAACGTAGTGAAACCTCGTCTCTACTAAAAATACAAAAAATTAGCCAGGCATGGTGGCGGGCACCTGTAATCGCAGCTACTCGGGAGGCTGCAGCAGGAGAATCACTTGAACCCAAGAGATGGAGGTTGCAGTGAGCCAAGATCGCACCATTGCACTCCAGCCTGGGCTATAGTATGAGACTCCAACTCAAAATAAATAAATAAATGAAGCAAAGTTTGTAGAAACTTAATGTATTGAGTTTTGTATTTCTTTTCCCAAAGTCTATTCTCCAAGGTAGATAGAAAATGAAACACTGTGAATATGGTATAGATACAGATCCCCAGGTTATATACTTTTATTAGAGCATCATGAACAGACTCTTCCATGATGATGGCCAAAAAGACCCCCATGCCTATGGCTACTGCTGTGAAGGGCCAGTGCTGAAGCCAGCCACCTGCCCTGCTCCATGAGGAAGGAACACCCAAGGAAAATCTGCCTCAAGGGAAGATCTAGAAGAGGCTGATTAGTTCCTGAATTTACCCAAGCAGAAAAAAAAAGGTTTTAATTGGTCAACAAAGGAAAAAAAAGGAAAGAAGGCAAATTTCTATTGCCCAACAACTGTCAAGACTTTAAGTCCATCCTTCCACACTCACTGAAGAAGCAGGGAACCAACAGGTGAGACTGAAGATCTCAGAGGAAACATGGAGAAGGGGGTTACATCACATACCCCATAGAAACCCTTCTAATTTCCTTCATTAGGTCTCTGTTCCCTAAGGCCCTCCTAGTTTTTGCTTGGGGAAGAGACAGGGAAGGTCAAGAAGAAAGAGTAGAAGGGAGGCTAGGGAAGAGTATTGAGTTTCTCTCTTCTTCCCACACATAATTTCCAGCCTTGTTGGATCCTGCCTCCTTCCCAAACTCCTGCTTTACTATTTTAACAATTAAGCAGAATTTTTTATTACTTAAGAGTCACCCTACCCTAAGCAAAGTTTTGTTTTTGAGACAAAGTATGCTCCCCAAGAAAGATCCTAATGAATGCAATTGTCTCCACTGATGTGTGTAGACACAGTATTCTGTAATCAAAATCCCACACATACACACAATACTGTTTCTATTTTTACATATAATATAAATATATGGTCCTTAATCTCAACTTTATTGAAAGATAATAATTATACGTATTTATGTGATACATGTGATATTTTGATACATGCATACAATATGTAATAAGGGTATTTGGGATACCCAGGACCTCAAACATTTGTCATTTCTTTGTGTTGGAAACATCTCAAATGTTCTCTTCCAGCTATTTTGAAATATATAATAAATTATTGTTAACTATAGTCTCCCTACTACGCTATCCAATACTAGAATTTATTCCTTCTATCTAATTGTATTTTTATACCAATTAACCAACCTCCCTTCATCTTCACCTCCACCCTTCCCAGTCACTGGTAACAGTTTATCTTCATGAGATTAACTTTTTTAGCTCCCACTTATAGGTGAGAACATGCAAAGTTTGTCTATCTGTGCCTGGCTTATTCCACTTAACATAATGACCTCCAGTTCCATCAGTATTTCTGCAAATGACAGGATTTCATTTTTTTTCTGGATGAATAGTATTCTATTGTGTATATATATACCACGTTTTATTTTTCCATTCATCTGCTGATTGACACTCAGGTTGATTCCATATCTTGGCTATTGTGGATGGCGCTGCAATAAACATGGGGCTGCAATCGTCCCTTTGATGTACTGATCCATTTTCCTTAGGATAAATGCCCAATGGTGGGTATCACTGGATCACCTTGTAGTTAGTTCTATTTTTAATTCTTTGAGAAACCTTCATACTGTTTTCCATAATGGCTGTACTAACTTACATTTTTACCAACAGTGTATAAGAGTTCCCTTTTCTCCAAATCCTTATTGACATTTGTGATTTTTTTGTCTTTCTGACAACAGCTGTTCTGACTGAGGTGAGCTGATGGCTCATTGTGGTTTTGATTTGCATTTTTCTGATGATTAGTGATGTTGAGCTGGAAGAAAAGTTCAGTGACCTTGGTCAGCCCATCTTCTCTAGACCTCTGCCCACACTAGGAAAATTATGTAGAGATTAGACCAGATAATGTCTAAAATCTCTTCCAGCCCTGAATATTCATATGGTAAATTCTTCCCCAATATTTTGTCATATTCTGAGTTTTATTCTTCTCCTTACTAAGGCAACTAAAGAGCATTAGGGGAGAAAAAGGGAAAAGCAAATGCTATAGAAGTGTGTTTATTAACTAACATAGGGAAATGAAAAGGCAACAGAGGGGATTCTATTTATATCTCCCTCAAGGATTATGCCATAATCTGTACTATTTGATTTTTTAATGCATTCATTGAGAGCTGGAGCCCTGTAGGGTGCTCTTTAAAGCCTGACACTGAATGAAATAATTCAATTAAAATAGGCTCGAAGCTTTTTCAAGGTATTAAACTCCCTGAAGAGAAGATTTAGGACTGGCTATAGTTGGTTTCAGCATCAGCATTGGTGAGACCATAGGAAAACATCAGAAGGTTTGGCAATGAGTGATTCTGGAGGCATTAGAGGATGTGAGTTCCAGGCTGCTTAGAAAGGGACTGTCAACATTGGAACTGCGCTTCAGGGAAAACAGACTCTGCTCCAAAGCTTCTTAACAACTCACTGGAGTCTGACATTCATTTTATCATATATCCCAGATAAAGCATATCCTTCCATATAAGGAAATGAAGTTTAATAACTATTGATAACAAATACCATTCAGCAAGTGTTCTTTATATCCTAGATTTCATCATGTTCCATGCATCATCTTATAGTCTTGACAACTGTCTGAAGTTGTGAAATAAAAATAAAAATTACCAAGCCCATTTTATAGATAAGGAAACTGAGGTTGCCAAGAAGTGCCTTGACTTGCCAAAGGTTACACAGCTAAGAAACTGCAAATTCAAACCCCCAAGTCCATGGTGCCAAAGCCAGTGCTCTTCAGCACTATACCATTTAAAATGCAAGCAGCCTGTTATTTCAGGAACTGGAACTGGGAGGAGGGCTAGGGGGAAGCATGTCCATACAAAGAAAGACAGACACAGTCCCTTGTGCACACTATCTGGCCTGCAAACATGACTCAACCTCAGAATAGCTCAAACTAATTTAAAATGACTAAGGTTAGAGCCATACCTGAGAGCAGGTTTTCATGTGATCAGGGCAGAAAGAAGGGGATGAAGGAAGAGAAAGATATGAAATGGACAAGCTGAGGATCTAAGTCACCATTTGCAAGTCTGCCCAAGACCAGGGCAGCTGCCCAAGTATTTTGTTTGTGTTTACACTGGGCATTGCATGGCACTAGGAACTGTGTCTTCCTCATCCAGCTGCATATCATCAGTACCTGGCACATATATTTTGTTGGTGGTGGAGGATGGTCAGGGGATTTGAGATATATATCATGTCAGACATAAGAGATGCCAAAAGCTAAACTGACCACTCTGAATTTCTAGCCCTAGATTAGTGGTTGTAAAACTTAACTGTACATCAGAATCAGCTTGGGAGCTTGTTAAAACACAGATTGCTGAACCCCAGAGTTTCTGATTCAGTAGATGGGGGAAGTTTTATATCTCTAACTAGTTCCCAGGCAATGCTAATGCTGCTGGTTCAGAGTCTAGCCCTTTGAGAATCAGCAGCAACCTCCATTGCACATGAGGATCACTTTGGGGAGCTATGAAACCTGACCAACCTCCACCCACAACAAAATATAGGTGCCAGGTACTGATAATACGTAGCTGGATGAGGAAGACACAATCCCTAGTGCCATGCAATGCCCAATGTAAACACACACACACAAAAAAGCTGGGTAGCTGCCCTGGCCTTGGGGAGACTTGCAAAGGGTGGCTTTGGTCATCAGCTTGTCCATTTCATATTTAGCCATCTCGTGGGTAGGGCCAGTGTATGCACGTTTTTAAAAACTGGGTGATTCCAGTGTATAGCCAAATCACAAAGTAAGTAATGTAGAAGATATGTGGGCTTGAAATTAATGCACCATAAAAGTAACTAATATTTACCGAGCACTTACCAAGTGACAGTCACTCTACTAAATACATTACCGCATGATCTCACTTAATCCACACACGATCTTTTCAAGTAGGGACTATTATTCTCATTTTACCTATAAGGAGGGTCAGAGAAATTAAGATATTTGTCCTTGGGTATAAATTAAGTGACAACATGGAAATCAGATTCAGAACTCTGTGTCTGCAAAGCCTCCTACCACTAGGAGTCTTTAGCTCCTTTCACCAAGCCACTTACTGCTCTGGCCTCTGCCTTAAATCTTCAATATTTGATTGAGTCCAGATGCCAAAATAATCTGAAATGGAACAATTTGAATCAACCTCATATTTGGCATCACATAAACCAACATATGTATGTGTGCATTCATAGACACACATGTGAATGAACAAATGCAAATCACAGAATGATGGTTTTATTGAATTCTGCATTCTTTTGTATAAACCCTGTTACTGTCTGGCTTATAATTCTGTGATGGCTCATTACCATTTCCAAGAAAAGTTCAAGCTCAAATGTGGCATTCAAGGCTCTTCATGATGAGGTCTCTGTATCTGACTCTCCAGCCCCTCGGTCTTCCTCCTCTGTTCTCACCAGTCTATTTCCAGTTCCCCAAATCCAACCATGCCACTATGCCTTTGTTCATGTTTTCCTTTCTTCTTTTCTTTTTATTTCCTCCTTCCTTCCTCCCTATCCAACTGGAGAATTTTTAGCCATCCTTTAAGACTCAAGTCAACTATTAAACATCACCTTCTTTTCCACCATCCTCCTTCATATTCTTTCCTCCTCTGAACAATCATAGCAACATATGTATTCATATGTCATTTTATTGTTTTTTTTTTATTTGAGACAGGATCTTGCTCTGTCACCCAAGCTGGAGTGTGGTGGTACAATCACAGTTCACTGCGGCCCCAACCTCCACGGTTCAGGTGATCCTCCTACCTCAGCCTCCTGAGTAGCTGGGACTACAGGTGCACACCGCCACACCTGGCTAATAGTCTGTATTTTTTGTAGCAACAGTGTTTCACCATATTGCTCAGGCTGGTCCTGAACACCTGTGCTTAAGCAATTATCCCACCTCAGCCTCCCAAAGTTCTAGGATTACAGGTGTGAGCCACAGCACCCAGCCTCATGCTAGTATCCATTTGTATGACTGCTTATACATTTAACCTGTTCACTGAATGTTCCAAAAGATCACATTAGCTGAATCCCAGCTTTCCCTAAAAAGTGCAATGTTCCCTGAAGGCCACTCAAGTGGGAACTGTGCTCTCTCTCATCCAGTAGGCCGGGAGATAAAGTAGTATCCATCTTCCTCTCTTCCAGACCAGTCTCCTTCGTTCCTCTGTGACATCCTGCAGCTTTGAATCAGTATCATCCCATTAGACCACCCACCATACCTCCTTGCTGTAATCCTACTTTCAGGGTTACATCCTCTGTTCCTTAGCTACTTAGCTTCTGCCTCACTGTCACTCTCTCCAATACCACGCCTATCTTACTTATTGGTGATTTCAGTTTCTACACTGTTGATCCTTCCAATATCCTGCTCACTCAGTTCTCTCATTTTGTCACCTTCCATTAGCTTGTCTTCCATCCCATTCCAGCCACTCAACTCCCATGGTCTCACCCCAGACCCTAGACTTTGTCTTTAGCAATCACTAAAGCCCTCTGAAATCTCAGTTTCAAGCACCCCACTCTCTAAGCACCACTGTCCTGCTTGCTGTAAACACCCGCCTTTAATATCCTGACTCCTGTGATCCTTACCCCCTCCCCCCAGGGACCTATGATCCATGGATTCTACCCCCTGTTCACTGTGTCTCACCTACTCCCCTGCAACGAGTCCTCACTGGCTGGCTGTCCTGACATGGCTCAGATTCCTTGGTCCACTGTTACCATCTCTCACTCTTGCCCAACCCCCAAGCCTCTTCTCACTTTGTCAAAGTCACTTGGCTAAAGGGTACCTTTCTTGGTTAAAACCAAGTCTCTAACTGCTCTGTGCCTACACACTGAGCTGAAAGTGTCTGGGAAAAAAGCACAACCACGCCCACTGAGTCATTGCAAAGTCATAACCGTGACCCTCAAGGAGCTCCTTCTGCCAGCGTATTCGTCCTCCCGCCCTCCTACAACGATCACTCTTTCATGCCTTTCCCTCTCTTTTCAAACCTCAAGCCCCTGCCCCCATTTTCAGCCACTGACTTTGTTCCTCTAAATCATTAAGAAACTCAGGCAGTCAGATAGGAACTTCCACAAGCCCCCGTCTTTACTCTTCTGCATTTGTACACTCATTCTCTGACATCCTGCCTATGGCTATGATATAGGACTTCAGAGGCCATCCCTCTGGCCACCCAGGGATCCCAGCTCTTGTGGCACCACTAAGCCAATATCCTGCCCTCTGTGTGCCAACTTCTCTAGCTACCCTGCTAATTGAATGATACCACTTAGACAGAAAAGGAACCGTGTTGGGTGTGGATGTCTTTTGTTTTATTAAATCAGCGATTTATTCCTTTGTGCTTTGTACCGAAGTAGAGGATAAGGCCTTTGATATGCTATTATTGCATCTCTGTATTGTTCCTCCAATAAATAGGCAGTGGATGCTTATTTATCCGGCTTCTACTGATTTCAAGTACCATAGTGACCCAGAGAAGAAAAATAAAATAGGATTTGAAGTCCTTCATGTATTGTGTATTTATTTGGATTAACATAAGCAGTCGTTTGACTGAATCAGTAAAAACTATACTTTATTCAGCCTTTTTCCTTTGTAATCATTGGATGATCTCAAAAAGTAAATAGGGTATGGGGTAAGGAGTCATGTGTGAGAATGAGTTGGAAAGGGGTAAAATGCCACTTTTTGTCAACTGTTTCAGAAAGTCTTCACTTTTCCCAATATTTGGAAAATAATAATATGTATTATTTTTCTTCCAAGCCCAAACTGTCAACAATTCCAATTCTCACTTTCCAGATTGTTAGTTAAGCATACAAGAAAGAGTCTTCTAGTATATTTGCATTTTAATTCACATTGCACACTTACCATCCGCCCTGCTATTATGCATGCATTTGACATCTGTTATATCAATCTTGTACTCAGAGGGGAGGTAGTATATTAGCATCATCTCCATGTACAGATTTAGAAACTGAGGCTTAGGTAAGGAGATCAACCCAAGGTTTGTAGCTACTAAATGAGGGTGCTGAGACTCAAACCTCGGCAGCCTGACTCCTGAGCGTGTATACAGGGAATGTCATGGCATCTATCATTTCCCTCTCAAAGATTCCCTCCGTTGTGTCTTACAGTCCACAGAGTATGTAGAAGGAAAATGGGATGAATGGGGTCAAGTTTCACTAAAGACAATAAAGACGAGTTAGGTCTTACAGAAGGGTCCTCAGGAAGGGATCCGTTGCAGGAGCAAAGTGCAACTTCTGCTCTTAGAGGGGTTCCATTTTAAGTTTATCTGCTAACACATTGGCAAGGACTGGGTGAACGCTGTCTCTGAGGGGCTAACGGAGGCTTCATGCTTAAGGCAGTGATATCTGGAGTGAAACTGCCAAGGTGTGAAGCCAGACTGTTCTCCTTATTACCTGTGTGATGTTGAGCAAGTTACTTCACTTCTCTGACCCTTGGGTTCTGCCTGGGTGAAAAAGAGCTGACTATGATAGTAGCTACTTCAAAATCAAGTTGGTATCAGTGTTCATCAAAGGGGTACCATTAAACTTCAGTGCAGCATGAGAGACTAAGTATGCAATGACCAAATAATCTATAAAACTACAAACTCTAATCCGCAATCTGCCATCAGCCCTGAAAAGCAACCCATTATCTTCAGTAACCAACCAAGACAGACTTGTAGGAAGTCAGACCACAAGTTCTTTGTTTGCTAGAGAAGCAGACAAGCAAGGAAGCCAAATAATAACCCCTGTAACAATTAGCCTAAAACAGGCAGGACTTAATTATTAACTGACAGCTTCACTGAATCTTGTTCTCCCTTTCGAGTTAGAACCAACTTAGAAAGCCAAATATGCACCCTTAACCAATCACGTAGGATGCCCTGCTCCTAGTCAGCCTGCCTCCAGCTTCCCCATGACAACAGCCTTCAATCAGGACTTCCCTGTTTTGCCCTGTAAAGCTCTTCCACCCCTCTGCCTGGCTTTGAGTCTCTGCCAAAATACAAGTGGTGGTAGCTGATTCCCTTGCTGTAGCAATTTCTAAATAGAAAGACTTTGCCTGTTCTTGTTGTACTGGTCTTAGTTTATTTCCAAAGCATTAACTGAACTCATCTGGGAAACAAATGATGGAGACTTAGATCAAGGTCTTAACGGTGCAGATAGCAAGAAATTATAAGATTCAGGATATAGTTTTAAGGTAACACTGTCACTGGAAAGAGGTCCCAATCCAGACCCCAGGAAAAGGTTCTTGGATCTCACACGGAAGCAGGAGCGGCCACGGAGAAAGAGACCTCTCGGACACCGAACTAGGAAGGAAGAGGTAATTTATTTCGGCCCGGAGGGAGGCGACATGTTTGTCTAACAGCCAAGTTGGTCTAATAAAGAGAAGCTCTGCCTTTATATAGGCTCACAGCTCTAGATAGTACACATGAAATGGTCTTGGGTTTACAGTTTTAGAAATTACATGTGAAAGGGTTTTGGTCAATGGAGGAGGAATGGGGTGGGAGTTTGATCTTGTTTAAGTAAAAACAATGCCTTCCAGAGAGATTCCCCCATACTATGCCTGCCACCTATAGGAAGGCGATTTAGGAGGCGTCAGTTGGCTAGCCTTTTATTCTATTGAAATGCAGTGTGGAAGTCAAGGGGGAGATGATCTTAGATGCTTGGGTCTCTTTCCTCAACAAGAATTTGGGGTGAGACCATGGAGTAAAGTGAAAGCAAGTTTATTAAGAAAACTAAGGAATAAAAGGGTGCCTATTCTATAGAGAGAGAGGGCCTTCCAAAAGCAAGAGGAAGAACACACCCACCTTAGGTACACTGCTTGTTTATATATAAGATAACAAAGCAAAAATTCCATGGGAGGTGCCGGGCACACAGTGGCTCACACCTGTAATCCCAGCACTTTGGGAGGCTGAGGTGGGCGGATCATCTGAGGTCAAGAGTTTGAGACCAGTTTGACCAACGTGGAGAAACCCTGTCTCTACTAAAAATACAAAATTAGCTGGGCGTGGTGGTGCACACCTGCAATCCCAGCTGCTTGGGAGGCTGAGGCAGGAGAATCACATGAACCCAGGAAGCAGAGGTTGCAGTGAGCCGAGATGGCGCCATTACACTCCAGCCTGGGCAACAAGGGTGAAACTCTGTCTCAAAACAAAAACAAAAAAAATCATAGAGAGGTGCGCTCTACTATGAGGGCTGGTTACAAAGGATTGTCAACCTTTGTGTAACTACCATCTTCTTCAAGAATCTACATTATTATCTTTAAAATGAAACTTAAACTAAGAATTCTTTTGTTCTCAAGAGATCTAGGACAGTAGAACATCTCCTAGGTCTCTTAAATCCTGGGTCTGTTAAGTCCTGGGTCTGTTTAATAAATATTGAACCTGCTCCCTTAACTGTAAACATCCTGTGACTAAGAATGTCTAACCTCCTGGAGAACGCAGCCCAGCAGGTCTAAGCCTCATTTTACCCAGCCCTTATTCAAGATGGAGTCACTCTGGTTTGAACACCTCTGACAGAACCTTCAAAATGTAAGAGGCAAGACAAAGTAGCGTGGGTCACCAGGTGGGCAGTGGTGCCATTTACAAAGTTGGGGAAGGGTAGGGTACATTCTCAAACTGGAAAGGCAATGCCTTAGATTCACCTACTCCCTGCATACACAGCAAAACAAAACATAACAAAACAAACCTTCTCTCTCTAAGATACCATCTCTTCTCTGCCAGCCCAACCCGTGGCCAGAGAATCATTTCTTTGCATAATGGTACCTCCAGGGTGTTAGTTCACAGGCATCCGTACACTCCAGCTGCTCACTCCCATTCCCATTTACTTCCTCCCTGCTCCCCCTACCCAAGAGAATCTCTTCAATTCCCTATGTGATATTTCACCCTTAGAGATAGCTTCAATCACAATTAAAATGTTAACAAAACAGCATAGTCTTGAATTTTTAAAGTATGTGTATATCTGAAAACAAATACAGCAAAATATTAACATCATTTATTGTCTCTGAATAGAAGTATTATAGGTGATTTAAATTTTCTTCTTAATACATTTCTGTATTTTCTAAGCCTTTAATAATAAAACTTTTCTTATGAAAAAATGTATTTCTCAAAAATTGAATTTCTGGGATGATTCATAGATTAAAATCTGCCACTCATTTATTCCTTGGCATGAATGAATAGAATGTGTCTCACCCATTTCCGATGGGATGTGCAGAAGATACAAGACCCAGGGTGGGGGCTACCTGGGGTCAAAGGCACAGGGAGGAACATGTTCCCCAAACACTCACAACCTGACCAAAGGCAGCCTTGCTGAAAGCTAAGGGTTAATTTATGGCACTCTCTGCTCTACCATCTCTGCAGATATGTGAGAGAGAACAGAAAGAGTTCAGCTCGGGAACACAAGCCATGAGAAATACAAATAAACTAGGTATTTCCAAACTGTTTCAGTAGGATCACTGCCAGTCCAAGGACAAGAATCATTCTGTTTCTAAATCAAATAATTAAAGTGTTTGAAATGCAAAAGCAAATTCAGAAATAGGTAGTCCAAAAAGAACCTTGATTGGGGCTGGTTCAGTACTCACCAGACCTAATGGTCAAGGCCTAAACTTGGAGACAAGGTGCATGGCTGCATATTGACGCTGAGGTGAGAAAAGAAAGGAAGTGAAATGATTTCAGGCTCTGCTACCCTCCCTGCAAAAAAACAAGAAGACAACTGCAACTGCTCAATCCCCAATTCAACAGGCCTTCTGCTCTAAAAACTTTAAGTCATTGACTTATTTCAACACATTCTTAGCTGAACTGACAAGGATCTGTTTCTTTGGATTTAAGTAAAGAATAGACTCCTCCTGTGCCTGGGATTTCAAATACTTAGCACTTTGGCTGACTGGTATTAAGCGGATGGAAAGAAAGTGACTCTTTCATTCCAAAGCCAACTTTCTCCTGCAATGTATACGTAGGAGAAATGTAGATGGATGGACTCTTGAAGAATCCAGTGCCTACAAAAGTCCAGAAACACATTGTCCTGCTAAATTGTAACATTTGAGGAATACTTTACACAGATTTTTTCATCATCTCCTCATACCAGTTCTTATTAAGAAAAAATTATCTATTAATAAAACTTGGAAATAAAATAAGATGATCAATGCATATTCTTTCAATGTTATTAACAAGCTCACCAGAGGATGAGGGTTATTTCATTATCTATGACTTTATTTGATTTCACCATTCCCTACTTGATCAGAAAACAGACACTGGGGAAAAATAATGTTAACTTGTAAATTTCTGTCCCAAAGATTACAATTTCATTGCCTTATAAAACATTGACCAATTTTTTATCTTTTAGCAAATTCATTTCCCCATTCCTTTGACTGAATTACGATATAAATCTCTGTTCCTCAAATTCTCTTATTGAACCACCTCCACTTGCTTACTGAATCATTCATTCATTCATGAGCTGAATAAAATCTTTGACGTATCTTCATCGTCTTTTACATGAATCATATTTTTTTTTGAAATGTATTCCCCACTTTGCAGATGAGAAATGTAAGTCTGGAGGAGAACAGAAGAGCCACACACCATCAAGAACACAGCCAGACCCTGAAACCAGTGCTGACACTGAAGTTCTTTCCACATAGCCAAAGTAAATAGCCCTGGCCTTAGCTCTAACACTTTCCCTCTCTGGGCTCAGCTTCCTCATATGTAAATTGGGGCAAGTGGAACAAGTCATCTATACAGCTCTATCTAGACCTAGTATTGTTTGGTAAGGTTAATTACTTAACAAAATGATTTTCAGAAAAAAAAACAGGCCAGACTGATCTCCAAGTTCTCTTCCCATTTCCCCATCAACACTGACCTCTCCTGCATCCAATCCATCAGTGAAATTTTCAAAGGAAGAACCTGCTTATGTTATAAATTACAAAGTCATCAAGGTTGAGGGCAAAAGCTACTGAGAAATGAAGACCTCCCACACATAACCTCCTTAAAGGTATATCTGTATTTACCTCCAAGGAAAGGTAAAATCTTTACTCAAAAGAGTGGTGAATCCCAGGCAATGTGACAAATATGAGCAGAATAACTTTGACATCCCTACATCAAATGTATCCAGAGGGCTGGTATTCAGTCAACATGGACCAGAGCTGTGTGCCAGCCAGCCCCAGTGTCCACGTCACACCAGCTGTTATACATTTTGGACATCACCCTTGTTTCTTTCCCATGTTTCATAGAGTCACATCTGCCTCCAAATACAAACAACAGTGACAAAACCTCTGCATCTGTTACTAGTCATTCATTTTCTCAAACCCAAAATGTAACCTTTGCACTTGAACACTTCCGTTGATTAAGATAATTAGACTTGATTCTCATTATTCTTCACTAAATAGAAAATAGACTTGTGCATTTTTCTTTTCACTTACTAATATGTCCTAATGTTTCAACACTGAACTTGAATACATATTTCTTCAATGCTGGAATTTAAATAATGAAAATGACAAATCCTGAGACTTCATTAAGATAAGGAATGAGCTTCTATCCTGATCCCTTCAACGAAGCTTGCCTTTTTAATACGCTTTTTCTCATCTTCCTGGCAATTAAAAGACAAGCGTCTTTGCCAGAGAAGGGTATGTGTGTGTGCATGTCTTAGAGAAGAAGAAACTAGTGGGACACTTTGAGGCTGCTAATGATCTTACAATATAGCATGTCTTGACTTGTGGAAGGGTCACTTTTTTAAAAAGACAATGATAAGTCTTCTCAGTTAGCATTAGAACTCAAGGCAAGTCTTAGAGTAGACAAGACACAGCACAAGTGGCCAAAGATGCATGTAGAACAGTGGTCCTCAAACCTGGCTGCACATTCTAATCACCCGAGAATCTTTTTCTAAAAAAAAATTCATGCCTACAGCACTCAGACCAATAAAATCAGAGCTTCTGGCAGTGAGGTCCAAGTATAGCAATGGTAATTCTAACAAGCAGCTAGAAGTATGAACCCCTGGGGTAGAGGAAGGCTCAAAGAAGCTCTGCTTATAGAAGGAAAATAGTGTAAATTGTTTGGTTTACTGATTCAGCATGATTAATGAAATTATTATGGTGCATTCACACAAGGGGATACTACCCAGTCATTTTTTAAGGCAAGTCTATAGATGTTGTGCAAGGCCATTTTCTCTATCAATACTTTGGGCACAGTGATTAAGTTTGAGGGGTACCTATAAAACCATTTGAGAGCTGAAGAAATTGATTACAAAATATAAAACTAAAACCGTAAAATTGTAACTAATAAATGTTTGTTTATAAGTCATTATATGTCAACTTCAGCAATTATTAGGCTTAGTAGTCATAAAATTTTTATCACATTTGAAAACAGTTGTTAAGTTATATTCAAACCACAAGAATTCCCCAAGTATTCTCAAGGTCAATCGTTCTTAAACTATGTCCCCAAGAAGAGCAATATCAGCATCACCCAAGAACTCATTAGAAATGAAAACTTTTGGGCCACACCTCAGCTCTACTGAATCAGAAACTCTGGAGATGGGGTCTAATTATCTGTTTGAACAAGCCCTTCAAGGGATTCTGATACATGCTTAAATATGAGAAGCACTCCACTAGATGACTACCAAAATAAAAACATAAAATTGAAATGAAAATAAGCAATCATAAATTAAGTAATAGTAAGTAACCAAGTAACTTATAAGGCCCAATTTGAAACCATTTCAAAAATTTCTACTGATATATATACATTTTATATATATAATACAAATACACACACACACACATCCTCAAAAAGTTAAACATAAAATTGCCATGTTTTCAATTGAGCTTCAACAACAGTACCAAGAACATACAATGGAGGGAAAGACAATCTCTTCAATGAAGGGTGTTGGGAGAACTGATATCCACATGTCAAGGAAAGCAATAGACACTTATCTTATGCCATACACAAAAATCAACTTAAAATGGATTAAAAATTTAAACATAAGACCCGAAACTATAAAACTCCTAGAAAAAAACATAGGAGAAAATCTTCATGACATTGATCTTGGCAATAATGTCTTAGACATGACAGTGAAAGCAAAACAACTGGACTACTAGAAACTTCTTCACAGCCCAAGAAGCAATCAACAGAGTGAAAAGGCAACCTACAGAATGGGAGAAACTATTTGCAAACCATATATCTGATGAGGCGTTAATGTCTGAAATATATCAGGAACTCCTACAACTCAACAGCAGAAAAACAAATAACCTAATTTTAAACTGGGCAAAGGACTTTAATAGGCATTTCCACAAAGAAGATGTACAAATGGCCTACAGATATATAAAAAACTGCTCAACATCACTCATCGTCAACAAACTACAAATCAAAACCACAATGAGATGTCACCTGACATATGTTAGGATGTCTGTTATCAAAAAAACAAAAGATCAGTGTTGGCAAGGATGTGGAGAGAAGGGTGCTCTTGTACATGGCTGTTGGGAATGTAAATTAGCACAGCCATTATGGAAAATTATGTGGATGTTCCTCAAAAAATTAAAAATAGAACTACCACATGATCCAGCAATACCATTTCGGGGTATACAAACAAAAGAACTGAAATTAGGGTTTCTAAGAGATATTTGCATTCCGTGTTTATTTTGGCACTATTCACAATAGCCAGAATGTGGGAACAACTGAATGCCTATCAACAGACGAATGGATAAAGAGAATTTGGTATATATATGAATATTATTCAGCCTTTAACAAAAAGAAGGAAATCCTGGCATATGTGACAACATGATAAACCTTGAGGACATTGTGCTAAGTGAAATAGGCCAGTCATAAAAGAAAAAAAATTGCATGATTGTGCTTATAGGAGATACCAAAAATGGTCAAACTCAGAGAAGCAGAGAGTAGAATAGCAGTTGCCAGGGGCAGGAGGTGGGGGGAATGGCGAATTGCTGTTCAGTCTCAGTTATGCAAGATGAGTAAGTTCTGGGTACCTGCTGTACAACATTGCACCTGTAGTTAACAATGCTGCATTGCACACTTAAAAACTTGTTAAGAGGGTAGATCTCATGTTATCGTCTAACCCCCATTTGAAAAAAGAACGAGAAAAAAGGAATTACCATAAGAGAGAGCAATTCCACTCCAAAGGTATACCCCAAAGAATTAAGAAAAGAGACTCAGACTCTTGTACACCATTGTTCATAGCAGCAGTATTCACAGTAGTCAAAAGGTGAATTTAAGTGTTTATCAACAGATAATTTTAAAATGTGGTATATACATACAATAGAATTTTATTCAGCCATAAAAAGGAATCAGATTCTGATATGTGCTTTAACATGAATGAAGGCCAAAAACAAAATGCTACCTGTAAGTAAGCCAAACATGAAAGAACAATTATTGTAGGATTCCATTTATATGAGATACCTAAAATAGGCAAATTCACAGAGAGAGAAAATAGAACAGAGGTAATCAAAAGCTGGGAGGAGGGGAAAATAAGGAGTTACTGTTTAATGGGAATAGTGTTTCTGTCTGGGGTGATGAAAAAGTTCTGGAAATTGATAGTGGTCATGGTTGCATAGTATTGTGAAAGTATTTTATGCTACTGAATTGTATACTTAAAAATGATTAAAACGAGGCCTGGCGTGGTAGCTCATACCTGTAATCCCAGCATTTTGGGAGGCCAAGGTGGGTGGATCACCTGAGGTCAGGAGTTCAAAACCAGCCTGGCCAACATGGTGAAACCCCGTCTCTACTAAAAACACAAAAATTAGCCAGGCATGGTGGTGGATGTGTGTAATCCCAGCTATTCAGGAGGCTAAGGCAGAAGAATTGCTTGAACAAGGAGGAGGAGACTGCAGTGAGCTGAGATTGTGTCACTGCACTCCAGCCTAGGCGACAGAGCAAAACTCTGTCTCAAAAAAAAAAGTTAAAATGGTGAATTTTGTGTTTATATAGTAATATAGTAAATTTTATATATATATGTAGATATATATATATATATTTTTTTTTCCAAGAAGGAGGGAGAGGTCATTTTATTGGGACATTGCTTAGAGGTTGAATTAGATGAGAACAGAAAAGCGTCCCCTGGATTTGGAACCAGGAAGGTCACGGTGAGCTGTCTCCGGGAACAAAGGTCAGAAAGAAGACGGCGGGAGGCAGATGAGATCAAGGCTGATGAGGAAGCGGAGGGAGCTCATGGAGACCACACTTTAAACCATGCTTCATGACAGAGGAGAGCAGAGAAATGGGGCAGTGGAGTGCAGCGGGGAGAGCTCCTGTGTGTGTCTGGAATGGAAGATGCAATGGAATATTTTTGCATGTGGATGGGAAGTGTTCAAAAGAGGGACCAAGAATGACGGGAGATGGAGGGTGGGACTGAGGAAGCCAGGTCCTCAACCGGCCAGGAGAAGTGGAGGGCTGGACTTTGAAACAAAAGGGGTGAATATTGCTAAAAATGAAAAGATGACGATGGTGAAGGGGACACAGGCGAGTTTAAAGGCTGAAGGCAGGAGGCTGAGGGAGTTCACGTCTTAGAACCTACTTTTTCATGGGCGTCCAGCAAGGTCAATGGCTAAGCAGGAGGGAGATGTGGAGTTGGGGGGAAGCAAAGTAGGAACATTCAGCCACGGTGTGTGGTTATAAACTTTTTTATATATATACTATATATATATATATATATATATGTGTGTGTGTGTGTATATAAATACATTTTATATATATTACTACAATTAAAATACATATATATGTCATATATATATATAACTATAATTTGTTTCATAAGATTGGGGTGGGGCCTTCAGAGATTTTCCTAGGGTTGAGGGTCTTTCAGTGTCCATAGTAATCACTTAGAAATAAGTTCACGTGAAAAAAAAATCAAATTGCTCTGTTGAAAGTGCTTCTTCTCGGAGCTCAGCTCATTCACTTCCTCCAACCCTCCTGTGCACCCCCAGGTTTGCTGCTTCCCCTCTGTCCTCCTTCAGCACCTGCACCTCTACAATACTTCCCAACACCACATGCTAAACTGGTCTGTTTACCTATTTTCCCCAGTAGATTAAAGCTACTGTTGGCAGGGACCATTGTTCATGAGTCTCTAACATCTAACAGACTTGGACCTCAGCATTTAATAACAAATGAGTGAATAAGTAAACGAGCCAGTGAACAGATAAATGAGTTCATAAATAAACAAATGATTGTCACATCAGCCTTCAGGCGTCCACTGAGATTATGTGCAAAATTTTATACATACATAAGTTTTCAGGATAGAAGGTCTATAGCTTACACTAGATTCTTAATGGGATGCATGACCCCAATGTAACCACTGGTATAAAGAGGGGACAGGATGGGGATGGACTAGAAGATTTTCCATGTGTGACCACTGGGAAGGATTTCAAACAGCTCAAATAAGAGTGAGCAGCAGATAACATATTACACTGTGGACAAAAGCAAGGGAGAAATCACACTTTACCTCATGGGTCCTGCTGCATCAGCTGACTATTCCTCTTTGATTTTTTTGAGATTCAGCAGTTCTTTGATTTTAGAAAAACAAATGACTACTCTGGTCACTATCACGATGTCAGACTTTGGCTGACAGACTTTATAGCTAGTCTGGGAGACTTTAGCTAGACACAGCTGCCTCCAACTTTTAACATTTTCAAGAAGGAGCTTGTTTTTGGAACAGCTGAATCCTCTACTGAGGTAAGAGCCTATCACTGATCTAAACCACCTGCAATTCAACAGACATTTAATAAGATTCTACTGAGTAACAGAAGCCAGGGATGCATGGATGATTATGCCATGGTTTGAGGGGCGCTCATAGTCTCATGGAAGAAAATCCTGTATTCAACCCACCTAGTAATCAAGGAAATGAAAATTAAAATGACAGTGAGAACCCTCTGTGGACCCATCAGATTTTTTGTAAAGATATGGGGAAATGGGAACTTCATTGGGATGGAAACAAAAGGTCATTCTGGAGGGTACTTTGTTGGTGCTCACCATGTACCCCACCTTACCTTGCCCTAGGATAAGTGGTGCTTACCCTACTACTCAGCAATCCTACTCCTGGCATACACCCCCAAGAAATTATCCCACTGATTTATAAGACGTTTTATGCAAAGTTGTTTTCTAAGTCTTCTAGAAATCCCAGATACTCCTTTTTTTCCTCCTTCTACTTGCAGAGGGCATGGTAAAAACATCAGGTAATATGCTCCACCACAGCGGGCAGAATTCAGATGTATTGCCCTTGACCTAGGCCCACCACCTAGCTCTGTAATTCCCATCTCAAACCATCTTGGGCCTATCATGTATCTGTTTCCAGTAGGGGGGAGTCATAACAGGTTAAATGTTCCCTGGTGTCAGGTCCACGACTATGCCAAATATCACACTTGGGGTCAGGTTCCAGCCCAGCTGAGGTCCGAGGGGAGTGGGTGGATGGGCAAAGAGCTGAAAGAACATTCGAAGGGCCATAGGCAGGTGAATATGGTTTTATTCGGCAGCTCTCTCATCAGCAGCGTACTCACACGAGCTCTCTCACACCATTCACTTTGTTTCAGCTGCTTGCTCTGGCCACTCCCACACACAGCTGTGCGGTCAGTTCTCCCTTGTCTTCAGGATCAACAGCTTAACTCTTTCTCTCTCTGGGCACAAGCTGGTTTCTGGCTTCCCCCTGTCCATCTGCTAGATGGTCACTCTCCCTTACAGGGGTCAGTAGCTTTACTCTCTTTCTGGGCACCAGCACCTGCACAAAAACCATGTCGAGCCCCGGCTTTTCTCTATCTGCAAGATGGAAAGATGGACAGCTCTGGTACTAGCTCGCTCAGCACAAGAGCAAGAGCCTGTACCGCATCAGCAGGGCAGCTATACCTTCTACAGACAATAGCGGCTCAGAGCCAAGTATGAACTGACACAAACAGGATATATAACAAGTGGAGTATGTACCTGTGCTCCAAACTCATTGAGTCACTCTGGCCCAGGTGTCTGCCTCAGCCTGTTGTTGACCAAAGCACATCCATGTACCTTACACCTGGATGCTGAAGACAGAAATCAACCCAGAAACATGGCCCCAGATTCAAAGGACATTTATTTTCACCAATACTACATGCAAAAATAGAATGAGAAACTTAGAAATTAACCCCACGAGGTAATTCCATCTAGTCTTCTGTCCCCAATAGGTTAAATGCTTAAAGTAGCCTCAGGAACATAGATTTAAGTAAGTAATTTTCTATGTTCTTCCTGAGATGAAGTAAAACTTTGATTCAGGAGGGCTAGTGAAGTCTTGAATGGAGAGGGGCTGGAGGGCTAAGAAAAATTACAAGTCTAGCTTACAATTGCAACTAAGAAGAGTTACCATTGAACACTGCTGAGGTTTTAAGAGTGGAATCTGAATACAAGTACTTTGTAAAAAATAATTTAAAATATCAGCATAGTTCCACTTACTAGCAGCATGCCCTGTGCAAGTTGCTTTAAAACCTCAGTTCCTCTATGATGATGATAACAGAACTGACTTCATAGAGTTTCTGTGAAGAACTAATGAAATAATAATTATGAAGCATTAAGCACATTATAGGTAGCCCATAAATATTAACCATTTTTTTCACAAGATTTTTTCCTTTATTTTCTTTGCCAACAAAACTTTTTTTGTTCCCTGAACCAGCCATTGGTAATAAAACCTGGACGTAGAATTAGAATATTTTTAAAGCTGGGCAACAACTTAGATATTATCCAGTCAATTTTTTCTAAATCAATCTTAATTGTAATATCAAACACAGTAACTGAAAAAGAGCTGCTCTAGTGGAAGGGGTTGTTAAAGGGGGAGCTGCCCCTTGCTCTGCCCAGGAGGCCCTATGGTACCAAGAGCACGGTTGAAAGTCACGTCCAGTCTCTTCCTCTCACAGAGGACTGTGGAGTCAATGGTGTAACTGTTTGTCCAAGGTCACACAGCTAATCAAGGACAGATTGCCCGGGCTAGGAGCTGGATCTCCATTATCAAGGAATTTACCAATAGCTATGGAAACAGAATATATATACGCTAGGTAGCAGAAGAAAATCTAGGGCTAATTTTTTTAAGTTGTATTATCAAAGCCTGGGCCTTGTCATAGTCCTTCACCCTTTAGGCTTCAGTCTCTCCATTGAAATTTCTGTTCTTAGTAGCTCATCATTTGTGTGGAAACTGATTATTTCTGTGCTTAGTGACTCGCATACCAATTTTTCATTGAATATTTTTATTAGTATGGTCATCTGTTATGAATCTATTCCCTAAACAAAATATAAATAAAAATATGTTGACATTATGATTAAGAAAAATAGTTTAGGATAAACCATCTTACATAATTTGGAAATATATAGAAAGAACTCAGGAAGCAAGAATTAAGCCTGCTTTCCACTATCTCTTCTCTGTGCTTTGAATGATAAAACCTATGTCACCTTTATGTAGCAGCAAAGCTTTATTTTTTTTAGCTTACTAAGAAATATTTCAAATATAAAAATAAGCTCTACTTGCTCCATCTGATGTCTGATTCTGAGCAGGGCAGCTAGCTGATTTGATAAAATGCAATACTTCCCCAGTGCCAGGACTGTGGATTAAATCATTTTGAATATTAAATATCTTTATAACTTCCTGCTAGAGCAGGAACAGCCAAAGGAAACTGCAGTATACCTCTACATTCAATCTCACTAGCAGATGTTGGTGATTCCAAGCTTTAGCACTGTCTAGAACCTCTCTCGGGTATCTATGCTGCATTAGCTTTTCTTAGAAAAGCTTTTGTACATCCTAGTCTATGTTCTGAATTCTACTTAAAAGATCTCAAATGGAAACAGAGATGGGCTTCAACCAGAGCACAGGGCAAATAAAGAGGAGATTCATTTCTCCCTCCATTAGCAGCTCCTCTTCCCACCACCCCTGGAGAAACAAAGGACTCTTGCCCAAAGTATACATTCAACACAAAGGAAGATGAAGGCCTAGACCCTGATGGCAAGGCTTACAGTCTAGTGGTTAAAAAATTAAAATCCATAGTCATTAACAGGGAACAAACATTTCAGGGGAAGAAGTTTGATGCCAAGAGAGTTGAATAAATTGTAAATGCCATGGGAATTTAGACCACAGACAAATCATTGCTAGTATTTAGAAAAGACTCAGTGAAACAGACGGACCATGAGCTAAGCCTTGGAGAATGGCAAAAATTGGGTGGGTGGAGAGGAGGGAGGGTGCTCCAGGTGGGGGAAGTTGAGTGAGCAGAGGACCTAAAAATGGAAAAAGACAAGACATATGGAAGCAAGTGGAAAGGCTTGTCTGAGCAGACATAAGCTTTTTGATCAGAAATAGAAACTGAAACCAAACCATGAAGGGTCATAAATACCAGACTGCAGAGTTCACACCTGACCTTTTCCCCTCTTTCTCTGGTGACATGAATCTGATGAACTAAGTCACAAAGGGGTAAATGGCAGATGCCTTGCTTCCTAATTTTCAGTTACCCCAGGGATAGCAAATACCTTTCCTGTTCCATACAAGATCCTACCTATCAGTAGAAGCTGCATGAAAAACTGTTTTCGAGGAAGACTGTAAGGTCACACCTGAGCAAATCTGAGTGTTATGACTTCTTATTGGCATTTGTCAAGGATAAAACAGAGAGGAATTGCAGTAAGAATAGCAGTAAAGATACTTTGTATTTGCCAACATGATTCCAAAAGGGATGACAATAATGGTAAAAAGTCCAAGCATCAAGGTTGCTTAATGGGGAAAGCGAATGTGCTGACATCTGGCCTCAGTAGAACAGAGCACTGTAATTGATTAGTAATGTCTGTCCTGAGCACAGAAGGAAAAAGTAATGCTATGCATGCTACATACTTACTGCACCTACCTTTACCAAAAGGAAGTACAATAAAAATACTTCAGGCATCAGAACTAACCCATGCAGGAAGCTACATGTTCTAGTTTAGTTGGGTTCATTTGGTTTAGTTTGGGATTGGGAAAGACATATTTTTCAAATTGTATAACCAAGTTAGGAGGTAATCATCCTACGTAAAAGACCAGCCCAAAATAGACATGGTGCCTCAGAGTAAACTCAAGACAGGACCAGAGAGCCCACTCATCACAGAGTTCAGGGATTTTAAAGACTCTAATCACAGTTTTGTTTATCCTAGCCTGTTTATTTGGTGAGTCCTACCCAGTCTTCATGAACTTGCTGCCCATGTCTGACAATGCTTCCTGGTGCAAATTAGCCCTCACAGGCAGGTTTTCACCCTGATCTCTGATCTCACTGCTTCTAATATTCCCTCCTGTTGGGAGCCCTTCATCTCCTTCCCTTCCACACTTCTGGGGAAGAAGGAGTTTGTTAGCAGGGAGAGCAATTTTCTCGTCTGCTTTTTATTCTTCCTGTAAATACAAACAGGCGACCAGCACTACAAGAACTTTCATATTTGCAAACACCCCAGGGTGTTTCAGAAAAATCAATCTGACCAAAAACCATAAAATATAAATTCACCTGATACAAGCACAGGATGACTGTGGAGATTTCTCTCCATACGTCCGCATTACACAATGTCCATACAAATGACTCTGGAAACTGCACCAATTACCAGAGCCACGGGATAAATCTCAAGGTCAGGAGAATTTGCAGGAAAAAGAAAGCAAATGAAATGCATCTTTAAAGAGGTTTCTTTGCCTCAGAGAGGCGGGGCTGGAGCACATTCAAACAAAAGCAGATGATTTGGGCAAGAAATTTTCCACCTTCTCTTCGTGATTTTGTGGCTATCTGAGAATCGCAGCCCCCGCCATCCATTCCAGAGGCCTTTCCTAATCTGGAGTTTGTGTGATGTGCTTCTGTTACTGTGCAAGAAATGAGAATTGTGCTGGGCATGGGGGAAGGCAGACGAGGGGCATAGATGCTGCATATTTAAACATATAAAATGTTTCCTTTTTTCTGATTATTAAAAAAATCCTTAGTGTAGAAACTTACAAAAAACAAGGAATAGAAACAAAAATTAAAGTCACTACTAATCCCTCTCCAATCGGCAATATTATTGCATATATTCACCAGTGCAGTCTTGAAAGGCCTGCGGCAGAAATCCCTGGTGCATGGAATACGTGAAGACTCCTGGACCTACACCCACAACTGCAGAATCCAGACTTCTAAGGGCGGGGCCACACATCTGCATTTTTAAAAGACACCCCCAGCAATTTTTTTTCAATAACACATTGTTTTAATTAAACAGGTCACATGACTTCTCTGGTAGTCCTTCCTTTGATGGCTCATGAAAAAGGAGTTCTTTGTGTACTTCATCTTTGAAACATAACCTTTTCCAGGGACAGTAACAATATCTGTAGTTTCATCCAGTTGTGTGGCAAACTTCCCACTGAATAATTTGTTCTGATGATTGTCGGTTCCCATTTTCACTTTTCCAGCCATTTTCCAACATTATTTGTTGACCAAAAAAATGGACCTTGGTTTGCTGCCATCTTATTTTCCAGTCTGTAATCCATTTAAGCATTTGCCTACTATATTGCCTCTTAGACTAAAAAAAAAAAAAAAACCACAGGGCTGGGCATGGTGGCTTGTGTCTGCATCCTAGCATGCTGGGAGGCCAAAGTAGGAGCATTGCTTGAACTTAGGAGTTCAAGACCAAAGTAGGAGCATTGCTTGAACTTAGGAGTTCAAGACCAGCCTGGGTAACATGGCAAGACCTCGTCTCTACAAAAATTTTAAAACTAGCTAGCTGTACATGTAAAAAAAAAAAAAAATTTTAAGTATAGAATAAATAAAAGCTCTTAATATTTTTACCTTTTTTATCTCACATATACATTTTTCTTTTCTTTTTTCTTTTTTTTTTTTGAAATGTGTCCTCATAGTTTCACTTAATGGCAGGTAAGGCACTAATCATGTGCCAAACCCATAAAGTAATTATTATCTGTAACCCCTATTTTTCAGATGAAAAATCTTAGACACAGAGAGGTTATGGAATTCATTCCAACATCACACAGCTAGGAAGCAGTAGAAGCAGGTTTTGACCCCAGTGGTATTGCTGTAAATCCAGAGTCTTCATGCATCATGTCTGCATTTGTCTTGAACCTCTTCTCCGGTTTTCAATACTGTTTCACATTTTTTAATGGTAACATGTTATTCCACTGTACTGCTTCACTAGAATTTATTTTAGAAATTATTGGACAGTTCCTCTCCAATTTTCAATGCTGTGTAAAAAGCATGGTGATCAAATTTTCACATATCCAGATTCATATTTTCTTAGAATTATTTCCTGAAAACGGAATCACCAAATCAAAGGATAGTTTCATTTATAGGGCTCTTGATTCAGATGATCAAATCGAACTCCTATTTTATTAAGATACACATGCACCAGCAGCAGAGAAACACAAAAACTTTGAATATCATTTAAAATATTTATTAGTACTGCTATATTTAGGGGGGATGTTTTAGTTCTTTTTAAACATGGAGCACAGGGTAGGATCTTGGCAGTGCCAATGAATAAAGAATTAGGTAAGGAGGGCCGGGTGTGCTGGCTCACGCCTGTAATCCTAGCGCCTTGGTAGGCCAAGGCAGGAGGATCCCTTGAGCCCGGGAGTTCAAGACCAGCTTGGCATATAGGGAGACTCTGTCTCTATTTTAAAAAATTAAACTAATTTTTTTAAAAAAGAATTAAGCAAAGAGACAGAACTGAGTTCTTCCCCACACCTCCTGGGAACACCCTGGGCACCCCTCTCCGACATACTTTGGGTTTTGTTTTGTGTTTTTATGTTGTTGTGTGTTGTTTCTGTACCTGACATGTTTTGGCTGTGCACCCACTCAAATCTCATATTGAATTGGAGTTTCCATAATCCCCACATGTCATGGGAAGGACTCGGTGGGAGGTAATTGACTCGGTGGGGGATAGTTACACTCATGCTGCTGTTCTTGTAATAGTGAGTTCGTTCTCATGAGATCTGATGGTTTTATAATGGACTTTTCGGCCAGGCAAGGTGGCACATGCCTGTAGTCCCAGCTACTAGGGAGGCTGAGGTGGGAGGATCGCTTGAGCCCAGGAGTTCTGGGCTGTCGTGTGCTATGCCTATCAGGTGTCCGCACTAAGTTCGGCATCAATATGATGACCTCCCCGGAGCAGGGGACCACCAGGTTGCCTAAGGAGGGGTGAACCGGCCCAGGTTGGAAACGGAGCAGGTCAAAACTCCCGTGCTGATCAGTAGTGGGATCACGCCTGTGAATAACCACTGCACTCCAGCCTGGGCAACACAGGGAGACCCCGTCTCAACAAAAAAGAAAACGAAAAAGAAAGGACTTTTCCCTCTTGTCTCGGCACTTCTCCTTCCTGCCATCATATGAAGAGGTATATGTTTGCTTTCCCTTCTGGCTTGATTGTAAGTTTCCTGAGGCCTCCAGCCACGGGGAACTGTGAATCAATTAACCCTCTTTCCTTTATAAATTACCCAGTCTCAGGCAGTTCTTTATAGCAACGTGAGAACAGACTCATACAGTACCTTTATTTATGTTACACTCCGAGCTGTTTGGATGTTTTCATTTCTTTGCATTCCACAAATTCACTTCCTCACTGTTCCACTCCTTGGTGATTACACTCCCCAGAAGATTTACAAACGGCCTGTTAAGAGTCAACAGAAGCTTTATCTACTGTGATTATCCACAGAGCACAGATAAAGGAATAGAGGCTCAGTCAGACTGAGCAACTCGCCCAAGGTCACACAGCATGCAAAAGGGAAGAGCCTGTATTCTCAGAGCCTAAGTTCTTAACTACCACCCTCCTCTGTTGGCAAAACTTCCTGCCTCTGCGAGAAAACCTGATCTGTGAATCAACCATTCCCCGGGCTAACTGACCTAGCAACCTTACAGCCAAATAGAGAAATTACTTCCCCACTTGCAGCGGAGAAGGGAAGGAAAGAGTCTCTACCCTTTGCCCAACCATTCCTAATGGATCCATCACCCCTCCCAGAGTCACTGGCTTCAAACACTTAGCCTGCAGTATAACTGAAATCATTATCGATCCAGAGTGCTCTCTAAATGAGCTCACAATCTACCATGCTGCAGACCAGCCAGGCCCCAAGGAGCAACTGCCTCCTTGATCCGCTCTTCCTGGGTCATATTTACACTGGGAAATTAGAAGTTAAAGTAAAAGCAGATAGAGGTGGAATTTAAATACATCAAGCAAAGACACAGTGTGCAAAGAAGGCAAAAGTGAATGAGGCAGTTTGTGCCAGGCATTGTCTGAGTTGGCAACTCAGTGCCCTTCCCAGCATCTCTGGTAGTCATTGATGTGTGAACTTCATGGGGGCAGGGACTGTGCCTGTATCACTCACATCATATCACTGTGAATGTATCACCATCCTGTTATCTGCTAGGAGAGCCTGGAAGTGACAGATGAAGAGGTTGGCTTAAACCAGTCTGCGCTTGTTCTTTTCTAAGTGAGAAGCCCAGAGGAAAGGCAGCCTCAGAGTTGGTCTGGGAGCTCAATCAAGCCATCAGGCTTCAGGCTTTTCCTGTATTTCTGTTCTGCCATCTCTTGTCTCCTCCTACTCAAGCTTGACGCTCCAGGCCCTCAAGCTCCAAACATCAACTCCCCATTCAAAGCAGGAAAATGGGAAAGAAGGGAGTGCCACCCAGGCCCCCTTCCGTGTCTACACTATTTATCAAAAGCACCCAGCCTCCTCTCATATCTCGTCCAGTTCAGGATCACAAGTCTACTAGATGGGGTGGTGATGGTGGTGAGGGGGTGGTATTATCTTGATCCATTTAGAACAATCATGAATGACTCTCCACTGAGGTCTGACAAATTCTTGCCCCAAACAAAATTGATGTTCTATCAAAAAGAGAGAAAGAGGAATATTGGCAACTAACAATGACTGTTTCAACTGTACCCTGAGCACACAGCAGAAGGCCTGGCAAATAGCAGGTGCTCAGTGAAAGCAAATTTGATGAATCAACCTTTGTTCTGTGTGGATGGAGAGAGGAGTGTGGATTGGGGGAAAGGGTCAAGGAGGAGAACAGAGAAGAGTGGAAGCTATGGGGTTGTATCTGCTTCCCATCTAGGCTTAAAATGGGTTTGAACTCCTGTAGTTGAAGAAGTAAAGGCCAGAAACTGACAGTCATGAGCACCCTGGTGATATTCTAGGTGAGGGGTAATGGTCAGAAGCTCAGGGCACTGATTGGCACCACATAACCCAGCAATGCTCTGCCCACAAGAAACTGGAAGCATTAGGGGTATCCAGAGAGAGCCCTTTGGCGTGGAAAGCCAGCAGAGTTTTTGGGGTGGGCCTCAGGGTGGCTTCAGCAGATGGCCTGCCAGGCAGTGGACTCCATCGGGTGGGAGCCAGAAGAGAGGAAGGAGGAGGCCACAGCTGACAGACTGGCCATGGGTGCTCCTGCAACAAGCCTTAGAAATCCAGAGAACACTGTGAGGGGGTCAGTGCTATCAGTCAAGAAGGTGGGGGCTTGTGCCAATACAATTTGTATTTCACAGGCTGGTGGCATTTAGGTTGCAAGTGGACAAGACGGAGTTGGCTCTGGTTTTCCCACACAGAGGAATGCTGGCCTAACTAGATTCTCAGAGCTAGTGACATCCGTGGTAAGAAGCCTATCCGGGAAGCAAGAGTTAGATTTTAGTGTCAGGATTCGAGGATTGTGCAGACAGAGCTGGAATTGGGGAACTGGCAGCCATGTCTCCCCCACTCCTGAGCTATGCCTGGAATAAGAGTCACTACTCTCTCCCTGGTTTAGACGGTCCATCCTCCTCCCTGGGCCTCAGTTTTCTCACTTACAAAATGAAGGGATCACGTTATATTCCCTAAAAATCTTTTAACACTGGTCTTCTGTTTTGTTAGCTCAGGAATATACAAACAAAAAGGGCATTAAAATAAAATCAGAGCAACTGAAGATATGAATAAAAATATGGCCCAACCAAGAGGCAGTGATGTAGCAGTTGAAATTTAGGCTCTGGACAGCGCCAGGCCAAGATCTGTATCATCTTAATGTTTTTAAGTCTGAGACACGTTTTCCTCATCTATTAAATGTAGATAATAATACCGATCTCATGAAGTGGTGTTGAAAATTAAATACTAGACCCATTGCCTAGTAAAGTGCCAGGTATCCACTAGGGGCCTCATAAATGTCACTTTAAAGTAACCAAAAAAATATAAATCCTCAAGTGATGATCTGCCACTAGGACTTCAGAATCTCAATATCCTGTTTTAGGTTTCATATCTTATTCCAAAAAAAACTATCCATTTTCTGACCGCCAGCTTCACGACTAAGGAGGCAGCCAGAACCATCACATCTTCCTGAAAGTTTAATGACTGCATGTTTTATTTAGGGGGTTGCCAGGGTTCATCCTGAACTCAGGGAGGTGTGGGGAGGCCCTATATTCTCGAAGGGCCCAAACTTGTTCCTTTCATAGGCCTTGTCTTGTTGGATAGCCAAATAAAAGACTTTGCCCACTCACATGCAAAAATCTATTCATTAATGGGATGCGATTCACATTATATGCCACTAATTACCCTAGGAAGGCAGTTAAAATTAATAAGGAACTACAGTTTAATTGTTCCATAATGACAGGGAGTTCCAAAGTGCCCTCTTGAGTAATAAAATTAACATTTAAACTAGTTCAGTCAAAGAACCTTCCCTTAAACATAACTCTTCACTATTAGCATGGCTTATTTATTTATTTTTCTCTTTGCGCAGCTCTGAAATGTCACAAATTTAACTTTGAGAATCTGCCCAATGTTCCAGACAGCAACTACATTGTCTGCGGTGTTTCAGGTGAACTACGGATGGCAGGAAGGACCCTGGCCACCACCACCACCACCACACACATAAACACACACACACACACACACACACACACACACACGTTAGAGTGCCCTACATTTATTTAAGCAAGGGTAGAGAAGCTTTTCAGAGGCCAGTGCATCTCCCTAAAGGGTGGTGGGGGGCCAGGACCAACTGGCAAAACACTGTCCAGGGTAGAGTCCTCCAAAGTCTCAGAAGTGACATTTTTGCTATGACACCATTGTTTCTTTCACATTTAAACTGCTAGCACTATCCCAAGATCCTCTCTGTGCTTTTGTTTAGGGAATGTGGCATATTTTAAAACATGCCTATAAAAGGTTCATTCTAATTTCCTCTCCCTTTGAATATGGGGAGGATTTAGTGATTCCTTTCTAACAAATAAAACATGGCCAAAGGGATGCTACGTGACTTCCAGAAGTAGGTTCTAAAAAGGACATGGCTTTCACTTGGCTCTGTTTCGAGACACCTGTCCTTGGGATCCAACCGCCATGTTGTGAGGAAGCCCAGGCAAACAGAGAAGCTGCACTTAATGTGTTCTGGCCAACAGGCCAGTGAGGCCCCCAGCCAGCAACAGCACTGACCATCAGATCTGTAGGTGACTGAGCCTGCAGAGGATTCCAGAACTCAGCCTTCAAGCCACAGAGGCCCCAGGCACCATAGGACAGAGACACCTGCCCTGGCACTCTGAATTCCCGACCTGCAGAAAGTGTAAAAGCTATTAAATGATGATTTTCAGCCACTAAATTTTGAAATCAGCCGTGACACAGCATTAGATGACTAACACAGGAATATTTTCGGACACTGGGCACCCTGGTTCTTACACAAAGCCTAGGCCAGCAAGGCCTTATCCATTCAAGATAGAGAAGGAGAGGAGGCCAGCCATGCCTGACCACTGTCCCAGCTACCAGCCTTCCAACATGTCTGTCACCTTGCAGAGCAACACATTCCAAAAGCGGCTCTGTAGCCCTGAGCAATTTTAAGGTTGAAGGATTTTCCTATAATTCACAGAGATAGGACTAAGCACAGTTTATCAACCCAGGATGTTTGCTTTCCTTAAAGAGCTAAGGACTGGCATTGCTAATTCCTTAAAAGTGTCCTTTCAGAGGCTCCCATCATGCTGCGGCTCAGTTCACACATTCTTGGGAGAAAGGAAAAGTCAACAGTGAGGGAGCAGCAATGCTCTGGGACTTAGGTGTTCTGGCCAAAGGCCAATGAGGCCCCCAGCCTCCCTGGGGTATTGTCATACCCCATCATCCATGCCTGACCCCAGCCACACCCCATGTCCACTGTCTCCCACACTAGTACTGCTGACTCCCTCAGGCCAGGCCAGCTGTCTCCTCATTCACTCATTCGCTTGTTCATTCACTCATTCAATATGCATCAAGTACTTGCTGCATCAGGGGAGATAGACATTAAATTAATCATACAAATACATAATTACACTTGTTCTAAGCACTATGAGGGAGAAGTACAGGGTTCTCTGGGAAGCTAGGGATATTTAAACTGAGACATGGGAAATTAAAGAATTATAGAGGCAAACAGAAGTGGGGTGGGGCATAAAGGGAGCCCACGCAAACAAATAGCATGTACAAAGGCCACAAGATAGGAAGAACATTTGTGATACCTAGAGTCCTACAGAAAGACTGATCAGGCCAGGCACAGTGGCTCATGCCTGTAATTCCAACACTTTGGGAGGCCAAGGCAGGTGGATCACGAGGTCAAGAGATTGAGACCATTTTGGCCAACATGGTGAAACCCTGTCTCTACTAAAATAGAAAAATTAGCTGGGCATGGTGGCAGGTGCCTTTAATCCCAGCTACTCAGGAGGCTGAGGCGGGAGAATTGCTTGAACCCGGGAGGCGGAGTTTGCAGTGAGCCAAGATCGTGTCACTGTACTCCAGCGTGGTGACAGAGCGAGACTCCGAGATGGATGGTTGAAAGGAAGGAAGGGAGGGAGGGAAAGAAAGAAAGGAAA
>NW_022437019.1:9883344-9894001 GCF_009761245.1 Sapajus apella
GCAATTCTCCTGCCTCAGCCTCCTGAGTAGCTGAGATTACAGGCACGTGCCACCATGCCCAGCTAATGTTTTGTATTTTTAGTAGAGACGGGGTTTCACCCTGCTGACCAGGATGGTCTTGATCTCTTGACCTCGTGATCCACCCGCCTCGGCCTCCCAAAGTGCTGGGATTACAGGTGTGAGCCACCGCGCCCGGCCTAAAAAATTTAAAAAGAAGGACCAATCAGGACAGTGGGAGCAGAGAAAGCTGTAGAAGAGCCTGGTGAAAGAAGCATCACCGGCGGGTGATGTGGGGGCCTTGTAAAAAGATTGGGTCTGTATTCCAAAAACAACGTGCAGCTGCAAAACCTTTTCAAGCAGGAGAGTGACAAGGTGAAATTTCTTTTGTTAAATCATTTCATTCCCTAACCTTATCGTTTCCCTCCTGTACATACAACTCTGTAAAACCAGATCACATTATGTCACAGCTACTTGCTTAGGTAACTTTCTCCCAAACTGCTGGCCTCTGGGAGCAGGACCATGCCTGCACCATGCTTGTGACTTCATCAGGCTCCCTAGGGCTCCTCTTGCAGCCTGCAAGGCCTGGCACCATCAGACCCTTGTCCACCTCTCCAGGATCACCTCGAGTCTTTTTTCTTTTTTTTTTAAATTTAGTTTTATTTTATTTTAGGTTCTGTGATATATGTGCAGGATGTGCAGCTTTGTGACATAGGTAAACATGTGCCATGGTGACTTACTGCACCTAACAACCCATCACCTAGGTATTAAGCCCCACGTGCATTGGCTATCTATCCCGATGCTCTCCCTCCTCTCACCCCACCATCCAGTCTTTTTTCTCTGGTCATTCACCATGGGCCAGGCACACTGACAGTCTGTCACTTCCAAAATGCCCTGGCTAAGATAGGATTCCCACTGAAGAGTCTCAGAGCAACTATGCTTCCCCATTGGAGCACCTAGCAGGATTTATATCACTGCTTATAGTCATTATTTATTTAAAATCTGTCTCCGCTCCTAGACTGTCATTTTCATGAAGACAAAGAACCTGTCTCTCTTGGTCATCATCATATCCCAGTACCTGGCACTGTGACACACATAGCTAGCATTCCAAAAAGAGTTGTTGAATGCCAGAATGAATGAGCGAGAATGCATGAATTGGCAAATGAACGGGTCAATTAATGCATGACCCCAGTGGCCACTGGGCCAACTCAACCATGGATGCTGGCCATCTCTTTGTGATCACCCTTCAGCACTTTTAATGGCACAACCCCTTTGTTGGCCTCCCTGACACACTAACGGAAGAAATCCATCTTAGTGCAGGCTTTATGGGATAAGTGGAAAGTGGGAACAAGTAGAGGCAGCGAAGGTATTTCTGGCAATCTCCGAGAAGTTATTATCTTAATCCTTCCACCAAGCAAAAGGATGAAAACTGGCAAACACCCATGCTCGGTGAATCATTCCATGTGAATGCATTCCGAAGCTCCCCAAGTCGAGGGCATTTCAAAGTTTTTCACAGGAACAAAGCACAGTCCTATACATCAGTGCTTTTCAAGCTACCTCTGGTCAAGGGCCGAGTTTTATTTTTATTTTCAATCCATCACAGAAAAATACTTTATAAAATACAGAAATTATATGCTTGGGTGTGGCAGCAATGTCAAATTGCTATACATGTTTCTAAATGCTTATTTTTCATTTCCATACCCATTTCATTATGAGTAACAACTATTTTGCAGACCTAAACCCATCTACAGACCACACTTTGAGTAGCACTGTTCCAGGTCAGTACTTGCACGCCCACTGTCTCAATCCTCAGCCGTGACAGACATGACTGAGGTTTCCCATTGTCACATGGTTTCCCATTAAGACCACATTTGGCTTTCACATCTTTCTGTTCCTAGTGTTCAAGACACTGAGCAAACAATCAGAGATGCCATGAGAAATAAACCTTATTTATCATCTCTGCTCTATATGATCCATAGATTGACCATTTGTCATCTTTATGCCTATGATAAGGAAATGTCTGTATTTTTGTTTATAGTTCACAGAGAAAGGCCAACTCACCAAAAGAAGTCCTTGTTCATTCAATTCAGTAGCAATCTCCTGCAGTTTGAGGAGTCTTTAATTCATACGTACTAACAAAAGATGCAGCAATCAGATACAGAAACTTCTGGTGTGTTCTCAGACGTCAGCTGTATGGGTCATATTTGGGAACCTGCAATTATTGGTTGTTCATTGCTTTGATTCTTTCTTTCTTCAAATTCTGCATTCCTATGGCTTACCCACTTTTATTTCAGGTTGTCACAGGGTTCATTCACAGTGGATTGTTTTCAATACTCATTATCTGCTTTGTCAAAACAGTGAGGGTTTCCATTCCTCCCACATTCAGTCTTTTCCCAAGCAAAACTAAAACCCCTCATTGCTTCTCTGGTAACCATAAGCTATGACCTAAACTCCATTCATAGTCATGGAGAATCCAAGGAAGAAGAAGCCACAAAAGAGAGAATTGTTCTGTTGTCCCTGCCTTTCAGACCCAAAGCTCAGTCTGAAGAAAGACGAATTTGATTTTGAACCTTTTCTCTACACCTCACCTGTAAAGTTCTCTTTGAAATGTTTTTGCAGCTTCCTAGTGGGCCCCGCAAACCACAGAGTTGCCGGCTGTGAGTGCTAGAAAGGACACTAAAGAGCATCTGTGTAATCAAAAACCTTTTACTAGGAAAAAACAAATGAAGTTAGTTTGAAGAGTCAGAAGACTCAGGCTCTCTCACTAATCGGTTGGATGACCTTAGAAGTGCTAAGTCACCCCTCAGCCACCGTTTCCATGGAAAACAGAGAAGATCCTTAAAGTGGGATGACAGTGACTCACTCATGGGCTAGTCGAGAACTAAATGAGATCATGAAAGCAAAAATGCTATGAATGTGTGAACACCAGGTGAATGTCAGGGTCTGACTGTCCTGAAGCACAGGTTGAGTATCCCAAATATGAAAATGCAAAATGCTTCAAAATCTGAAAGTTTGGGAGTGGCCACATGACCCTCAAAGGAAATACTCATTGGAGCATTTCAGATTTTAGATTTTTGGATTAGGTGTGTTCAACCCGATAAGTATATAATGCAAACATTCCAAAGTCCAAAAAACGTGAAATCTTAAACGCTTGTTGTCTCAAGCATTTTGGATAAAGGATACTCAACCCCTATCATAGGAAATTAGAAGCAAGTGTCAGACTGGAGACACTGGAGTGAGGGAGAGAGAAAATTCAATCTACCTTTTGACAAAGACCTTTTTTGACTGCTCGGGAGCTGGAATGAATTTAAGGAAAAGAATTGGGAGGTTTGGGCCCATTTGTAGTCCAAGCAAGAGGTTAGTGGCTTGACGTAGGATAGTGATTGTGAAAAGGTGGACAGATTCAAAAATAAACATGAAGTACATTCCTCAACGCTAGATGATGGATTAGACATGGAAAGAGAGAGAGAGAAGTATTCATGTGGGGTTTCTGGCTTAATTAATTGAATGGCGGTGTCGTCCTATGAGACCGCAAACACTAGAAGAGATTTAGGTAGGTGAGGCACAGATGCGAGATCACAGACTCACTCTCCAACGGGGTGAGTTAGAGATATCCAAGTGAAAGTGGCAGGGAGGCCACTGGAGCTGAGGAGCGTGCATGGCTCAAGATATAAAGTAATATGCCTGTGGGTGGGAATAGAAGCAGTGGGCTGGAAGAGATCACCTAGGGAAAGAATGCAGGGCGGAAGTTGAAGTGGGCCTGGGGCCAAGCATGAAGGAACCCTCATATTTAATGGCAGAGGAGGATGGAACCTCTAGAGAAACAGGAGAGACCAGAGAGAGAGAAGAAAATGCAGAATCATGTTTCAACCAATGGAGGGAAGAACTGGCCAGTAGCATCAAGCACTGATAATATTGAAAAGTATCCATTAGATGAGCAATGAACATCATCAGTGTCCTTTCATGATAGAAATCAAACTCCAGGTCTTTTCCAAGTACACATTGATTCCTGTTCCTTGTCCCCACTACCATCCAAGGTTCAAAGCAGACCTCCAGTCTCTGAGAAAACCGGTCCTCCTTGGAGGACAGCTTTGGGCTTCAGTTAAGCCTGGAGCTTCCTGGAGACCGGGCTCCACCCTGCCCTCTATGAAATCCTATGTACTGATACTGGTTTTGTCTAAAAGGCAGATGAAATATACATCATGCTTGTAAGTACCCACCAGACCTGGGTTCACATCAGACATCACTAATTGATCTGACTTGCCACCTGCAAACGTGTCTGGAGGTGACAATCTCCATATCTCCAGTTCTGGTTTGCATGCACAGCCCAGAACCCTGGATGCCCCTGCCCACACATGGTCCATTCCCCATTCTCCCCTGGGGAGGCGAGACAGCGGAGATGAAGCACATTCCAGTGCCAGCACCTCTTTGTTCCTGGTTCCACATCCCTGGGCTCGGCTGCGCACAGCTGGTCGGCCAGACTGTTGCATCTGTTCCCAATATTGATGTGATTCACAGTGATTTGCTTTGGAAATCAAAACCTGGGGATTGTCGGCTTTATCTAAAAAGCAGGCCCTGCTCCACTGGGGAAGAGAAATGACTCGGCTCACAGCAGAGTTGCATTTGTTTGGTTTTTCCTGCAGGACACAAACACCCGATGGTCCTGCCCAGCATGGACGATGCGCGAGCCTCCCCTGGAGTTTGATTTGGGAGGATAATAAGCTAAACAAAGGAGCAGATGATCTCGGAGGCTTATTTGCAGTCTGCACAGTTATATTTAGCCATCTTGTGACTGGGTTGCTGCTTCTGTGTGGCAGTTGCCCTTGGGAAATTCAGTCCCTGGGGGATGCAGAGGTGGGACAGAACCGGGAGAGGGTACGGAGGGGTTATAAATGCTGCTTTGGGACACAGGAAGGAGGGTCAGACTAAATGTGTCCAACAGGCAGTCAGCGGGGGACAGTATTTTGGACCCTTACTGGTAGAAGCATGGGAGAGAATACAAAAATGCATAAGGGGACATTTGCGTTCATTGTCTGTAAATTGCCTAGCACACAGGATTGTGAAGTCCCTTTGTCTTTCCTTTGTGCCTACACTCAATAAGCCTGGCAGAGTGAAAAGGGCAGCGGGTGGGAAATCCAAAAACCTGGATTCTAGTCCTAGTCTGCCATCAGCTCAAAGCCATCTCCCTTCTCTGTAAAATGAAAGAGCTGTCCAGAGAAGATGATCCTTAAGATCTCGTGATTTTACCCGTGACAAGATGCAGAGAGGCGTGGGATGTGCAGTATGTAGCATCAGTGGGAAGCGGACGGTTAAGGAAATGGTGGGGCTGTCGCAATTGAACAGTCTGCAATGATTACACATGGCGGTGCTGCTGGGCGCGGTGGCTCACGCCTGCAATTCCAGCATTTTGGGAGGCCAAGGCAGGTAGATTACCTGAGGTCAGGAGTTCAACACCAGCCTGGCCAACACGGTGAAACCCCATCTCTACTAAAAACACAAAAAGTAGCTGGGTATGGTGGCATACACCCATAATCCCAGCTACTCAGGAGGCTGAGGCAGGAGAATTGCTTGAACCCAGGAGGCGGAGGTTGCAAGGTGACAGAGCAAGCCTCTGTCTCAAAAAAAAGAAAAAATAAATGGTGGTGCTGATGCCACCCAACAAAAAAAAAAAAAAGTGAACTTCCATTAAAATAATCTTTGAGGGGGAAGAAAACGGTGCCAATCTATATTAATGGAAACTGAAGGCATTTATAATTGCTTGCTAAGTGAGAATAGCGGCAGCAGCATGGAGCAGACCTTCACTGTCTATCAGGCAGCCGTGGAATGGGAAAGAAAGACCACAGAGAGCTAAAGTGTGGTCCACAAAGGTCTGGAGAGGAAGGGGAATCCAAGCAGAGCCTCACATCACTCCACTGACCTCTCTCCCTCTGTGTTTTGGAACTAACTTCTCTGGGAATGTGAATCCCAGAAACTGGGACTGCCAGAGAAAAGAGGTTTTCATATAGCATTTGTGCTGTGGCTTGTTTTGCTTTGTTTTGGTTTCTTGTCTCCGTGATGGTTCATGGCCAAGTACATGGAGGTAGAGTCCAAGCCACCACCTTTCCCCAACTTGAGGCAGCAGGAGGAGTGCCAAGAGCAGCTTAGGTCTTCAGAGACCCAGTCACCTGGTGGCCCCTCTTGGAAAAAGATGGTGGCTTTAGGCAGAAGCTCCACCTCTTATTGGGGCCTAGCCTCCAAAAGATAGCCCATCATTCTAGGATGATGTGGCAGGAAAAACTTTATATATCATCCCTCGTTCCCAGAGCACTCCTGTTTCTACCTTACTTATTCTCAAACTGACAGCCTCACGAGCTCGTTCAATAAGGCTCTGAATTCCAGGATAATGAAGGGTTTAATCTGAGTTTAGAAAGAGATGTAACTCTCACAGATATCCACCAAGTCTCCTAGATCAGTCTCAACCACATCGAAGGCAAAGAAAATACTGACTGTCATGGTATGATTTAAAAGAGCCAACAGTATCTCCTTCACCACCTGCCAAAATTCCACCCTTAGCCCTTCATTCCTTTACGATAAAATATATGCAACTGCTGAAATGAAAAAAAATGTATGAGTCAGGAAAATAAAACTCCCTCAGTATGAAGAGCCCCCAGAATTAGAAATTACACAAACAGGCATCTAAGTGGGCTGTTCCCCAGTCTCAACCATCTTTACCACTTAGAATCTTTAAATCAGAAGGGACTTTTCACACCACCACCTTATCCTGTTACGAAGGGGCAATTCAGGCCCAGAGGAGTTTTATTTCTTTTTTGGTTTTGTTTTGTTTTGTTTTGTTTTGTGAGAGGGAGTCTTGCTCTTTACCAGGCAGGAATGCAGTGGTACTCGGGTTCAAGCAATTCTCCTGCCTCAGCCTCCCAAGTAGCTGGGACTACAGGCATGCACCACCACGCCCAGCTATTTTTTTGTATTTTTAGTGGAGACAGGGTTTCACCATTTTGGCCAAGATGTCATCTATCTCTTGACCTCGTGATCCACCCTCCTCAGCCTCCCAAAGTGCTGAGATTACAGGCGTGAGCCACCACACCCGCCCGGAGTTTCATTTCTTAAGCAAGGTCACACAGCACATTAAGAACCAACATTGGGCCCTCTGCCTCCTGGGAACATTTTAAAGGGCTCTTAAAGGTGAAATCCAAGAGATTATTTCTTTGTTTTATAAACAGCAGGAACCTCCCCCACCAAGAGCTCTTTTTTATTATTTCTTTTCTGGCACTAGCATCTGTAGGGATTACAGTATGCAGAATGAAATCATCTGAGTGTGTAGACAATGTATCTGAACCGAGATACGCAGAGTTTGGCCTTGGAACTTGACACATCCCACACTAGTGCAAACCCTATGGGATTATCTGGGTGTTAACCTGCAGACTTCATAGCCCTGGTCTCACGCTTCTCTGTCCTTTGCCTTGGTGTTCCTGCCCCCTAGTGGCAACAAACTTTACTACAGTCACATTCACCAGCAGACAACGAATCAAACGAAGTTAGATTTGAGAAGATAGCACTTTTCAGGAAGGGTAAAGGAAACCCACATCTTTCTCTTTAAAAGCAGAACCTCGTTATCATGGGAATGATGTTTAATCTCACACACAAAAACGCGACTAATTAGTCTTTAGCCAGAAGCAGATCTTAACTTAGGAATCAAAGTTCCTGGGTTGGAAAATAGATTATATGACTGACTTAGGGAGTCATGGGGATAGGGGAGCTCAGGGAATCTATAATGCAGGAACAGAAAGATTTAAAGTGGCAAAAGAGAGGGACATTGGCAGATGGTGCCCCCTGCCAACACTGGCATGAATTAATTCAAAGTCCTGCCTTCCCCTTTCCCCAGCTTTGAAGGTTCAGTCCCCTAGTCCCCAACCCTACCTCCGTTTGCTCAGCTAACCCCTGCTCCTTCTGCTGGTCTCAGCTCAAGGCTTCCTCCAACTCTGAAAATGGTGGGCCCTCGTCTTATGCTCTCATGGTATGGGGAACTTTCTCAGCCTAAGACTTTTTCACAGTCCTTAGTTTTATGTATCTCTGGTTCTTTTCATTTCCACAGTAAAGTATTATATAAGTTCCATGAGGTTAGACACTTAGCCTCCCTTATTGACCATTGAATCTGTGCCCCCAAAACTGCTTAGCATGTGGGACGCTCTCAATTAGTGTTGTTCAATGAAATTAATAAAATTGTAAATGTTGGTTGGATGCGTTACATTTGTTTGCAGATTGAACAAACAGATCTTGTCTCAGTAGAGAAAACAGGCAAACTCTACCTAGGGTCTGTCCACAGGGCTAGGCAGAGCCAAAAGTAAGTACCTTTCTTGTACACACGGAGGGCGGACACTTTGGACATCATCACAAATGCTCACCATCACCCTCGGGTGAGTAGTTGAGCAGGGGTCTTTACCGTAATTACACTTTTTGATCATGAGCATCCAAAGGTAAAGCTTTGTTACCTTTGTCCCTACAAAGGTAACAAAATCTGCCTGAAAACAGAGAACTGAAGGACAGGCAGATTGAGAGGCTTTGAGGACATCAGGAGACATGACCTTCAGAGCTGCCTCTCTGTGTGACCTTGGATGCTGTCTTCCTGCACTGGGTCTCCATGCTTTCATTTGTAAAAGAAGGAGCTTGAGGTATGTTACATCAAAGTCGTGGTTTTCTAGTATCAGAAACCTCAACTGAAACTGTCTTAAAGTTTAAAAAAAAAAAAAAAGGAATCTGTTGCTCATAAAACTGCAAAGCCATGGGTTCAGGGTTGACTCAATCTAAGCCATCAAGCAATATCATCCAAGCCTGGTTTCTCTTCAACCATCAGCTCTGCTTCCCTTTGTGTTCACTCTACTTGTAGGCAAGTTCGTTCTCTGTAAGGGTCTCTGGTAGCTCCAGGCTTTCATCCCTCAGCAGGAAAATAAAGGGGCTCTCTCTCTGTCTCTCAGACTCAGAACTGCTCTTCAGCTGTGCCTTTTGGGCCATATACTCATTCATGCGCCAATCTCAGTGGTCAGAGGAAATTCTTGGCTCCACGTGAATCACAGAAACACCATCCAGAGGCCAAGCTCCATGAGAGTAATGAGGAAGCACTCTCAGAATGCCAGGGAAGAGGTGCTACACACACCTACACAACCATGGCACTGCAAGAGTCAGTGAGCTTTAAAGACGCTTCTAGCTTTTTTTACCTTGTCGTGACTCTGAGATTTGATGCCAGGAAAAGGGAAGAAAGAATAAAGCCATATACACTCTCTAGAGTTAATCCAACCCCAAACCTTTCGAAAAACCTAAATGCCGAATAAATAACACTTGTCACCCATTCTAAAGGGGGAAAGGGGTGACAGCAGCAGCCCTAGAAAGCAAATGATGACTTTGACCCTCCAGAAGCCACGGGGCATGAAAATGAATGACATTTTGATAATGCCACAAAAATGGAACATTTCTATTTCCCAAAAAGATAGTCAGTGAGATTCATTTTAAAAAGAAAGAAAGAAAGAAAAGAAAACATTATTAAACTTTCCCTTTCACTGCTTCTTTGTATCTCTGGTTGAAATGGAGCAGGATGCAGGTTGCCATGGTGACGGCTGAATTTTAAATAACAGGGCTCAGGCGCACTGGCTGTTGGCTGTACCGCCCCAGGCAGGAAGCGGTGGTGGGGAGGAGAGAGGCACAGGCTGAGTGGGAAAGGGAAGAAAGCCGCTGAGCTCATCCCAGGACACTGTCACTTCAACTTGTTTTCCTTGCTCTGAGGAAAAGGTCCAAGAACTACAGACTCTCCAGCTTCTTCAAAGAATGAGGGACGGTGGGAGCCCAAATGCGTAAGAACAGAACTTGAGAAGTCACCTTGTCCCTCCCTTGCCGATTCTCTCTTGTGACAAATGGATTTCTCCTACACTTACACCCCTCCCCACGAACAACGGGTCCAACTCACCCAAGTTTTAGACAGGACACTGGAAATCTGTCCCTAAGAAAAATATCCGAAGAGCTAGAGACACAAAGGGCAAGAGCCCAAAGGATTTTTAAGTGATAGCGTACTTTGCGGTTCAAAGCCCAGAAGCTGTCAATTTACATAGCCCTGGCCACCTATTCCAGTTCTGCTCCTCTCTCTAGAACCATCCAAGACTGAAATGGAGAGATTCAGGAAGTGGTGGGTTCTCTACAACTGACATATCCAAGCCAACATCAGCCAGCGAGGAGCTGCCTGCAGGGGGTTGTTCAAATTGTTTCAGGCTTCAGAATCACGGTCCTGTGGGGGCAGCTCAGAGAATAGATGTGGCAGTAGACCAAGTCTTTCACCCTGCACCCTTCTGCATTCCCAGGCCAGGGAAGAGGGAGACCAGAGGCAGAAGCTGGAGGAACCAGCAGCCGGGGAGCCCAGAACTCTGCTGTGATGCCTACATGCTCGTGGGGACCAGCTCTGACAGGAAACGGTCTCTTCTCAACTGCCTTCACTGCTGTCCAAGCAGACCCCAAAAAGGACTTGTGTTCTCGGCCTGCCCTGTCCCTTATCTCCTGGCCACGGTGGCAGGCAGCCACGGCCACTCTCTGTTTGCCACAGAAAAGCTTCCAAATGTTAAATACTAGTAGTAATAATAATAATAAACACAAAGAATTTTCTTTTCTTTTTCTTTTTTTTTTT
>NW_022437019.1:9899001-10081021 GCF_009761245.1 Sapajus apella
TACACATACACCACACACACACATACACACACACCCCTCACACCCCCACACACATGCATACGCACATCTCTCATACACACACCCCTCACACCCCATACATACAGACTCCACACACACATACACGCCTCACACACACAACTTTTACACCTCCCACACACACACCACACACACAAACCTTATGCCCCACACACATGTACAACCTACACATACACACACACACACACACCCCACATACACATACACCACACACACACACACACACACTCCTGGATCAGGGACAGGAGTAGGAAGGGGTCTTTTGTAGAAACAGTCACTGGGATACACACTCAAACTAGGCCTGTGTGTACAGAAACAGCTCCTAACAGATGCACGGGATCTGTCAACAGAAAGAGGCCAAAGAACTGGAGATTAGGAAATTGGAAGGAGGTTTACTTTTCACTGCACGCCTTTTTGTAGAATTTTGCTTATGTGCTTATATTGCCCTTTCAAAAAATAAATTCTGTTCCCCTTTCTAGAACATATATACAGAACCTGTCCCTTGTCCAGTTCATCTGAAGTTAGGAAAACTAAGTCCTAGTTTTATTCTGCCAGTAATAGTGAAGCAGTGTGATGTCATCCTGAGTCTTAAATATCCTTTGCCTCAGTTTCTGAGGCTAAAAAAATGGGGTTAATAACACCTATTCTACCCCCCTTAGAGGCACTTTAGAAGTTCATTAAGATAAAACAATAATAGTAATGATAATAGTTTAAATATATTGAGTGCTTAACATGTACTGGGCACAGTGCTATTGTCTCAATCCAAAAACAATCCTGTAAGATAGCAACTAATGTGAGTCTCATCATAAGAGACGAGGAAAATAAGGCAGAGAAAAGTAACTTGCTCAAGGTCATGCAACTATATATCATAAACTAAAAATAAAATTCTAAGCCCCCACAACTGACTCAATGGACCATCTCTTGGCCAAGGGGATCCCAGAATAAACTTGAAGACTGAGTTCTCAGCCATGACAGAATGGGGGACTCAGATACACATCGTTATACCCCCTCCCTCATTAACCATCATGAGCCGTTCTTCCCTAAGTGTTTAACAGAAAGCAACCCTTTCAAACTCCATGACCAAGAACCCAAAAGCAAATGCAACAAAAACAAAAATAAATAGATGGGATTTAAACCAAAAAGCTTCTGCAGAGCAAAAGAAATAATCAGCAGAGCTAACAGACAACCCAGAGAGTGGGAGAAAATCTTTACAATCTATGCATTCAACAAAGGACTAATATCCAGAATCTACAAAGAACTCTGATATAGTTTGGCTGTATCCCCACCCAAATCTCAACTTGAATTGTATCTCCCAGAATTCCCCCATGTTATGGGAGGGACCCAGGGAAAGGTAATTGAATCATGGGGGCCCATCTCTCCGGTGCTATTCTCATGATAGTGAATAAATCTCATGAGATCTGATGGGTTGTTCAGGGGTTTCTGCTTTTCCTTCTTCCTTATTTTTCTCTTGCTGCCACCATGTAAGAAGAGGTTTTCACCTCCCGCCATGATTCTAAGGCCTCCCCAGCCATGTGGAACTATAAGTCCAATTAAACCTCTTTTTCTTCCCAGTCTCAGGTATGTCTTTATCAGCAGTGTGAAAATGGATTGATACAAACTCAAATAAATTAACAAGAAGAAAACAATCCGTCAAAAAGTGGGCTAAGGACATGAATAGACAACAAATGGCCAAGAAGCATATGGAAAAATGCACAACATAACCAATGATCAGGGAAGTGCAAATCAAAACCACAGTGGGATACCACCTCACTCTGACAAGAATGGCCATAATCAAAAAATTGGAAAAATAATAGATGTTGGTGTGGATGCAATAAAAGGGGAACACTTTTACAGTGTTGGTGGGAATGTACAACCACTATGGAAAACAGTGTGGAGATTCCTTAAAGAACTAAAAGTAGCTCTACTGTTTGATTCAGCAATCTCACTACTAGGTATCTACCCAGAGGAAAAAAAGCCATTATATGTAAAAGATACTTGCACATGCAATTGTAGCAGCACAATTTGCAATTGCAAAAATATGGAACCAGCCCAAATGTCCATCAACCAAGTGGATAAAGAAAATTATATATACATATATATATATGCACACACACGTACCATGGAATAGAACTCAGCCATAAAAAGGAATGAAATAATGGCACTTGTGGCAATCTGGATAAAGTGAAGAATGGAAAACCAAACATTGTATGTTCTCACTCATATGTGAGAGCTAAGCTATGAGGACAAAAGGCATAAGAATGATACATTGGACTTTGGGGACTCAGGGGAATGGGTGGGTGGTAAGGGATAAAAGACTGCACATTGGGTACAGTGTATACTGCTTGGTAAGGGGTGCACCAGAATCTCAGAAATCACCACTAAAGAACTTATTCATGTAATCAGATACCACCTGTTCCCCAAAAACCTATTGAAAATAAAAAATAAATTTAAAAAAATTAAAGAAAGAAAGCAGCTCTTTTAAAAGACTCCACCACTGAAATCAGCCCTCTGCCTAACACTGCCTCTCCTTTTTTGCCTGATAAGAGACCACCGACCACAGAGTGGTTTTGGCCAATCTACAGAGAATGTGCAATAGGGGTTTTCCTGCCTGCTTCACCTTTTGATGTCAAAAGGCCCAAAACTCCACCCTTAGATCATGCTAACACCACCATTTTTTCTGCATGGGACCTATGCAGGGGGATGATGCTCAATTTCACATGCATGTGTTTCTCCTTCATAAATATTCATGATTCCTCCTATAGCTTATTGAATGTGTATATTTGACCACTCTGCTCAGCATAAATTTCTGTTCCATTTGCCCCACCCTCAGAGTATCTGTTTTGGGCTCCTGACCAGAGGCTATGCTTCCCACCCTGTCAGAATGGCAAGCCTGCAAGCTGCAATACTTTACCAGAATTAAAGCTCTCCTTTCCAAATTTATGAACCTCATCATTCTTCAGTTGATGACATCCAGCCTTCTGTTTCCACAGCTCACACTTTTATCCACTAAATGCAATACCTAGGTTTGATATTAGTATTCATTGCTCTAGATGCAGCTTCCTGTCCTGAGGTGTTAGGGTTGATCATCGGATTTCCTCCACCTGTTTCCCCATATTGGAATCTCTACCCTTACTCAAGAGAGTTTAATGAGGAGCTAGAATCTAGAGATAGGAATATGAGCAATTTCAAAATAGGATCTTGGTCCCAGGAGAGAGGATTTATTGCATGTCAGAGACCAGGATCCTGGATTCACCTTTAACTCAAGCAAGTGCCTAGAAACAAGCCCCAGCTGAGGTTTATAAACACGATTAGTTTGTTACCACCACTCACCCACACTGTTACCATAGCAATGAGAGAGCTCTTGGATGCCAGTCCGCCATTGCTGTTCCTGATTTGCAGTTTTCCTAATACACGCTTCCTCTTTCAGTTTCCTCTTCTCCTGTGTACTTCACAGACCTCTGCAATATCTACCAACTGTTGGTCATGCATTCCTTCCTTAAACTCCCCCAGAAACAAGCAGCTCACTACCCACCAGGCACGAATCTTTCTCGAACCAGCCTTAACTGTTTGTGAAGTCCTCTTTCTATTGTGCTAAAATCTGTCTCCCATTTTTTTCAGCCGAAGGTTCTAGTGCTGCTCTCTAGGATCCCATATCACACCTCCTCCTGACTCCTTCAAACAACTGGAGATCATCCTCACAATAGCCTGGGTCCTGTCTTCTCTAGACCAGTGGTTCTCAATCTTAAGCATGCATCAAACATGGAGATCCTGCTAAACCACACAGTGCAGGGCCCTACCCCCAGAGTTTCTGTAGGCCTGGAGTGGGCCCAGAAATTCACATGTCTAAGATGCCATTGCTGCTGCTTGGTGATTACACTCTAAGAGCCACTGTTCTTGATAAGTACTCCTCGTTCCTTTGAAAACTCTTTTTGTGTAAGAGTTCCTAGGCCTCTTTACCATTCTAATCTCTCTCAGGGACCTGCTCCAGTTCACCAATATGGTACCCAAAACTAGACAAGGAACCTTGAGTAGACATTTTTGATGACAAGGAACAAAGATTTCCCTCAGGCTACCTCAAGCAATAGGAGGTGGTTATTGTGAATGTAAGAAAAAGAACCTCAGATTCATGGCCTGGTTTATTGGACCCCAGGCAAATGAGGCCTCTAGGGAGGAGTAGAGATAGCAATACACCTGGATCTCTACCCAGAGGACAAGAGCTCGCGTTAGTCCCTTGGCAGTGGGCCTCTGTTCCTCCTCAGCCCTCTCCACCTCATCTACTGTTTCTGCTGCCACCGACCAATTTCATATCCCCTCTGTGTTCGTAGATTTTTCTCTACCTAATAGCGTCTGCTTCCTCATTCTTGTTTCTATTTTCTGGTTTCCTTCTGCTCCATTTTGGCCTCTACAATAGCATGGGCTCCATGAAGAGTTCAGCCTTGAAGCCTGCCACGAACCTTCTGATTTGCCTTCTTTTCCCCAGTTCAAACCCCCCAAAGAGGGAATCAGAGTGAGATAAGCTTGTTTCAGTTTGAATAAAGCTCTTCAAAGTAGCCTGTAGACTGACAGCACTTGGGTCCTATTCAATCTGTTGTGGCTGGTAAAAGGTTGGAATACATGATGTAGGCACTAGCTGCCCCTTTGGAAGGAGATGGTAAGAATCACATTCAGTCCATGGGTTACCTGTAGGTATTATCTTGCATGCCAACTTCATCCAAAAACTACTGGCTGCCTTAAAAACTGTGTTGATAGAGGTTCAGAGGCTACATCTAAACTCAGTGGAACACAGTTAATTAGTGGTATCTGTCATGGGCATTCAAGCAATAATCCTCAGCCCACATGCCAGTTCCTTGCCCTCCCCACTGTTAGAGCATGTGGTCTAACAAGAGCAAACTAAGTGGAGTCATTACCTTTCTCATTTTGAGTTTCCTATTTCTCTTTATGAGGACAAAGATGATATTTGCTTGTTTAGACAGCTGGATCACACTATGGCTTCACACTGAACTTCAGCCACCTAAAACTCTTAAGCCTTTTTATAGCTGCTATTAAGTGACATTTCTCCCATTCTGCATCATGCAAAAAAAAAGAAACAGAACTAAACAGGTGAATTTCACATTTTTCCCTAAAATAGTTCACCTTGCTTAATTTGACTCATCAGTCCAGCCTATTGAGATCTTCTTAATATGAATAATGTCTTCCTGGCCTACTTGATAAATTGTTCAAACTCTGTTTGCAGACATCTGTCCACAAAATGGGGGTTAAATGTTTATCTTCTTTACATGGTTCACAATGATGAATTTAGATTATTGGTTTCCATGTACTACATTGCGCCATTTAAGTAACAATTTCAAGAAATTATTTTTTCTGGGCACACTGGGGTGTGCCTGTATTCCTAGTTATTCAGGAAGCTGGAACTGGAGGATCACTAGAGCCTGGGCATCGAAGACCAGCCTGGGCAAGTCGGCAACATAGTGAAACTCTGTCGGAGAAGAAGGAGGAGAGGGAGAGGGAGAGGGAGAGGGAGAGGGAGAGGGAGAGGGAGAGGGAGAGGAAGAAGGAGGAGAGGGAGAGGGAGAGGGAGAAGGAGAAGGAGAAGGGGAAGAAGAAGAATAATTAGAAGAAGAAGGTGAAGGAGAAGAAGGAGAGGGAGAGGGAGAGGGAGAAGGGGAAGAAGAAGAATAATTAGAAGAAGAAGGAGGAGGAGAAGGAGAAGGAAAAGGAGAAGGAGAGGGAGAGGGAGAAGGAGAGGGAGAAGGAGAAGGGAAAGAAGAAGAATAATTAGAAGAAGAAGAAGAGGAAGGAGAAGAAGGAGAAGGGGGGGGGGGAAGGGGAGGGAGGGGAAGAAAAGTTATTATCTTAGACTAACAAGTGCACATGCATATTTGTCCACTTGTTCACAGTGAGAATAACCATAGATAGTTAAACTATTTCATGAAGGCAGCTCCTTTCCTAAAACAATAGCTGTCATTCACTGAACAACTATTCCAGGTAAAGGATACTTTAATATGTTATTTCTAACTCTTACAACATTAAGAGGTAGGTTTTATTATTTTTGGAGGGGGGATGAGACAACTGAGACATAAAAGGTTTAATCACTTTCCAAGATAACCCAGCTAGGATGTAGGAGGGCTGAGTCCCAGCCCCAATCTCCGTGACCCCAAATCCCGTGTACCGTCCACTGTGCAACATAGCTGCTCCCTAAACATGGTTCTCTGAATGACACTGAGACTTGCTGAAAATAACTAAATGCAGAAATTGAGGGCTCATGAACATTTTTACCCATGGATCACTGTGTTTGTTCATTTGTTTTGAGACAGAGTCTCATTCTGTTGCCCAGGCTGGAGAGTAGTAGTGTGATCACAGCTCACTATAGCCTCTACCTCCAGGGCTCATGTGGCCCTCCCTTCTCAGTTTCCCAAGTAGCTGGTACTGTAAGCTTGCCCCACCATACCCAGTTAATTTTTTTTCAATTTTTTGTAAATATAGGGTTTCACTATGCTGCCCAGACTGGTCTTGAACTCCTGACCTCAAGCGTTCCCCCCACCTCAGCCTCTGCAAATGCTGAGATTACAGGCGTTAGCCACCACACCGATCTGGATGAAATTTTTTTAAAGTACCACCTGTATTAAGCTTAAAAAATTATGATATATCTATACTTTGGAATATCATAGATACTATTAAAAAGAATGGGGTAGACTGACATGTATTTGTACAAAGAACTGACCTTTACAGTTAGCTACGTCTACTCTGATGCTTTTTTTTTTCACATTACATTAACATATGTTGGTAGAAGATTGAGAATTATAGGAGACTTCAGTTTCCATTCTTAACACTTCTATCTCGATTGAATTTTTACATTTTTATATTTTTTAATCAAAAAAAATGAAAAGCGATGTGTTAAAATTTTTAATTACCCTTATTCTTCCCCTCTGACTGCTGAATTTCATGCCTCTGTTTGGTGCATCCAGATCCAGGCTTCCTGTGTCTACTGGCTCCAGCAATAAGAAATCTATTGTCTGACATTAGGAGACCTGAGGGAGGTTAGGACTTGGGCTTGTGAATGAACTCAGTGGTTCATGGATGTCATATGGCATCTTTGCACCCTCCCATTTTCAACAGGAGATCTGGCTCCCTGTACATCATTTCCTGGTTGCCACAGTTCAAAATACCGCAAGCTGCCACAATAATGTCCAGCAAAAAAACAGGCAACTGTTTCCTCCTATGTGACTCTTTCTAGCAGCAAGAAAAACCTAGACAAATGTCTCCCCTCATCCACAGATTCACTTTCCTTGGCTTCAGTTACCTGTGGTCACCCGGGGCCCAAAAATATTAAATGAAAAATTCCAGAGATAAACAATTTATAAGTTTTCAATCGCACGTTGTTCTGAGAAGAGTGATGAAATCTTGCACCGTCCCACACCATCCCACCTGGGTTGCAAACCATCCCTTTGTCCAGCATCTCCACGCTGTCTGTGCTACCCACCCACTAATCACTCAGTCAGTTCTTGTTATCAGATCTACTGTCACAGTATCAGTATCCCAGTGCTTGGGATCAAGTAACCCTTATTTTACTTAATAATGGCCCCAAAGCACAAAAGGAGTACTGGTGGCAATTTAAATATGCTAGAGAAGCCTAAAATGCTTCTTTTATGTGAAAAGGTGAAAGTTCTCAATAAGCAATGAAATCGTTTGCTGATGCTAATATCTACAGTATGAACAAATCTTCTGTCTGTGAAATTGTGAGGAAGGAAAAAGAAATTCATGCTCGTTTTACTGTCACACCTCAGACTGCAAAAGTTACAGCCACAGTGTGTGATAAGTGCTTAGTTAAGATGGAAAAGGCATTACATTTGTGGAAGGAAGACATTAACAGAAACGTGTTCTGACTGATGGCAGGCGGGTTCTGTACTATTCTTGGTTTCAGGCATCCAGTGGGAGTCTTGGAACGTCTCTGCCGTGGGTAAGGGGGAAACCACTGTGCTACAGACAGCCCCAGAAGACCTCTGACAGCCTGCTGGTCAGAACTGCATCACATCCTGCTAATGAAAGCATCAGTGGAGTGTGAGGGCGCCAACCCTGGATGGGACAAATAATTTCATCTCTGGGGCTGGGGAGCTCAGCTTCCTTTGGGGCATGTGGCTTGCCTCCCCTCTGAACAATATTGAGGTTCCATTATCTAGGAAAAAGAATAATGGTGGCTCATGCCTATAATCCCAACACTTTGGGAGGCCAAGGCAGGCGGATGACTTGAGGTCAGGAGTTCAAGACCAGCCTGGCCAACATGGTGTAATCTTATTTCTATGAAAAATATTTAAAAATAGCTAGGTGTGGTGGCACACGACTATAGTCCCAGCTACTCAGGAGGCTGAAGCACGAGAATCACTTGAATCCAAAGGCAGAGTTTGCACTGAGCTGAAATCATGCCACAGCACTCCAGCATGGGAGACAGAGCAAGACTCCATCCCCCAACCACCCAAAAAAAAAGAAAAGACAAAGAATGGGAAATGCTCATGGAGACACAAACAATGGTGTCCGAACTAATTCCTAAATTAACTATGATCTCATGCTCTTGTGAATGTTCTCATCCTCTCACCCCATGTATTCTCAGAAGCACACTGTTTCTGAACCAGGTATACTAGTTTTATTGACTACTTGAATTGTTAAAGTGTTAACTAAACTGCTCCTGAATTTGTTACTGTTACTTACGCTGACAGTGATATTCATATCACCGTCTCTGGGATGGCCTGTGGGAAATGTCACTGTAAAGATGATTGAAATACACTGATGAAAACCTACTTCCCTAAAGATCTAAAGCCATGATCCAGTTGATTTCAAAAATGGCAAATTCTGAAAGTAAGCAAGCAAATGGCCATTGGTGGTGGTAATATAGAGCTCCATTTAGCAGGATATATGGTAATTTGACAAGGATTGAGCTGATCGATTTTAGAGAGCTTGAAAAACAGGCAGCTCTGTCCTGGAGGTTTTATGATGTCGCTTTCTGAAGGTAGAGTTTAATGCCCTCCACCACTCCTCAAAAAAAGCTGGAAGATACCAGTCTGCATAGTTCAGCAATATGTTCATCTGAAAAGCCATCAAGACAGAGATATCAAGCCCTGTGTTGCAAACTTGAGGAATCTCTGATACGGAATCAATGATTCTTCTGGTAGACAAGGTGGCTACACAAGACTGAGAGTAAGAAAAAGTGAGAAAGAAAAGGAGATGCTTTCCCAGCCCCATCAAAGCTGGACTCATCCTTACCTTTATTTCTTCCCCTACTGATCATCACTGCTGTGAAAGCAGGGAAGTTTCCTCTACCTTCGGAGGCTCAGTGGCTGCACCTGCAAAATAAACTGTCATTGGACAGATTACCAGGAAGTGGGGGGAGTATACAAACTTTGTGTGATGTTGTAAGTTTATGTGGCCTGGGGAGGTGGTTCACCAGCTAGAGAAAAGACGCCCAAAAAAGTGGCAAGGCTTGAAGACTTTTAAATCATTTCAACAAAGGATGATAAATTTGTAGAGAAGCGACATGACACAGGAAAGGGGGGTTGGATTTTCGGCTTCCAGGGTGGCAAAACTGTAGGAGGTAAATATAGGGGGGAAATTCGTGGAAGATAAGAGCTATCTTAGCCAAGTTTGTTTATGCACGTCCATTTCCGTGCAGCTTTCCATCTCCTTCATGGCCATAAAACTTCCCCAGGAAAAGGGATTTACGGCAGTCCTCATTTCTCAGAAGTTTCCGCTTTTAGTCAGATAAGGGATGCTTAGGAAAAGCTGCTTTCTGCATCTGTTGAATCTCAAATGCCTTCACTCAAAATAATCCTTCTGCTACAAAAGCATATTTTGAGGTGGTACATTCTGATTCCCCACTCTCCCCTGTCCCCTAGCGTACTCTTCTTGACTGTCACTTGCACCTTGTGCCAGGTGTCCAGATTGTCCCTGAGCCACTCTCCACTCTTCTCTGCCCTACTTTGTGCTCCCAGAGGCTGACCTGTAGGAAGGCATCAATGGCTCGTTGCCCTCTGACTTCCAGCTGGGTTTGGCACTAGCAGGAGATGAAAGGGAAGGAATAGAGACAACTTGGAGCATGAGATTGGGGTGTTTATTCTCCAGGTTCCCTCTTTGTGAGGTCCCCAAGTGCTGGCTGCATTTCACTGCAAAAGATGTCAGCTCAAATAAGGCAGTCCACCCCACAGTTCTGTCTCCCTAGTTTTAGTAACCCACCCCTCATCTGCCCCTAAAGGCTTAGGAGTGGCAATGGAGCCCTACTATTACTAATCCAGGGTTCTGCACTATGCCTTGCAGTTTCCCTACACTCTGCCCACGCCTTTGTAAATAGTTTCTTTATGAAACTCTGCTTGAGTTATCCTAATTTGAGGATGCCATCTGTTTCCTGCTGATACACTGCTCTAATTTGATCTTATATGGGTTGAATGTTTTTGCTTGGTGATATTTTTGTGTTCCTGCCTCCTGAATTACCACTCTGCATAGTGGCAAAGACTTCAGCCTCTGAAGTTGCACAGAAGTGGGTTCATATCCCACCCCACCTTCTGCAGTTAGAAGGCCTTGGCCACTCACTTTATCTCTTTGAGTCTCAGTTTCTTTGTGTGCAAGTGGCAGTAATAATAATAATAATAATAGTGGTATCTGCTCTATTGAGATTCCATGTGGGTCAAATGAGACAATAGGGAGCGGTGAGAAGTATGGCAGTTCTCACGCCCCATCTAAAAGTGGCTTCCTGGCCAAGTGTGGTGGCTCATACCTATAATCCCAGCATTTGGGGAGGCCGAGGCGTGCAGAGCACCTGTGGTCCGGAGTTTAGGACCAGCCTGGCCAACATGGTGAAGCCCTATCTCTACCAAAAATGCAAAAATTAGCCAGGCATGGTGGTGCATGTCTGTGAATCCAGCTACTCAGGAGGCTAAGGCAGGAGAAGCACTTGAATCAGGGAGGCAGAGGTTGCAGTGAGCTGAGATCATGCCACTGCACTCCAGTCTGGGCAACAGAGCAAGACTCTGTCTCAAAACATACATACATACATACATACATTCATACATACATTCATACAAAGTGGCTCCCTGGATCCAGGTGATAGTTGTCATGAAGAAAAGGCAGCCCAGAGTTGTCAGTTCTTTTGGTACGCCAAGCAGCTAGAAATCTAGTTTTATATATGAAATCTCCCCTTTACTAGAACATCAATTTCATGAAGACAATAATGACTATAGTATTCATTGATGCATTCCCAGTGATTAGAATTGCCATTTTGAATTTCTGATTTAAAAATAATCACAATTGAAAATCACTAATAATAGATCCTTTTAGAACCCCCTCTAATTAGAAGAAAGTGAGGTACAACCAGTCATTTTCAGAATCTCCACTGTGCAGCCCCTAGTTCAGATCACCTGCAACCAGGCACTTAATAAATATGTTCCGGGCTGAGAGGCGGCAACTACTTTCAGCCCAAACAGTTCATGGATCGTCCTCTCCCCATCACAGCCTGAAGATGGGAATCCAGTGAGCTGCAGATTTGTTACCGAGCTTATAAATGCCAAGGAGACAGCTCTCCAGCAAAAGAATGACTCAGTAGACACGTTGCAGATAAATAATGTATGAAACCACTTCTATTTTAATAGCGCTTTGTGGTGACACTAATATTGATGAAAATGTTGGCATGTATTAGATGGTATTATATTCAGTGAGAGATGAGGTTTGACAGGCACTGGGCCACTTCAAACCATAATTGAAGCCAGAGATGTGATATACACTAATTCTTAGCTGATGTTTGGTCCCTGTATGAAATTGGCTGCTAGGGAAAATAAGACCAACATGTGACTGTGGTACATATCTTGTGGTGGCCATTTGTCTTAGCTTCTACTACCATAACAAAATGCCATAGCTTGGAAGCTAGAAATTTATTTTTTCACAGCTTGGAAGCTAGAAGTCTGAGATTATGATGCCAATATGGTCAAGTTTGGTGCCTTCTCACTGTGTCACCATGGCAGGGAGTGGGGGTTAGGGGTGGCAACAGGGGAGGAGAGAGAGAGAGAGAGAAAGAGGGGAGGTGGAGAGAGAGAGAGAGATGGAATCTTCCTATAAGACTACAGTCCTATTGAATTAGGGCCGTACCCTTATGACCTCAGTTCACCATAATGACCTCCTAGACCCTATCTCTAGATACAGTCACATTGGGGTTAGGGCTTCAACATACAAATTTTGGGGGACATAATTTAATCCATAGCAAAAGTGATTCCCAGGCCAGGTGCAGTGGCTCAAGCCTGTAATCCCAGCACTTTGGGAGGCAGAGGCAAGTGGATCACTTGAAATCAGGAGTCAAGACCAGCCTGACCAGCAGGGTGAAATCCTGTCTCTACTAAAAATACAAAAATCATCCAGCCATGGTGGCAGGTGCCTGTAATCCCAGCTACTTAGGAGGCTGAGGCGCAAGAACCACTTGAACCCAGGAGGTGGAGGCTGCAGTGAGCTGAGATGATACCACTGTACTCCAGCCTGGGTGACAGAGCAAGACTCTGTCTCAAAAAAAGAGAAAAAACAAAATTCATTCCCAAACCTCTCTTCCACTCCAGAGGTTGAAAAGTTCAACAGTCATTTTCCCAGTCTGTTCTGCAGTTGGCAGCAGTCAGGAAAAGCACAATAATGCGTGAGTGGAATTCTGCTGGGGAGACGAAGGGGGTTCTAGAAAGAAAATGTGCTTTCTTGATAAAAGGAGCAGACATGACCAGTCCACACCATCTGTTTCTCTCTCTTCCTGCCCTGAATCAGGGCGGCTGTGGTATCTACAGCTTTTGCAGCCATTTTAAAACCAAGAGGCACAGGAGAAAAGTTCTGCAGTAACAACAGCCTTGATGTCACTGAGCCTCCAACCTAAATGCTAGGAATAGTTGCCCGTATTCAGACTGGATAAGAACAAATAAATGCTTATTTGTATATGGCTCTGTGAGCTGGATGTTTTGCTAGACACAAATGAATGTGCTGTGGATACTTCTGTGTGTGTCTGTGATATCATCTATAAAATGGGAATAACAGTATCTACTGTTGTTGTGGGAGATGGAAGCTTTAATGAGAATCTGTTCAACGTATTGAAATAGAGATTGGCACATAGTAAATCCTCAATGCTAGCACTGTTATGTATTAATACAAAATACATTTATTTATACTGTTTTTTACACTCCTAAAATCATCACAAATAATTCTCAAATAAATGCAAACAAGCAGCTAAAAGGAAATGGAGACAGATACATGGGTGGGAGGGGGGAGCAGCGGATTTAGAGTCAGAAACCCAGGTTCAGAATGTCTAATCATAAGGAAACAGTCATGTAAACAAAGGCACACTCACCTCATGAATTGCATATGCAGCCATTTAAAATGCATAAAAAGACCATGCAAGGACATGAGGAAATACCCACTGTAAAATGTTAAACAGCAAAAAACAGAACACAGATACACAAATTAAAGGATAATCTCAGTTGTGTAAAAGAAAAAAAAAAGTGAAAATGAAAAGAAATAACCCAAAATGGTAATCTATAAGTGTAAAGATAACTTTTTTCTCCTATGACTTTCCAAATTCTCCAAATTTCCATACATAATTGCATAATTTAAAACTTCAGTGATTTCAAATTTTCTCTTTTATGCTTTCCCGTATTTTCAATAAACTTATTTGCAATAAACTCATATTACATATATAAGGAGAAAAATAACTTTTTAAAATAAGAAAATGGCTGGGTGTGGTGGCTCATGCCTATAATCCCAGCACTTTAGGAGGCTGAGGTAGGTGGATCACTTGAGGTCAAGAGTTCAAGACCAGCCTGGCCAAAATGGCAAAACCTTGTCTCTACTGAAAATATCAAAACTAGCAAGGCGTGGTTGGTGCATGTCTGTAATTCCAGCTACTCAGGAAGCTGAGTCAGGAGAATCACTTGAATCTGGGAGGCAGAGGTTGCCGTGAGCTGAGATCGCACTGTTACACTCCAGCCTGGGTGACAGAGTGAGGCTTTCAAAAAATAAAAAATAAAAAATCACACGTGCTGCCCAGAGACAGTGGAATCTGACCAGTCTTAGGAGCATTGAAGGACCCAAAGAAAAAGCACATATGGTTTCTTAATTGTCACATGTTTTAAAGTATAGCTACATCCCGAGGGTGGAATTGGTCATGGACAGGGACTCACTCCTGCAGACCAAAGGCACAGGTGAAGGAATAAATCAGAGTGGGCCTCGATACATGCTCCTCTGTTTTCAGTCACATTGGAGAAACTGAAGCAAAATATTATTTTTTCTTTCCTATATTCTAAGTTATGCATATTCACATACATTGTTTAGGTACAAACAATCTTTTTGCTCTAGAGATTTTGGTTTCCAGACTCCGCATAACCAGTTACCAGCTATATGGCACGGGGGACAGACACATTGCAAAACCTTCTGAAAATTCCACTATCCTATCTCTAAAATTAGGCTTATAAGAAGAGCTATGGCTGGGCGCAGTGGCTCACCCCTGTAATCCCAGCACTTTGGGAGGCTGAGGCAGGCAGATCACCTGAGGTCAGGAGTTTGAGACCAGCCTGGCCAACATGGCAAAACCCTGTCTCCACTAAAAAATACAAAAATTAGCCGGGCGTGATGGCAGGCACCTGTAATTCCAGCTACTCAGGAGGCTGAGGCAGGGAGAATTGCTTGAACCTGGAAGGTGGAGGTTGCAGTGAGCAGAGACCGAGAGCTACTTTACTGAAGAATGTGGTGTTCAGCAAATATCCTAATGTATGTTAAAGTGCTTTATAAACTGTAAATCCTAGTACAAACTTTAGTGAAATGAACATAGTTTCTGACTGTGCAGTCCTGATTAACATCCGAGCTGTGATACTTAACATGTTGTGTATGAAATTCAAGCAAATTATGTAACCTCCCTGAGCCTTAGTTTTCAGATCTAGAAAATAGAGAAATCTTCCATTAATACAAGATACCTGGAGCATTGTAAATAGCCAATAAAGGAAAGTTCTAATTATACTTTCTGCACTTTCCTAGGAATAATCAAAGTTAACTCCTCTACTTGGAAGGGCTTCCAAAGGAGACAGGAGCAGAACTTCCTTAATCCTAAAAAAAAAAAAAAAAGCCTGTGAAATCACCTTAGTGCTTGTTAGTTAAAAGAGGAACTAGACAAGATGACTAGTACCCTGGTTTCCTGCCCCCAGAGCATGTTTCCAGACTCTCTGACCACCTGGACACCCAAACTGGGAGCTGCCTCTCTGAAATATTATTAGAAAAGAGGGCAAGAGTCTAGATGTAAAAAAAATATGAGAAAAAGAAATTTTCATTTTAACTAACAAAGGTTTGACTGCTGGCAGGACTTAGGAAACCACTGTGTCCCTAAATCACTGAATCCCAGCAACCTAGCACCAGGGACAAGCAGACTGTGAGGTAGTATGTCCCACTTTCCACCTTGTCCTGTCAACATGAGCTGATAAATCATGACCTTCCCCTGTTATCGGAGAATGGCAGATCAATACTTCCATTATCATTGTTATTACTCCCAAGGCACCACTCTAGCAGCATGTGAGCTATTTCCTCCCAAGCACAGAGCTGAAAGGCTAATCTGCTTCTGAGACACCATCAATCACAACAGGAAGAGAAAGGATGAATTAGAAAGGAGAAACGTAACAGTACCGAGAGGAAAAACAGCATCTGAAAAAGCCTAGAATAGTCGCTCAAAGTGTCATCCTAGGACCTCCTTGATGACATTCAATGAGTAACGGTTAAAATGACAATTCCCTGGAAATGCTTAGTCCGTGGGTCAGGGGTATGACCCAGGAGCCGGCCTTAATTGACAACTTCTTCAGGTGGTTTTATGCACCTAAAGTTTGCACATTAAAAAGCTAGAGATCTACTATTCACTGGTGGAAATATCACTGGCAACCATCTTGAAGTTTTGTGGTCCTGCTGTTCACCTCTCAGAAATAAGTTTTGCAGAATACTTGCACGCATACTTGCAGGAGTGGACCAGCATTTTTCATGTCAATATCAGCTACATTTCAGTTCCAGGGAAATGGAGATGTCCCTTGATTGGCTCTATCGGTACTAAAACTTCAGTGTGCATAAAGTCAGCCAAAGGGTCTGGTAAAGCAGAAATTGCTGGGCCCTACCTCTAGAGTTTTCTATTCAGTAGGTCTTGAGTGGGGCATGAAAATTTACATGTCTTAAAAGTTCACAGGTTGGTTGGCTAATCCAAAAGTCATTCCCAGACCAAGCACAGTGGCTCACGCCTGTAATTCCAGCACTTTGGGAGGCCCAAGTGGGCGAATCACCTACAGTCAGGAGTTTAAGACCAGCTTAGCCAACATGGTGAAATCCTGTCTCTACTAAAAATACAAAAATTAGCCAGGCATGGTAGCAAGCGCCTGTAATCCCAGCTACTTGGGAGGCTGAGGCAAGAGAATCGCTTGAACCCAGGAGGCAAAGTTTGCAGTGAGCCAAGATCGCGCCACTGCACTCCAGCCTGGGTGACAGAATGAGAATGAGCATGCTATGGAGTCTTTCGCCTTGTGCCTGCCTCTCCTCTGGGCCAGCTTTTTTTAAAAAAAATAAAATGAAATAAAATAAAGTAAGGTCACAGGTGATACTGACTGGTCCAATAAACATTTAAAAACCACTAGCACACGTAGATGGATTTTTGGAGAGTGTTCTTTTTTTATTTAGGCAGAAAAGCAAAATTAAGGGAGAGGGAAAAAAATCACTTGCTATCTTAACGCCCACTGCCCACTAGACATCCATACACTCACATGGATACACATTTCTCCTCTTGCAAAAAAAAAAAAATCACACTACATATTGCCCTGTGCCTATCTTCTTCATGGGACAACAAATCAGGGATCTCTCTCCACTCCTCCATGATCCACCTCTACAACATAATTTCTAACAAATGCACAGCATGAGTACTGTCTGGACCCACCACAATCGGGTGTTATATTGTCTTCAATAACTTTATTGTTGTAACTAAACATGTCTGTGTTAAGTCGAACCATAGAGAAAAATACAAAAAAAGAAAAAGAAAAACACATGTCAAATCCCACCACCTCAGAGATAACCATTGTTAACAAATTGATGTTAACACACATATTCCTACATACATTTATTAGTTTACATAAACTGAATTGTAGACTCCAAATTATTTTGCAACATGCTTTTTTCACTTACATAAACTAAGTTTTGATAAAGCAAATACAACCTCAAAAATCTTTGAGAAATGTACTACCTAATGGAATCTTAAGACAAATCCTCTATGAAATGAAGCATTGTTTTACACAGTGTGTTTCTGCCTACTCCTCACAGATACAACAGGTTAATTTTATTAATGTGTGTACGTGAGAGAGAGTATCTGTGAATTCCATATTTCATTTATTAGGTTTGCTTTAGGAAGAACATTCTGAAATAAAAATTAGCCCTTTGTAGTAAATCAGAGTTCTGAGCCAAAGTCAGTGTCCACAGCACAGACAAGCTGAAACCTAGAGCATTTGGAGCTTCTAGTATACATTCTGAATTTTCTCCAGCTGTTTAGGACTGAAGACACCAATCTCTGGTCTCAGTTGAAATTTCACCAAGGTTCTGGTTCTAGAATGAGTCACTGGCTAAGGGTCTGATAAGCAAAGGGCGGAAGTGGGTAGAGTGTGAGAAGGGTGGGGCCTCCCCCACCCTTGATCTGATCAGTACAACCCAGAGAACATACCCATGTGCCACACGCTTGCCAGGGGACCTTCATTGTAACCAAACGCCCCTTTGCATCTGTAGAACATGATTACGCATTTCTTAATTTGCCATCCTGTTGTTAGTTTGTCCCCATTTTCCAGGCGAGCCTTGGTGAGATTCACTGAGATCATGTATACAAAGCCCTGAGCATGTGCTCAGCACATAGTAGGTACTCAGTAAACCTCGGTGCCAGTGAGAAGACAGAATGAGAATGAGCATGCTCTAGAGTTTTTCACCCTGTGCCTGCCTCTCCTCTGGGCCAGGTTACTCTTTCATTCTGCAGATTGTAATGACATGGAAATTTCAGGACACCAAGAGACAACGATGAATCAAAGATGAGTTTCCAAAAGAAAATCACATTCCTTATTCCCCATCAAATCTAAAGCCTGATAAAGTCCACATAGCACTCAGGAGGACTCTAACCTTCTGCCTAAAAGTGGTCATCATCACAGCAAGCCTGAGCCTCAGAATGGACCTATTTGACTTGATGATGGAGGAGGGCAACAGCAGCACTTGGCCCACGGCACCCAGCTGACCATATCAGCAAATAGAGAGCCCTTCAAAACCTTTGCATTCCTGATCCCTGGAGAAACTGAGGATTGCAGTAAAGTCTAATTACAACCTCTTTTTGCCTTGTTTGGAATACAGAGGGACAACGTAGCCCTAGTATTTTTATAGAAGGAAGTAGAGATTCAAATAAAGGAAGAGAGGGACCAAAAGAAGAACATATCCATGATTCTCATCTTCTTTCACCGTAGATCTTTAAAAGAAACCAGAAGCCTCAGCAGTCCATGCTAGAGAATCATTGTCACATTCTATTATTTCCCTCTGATCCCATGAAGAGGGGAAAAAAAAATCATTGCATGGCAATGCCATGTGTCTCAAGCTTCATTAAAGTGATTTCTCCCAAGAGTCTCCTATAACAGCATGTAAAGCACTTACAACAGTACCTGAATCATCATAAGTAATCAATAAATGTAAATGAGTAGTAGCAGCAGCAGCAGCAGCAGCAAGAGAGACTTGCTGAGATCATTCATTTAGCTACTTGGAACCCTGCTTAGATAGAATTCAATTCTTTTCACAATCAAATGAGTGTTTCTCACAAGAACCCACACTCCTTATTCCTTCAGAGCCTGAGACTCTGCCTTCTGTCTCCAGTCTTCCAAGCTCCTCAGCAGACAAGAAGTTCTTCACGATCGACTCTCTCCAGTGTCCTCAAGCCCACGGGGACAGAGATATCCCAGCTGAAGAACTGAATTTCACAGGTCTGACACTGACACAACCCATGGAATTCAGTTCTCAAAGCTGAGGATACGCATAGGCTTTCCAGAGATGGTGCAAAGACCCCTCCTTGCAGTCCAGGCCTGTCCCAGTCCTGTAAAATACAAGAGTAAAAAGCCTAGTAAATCCAACGCAGCTGCTTCCCAGTACCAGGTCTAGTGCTGGTATTCATGAGTTATAAACATCTGGAGGGGGCTGGGCCAGCAGTCTGGAAGGCTGATGTGGGTGGATCTCTTGAGCCCAGGAGTTCATGATTAGCCTGGGCAACATGGCAAGACTTTGTCTCTATTAGAACTAAAAAATTAGCCACACATGGTGGCTTGTGGTGGGAGGAATACTTGAGCCTGGGAATTGGAGGTTGCAAGGAGCTATGATTATACCACTGCACTCCAGTCTGAACCACAGAGAGAGACGCTGTCAAAAACAAACAAACAAAAAAATCTGGAGGGGATGTGCATGGAACACGCACATCATTAAGCATCATTAAACATGGTAGCTGGCCTTTCCTGTCTCAAGCTCTTCCATATACCATCCCCCTGGCCTGGAAAACTCATTCATCTAACATCAATTTATCCTCAGGTTCTTGCTTTCAATGTCACTTCCTCAGATACACCATCTATGGCAGAGACTGCTAATTGTTTGCCTAATATGTATTCTCTCCTCCTTCTACACTAACAAAACCCTTAAGCAGTATATGAACACATAGACACCTGACTTTGTTTCCTCACTGTGACAAAGTGCTGGATGTGAGCGGGAGTAGAGAGGTTTTTTTACTGTTTCCCTCCCTCTTCTCAGGCTTGAACTATAGGCATAATGAAGAGCCACCGTGGACCATGCAAATTAGTGCAGCCCCCAGGGGAAGGGCAGAGCAGCATGCCAGAACAGCCCCGAAATTGAGAGGCTTCCATTGTGCACCCTAGACCTCTTACACCTGCACTGATAGATCAGCAAGAATAGAACGTCTACCTTGTTTAAGCCACTGTTATTTGAAGATCTCTGTCAGAGCACTTGATGGGGGTTTACCTACCCCCATTAGCCTCCAGCTAGTCTCTTCCATAATATGGGATTATTTTCCTTCACCATAATTTGTAATTGTTAGATAAATTCATATAATTATTTAATTAAAATTTATCTCCCTGGCCGGGCGCAGTGGCTGATGCCTGTAATCCCAACACTTTGGAAGGCTGAGGCGGGTGGAGGCCGAGGTCAGGAGATCTAGACCATCCCGACCAACATGATGAAACCTCATCTCTGTTAAAATTAAAATTAGCCAGGCATGGGGCACACACCTGTAATCCCAGCTTCTCAGGAGGCTGAGGCAGGGGAATCACTTGAACCCGGGAGGTGGAGGTTGCAGTGAGCTAATATCACACCAGTGCACTCCTGCCTGACAACAGAGCAAGACCCCATCTCAAAAAAAAAAAAAAAAATTATCTCCCCAACAAGACTGTTTTCCACAAGCACAGAGGCCGTGCTAGTGTTTTTAAAATATGTATATAGGCCAGGCATGGTGGCTTACACCTGTAATCTCAGAACTTGGGGAGGCCAAGGCAGGGGGATCACCTGAGGTCAGGAGTTCAAGTTTCACCTGGCTAATATGGTGAAACCGCATCTCTAATAAAAAGAAAAATTAGCTGGGCATGGTGGCACACACCTGTAGTCCCAGCTACTTGGGAGGCTGAGGCAGAAGAATTGCTTGAACCCAGCAGGCAGAGGTTGCAGTAAGCCAAGATTGTGCCACTGCACTCTAACCTGGGTGACAAAGAGAGATTCCATCTCCAAAAAATAAGAAAAAGAAGAAGTATATAATAGCCTTATTGAGCTATAGCTCACATACCAGACAATTCACCTATTTAAAGTGAAAAATGCATTAGTTTTTAGTATATCTGCAGAGTTGCACAACCATCATAGTCAATTTCAGAACATTTTCATCATCTCTGCAATAGACCCCATAACCATTAGCAGTCAATCTCCATTCCCCTCCCTCAGCCCTGAGGAATCACTAATCTACTTTCTATCTGTATAATTCTGGACATCTTATATAAACGAAATCATATAATCAGTGGCCTTTTGTGACTGGCTTCTTTCACTTAGAATAATGCTTTCAAGATTTATCCACGTTTTGATGTATATCAGTACTTCCTTCCTATAGATGAATAATATTCCATCGTGCGGATCTAACACATTTCATTTATCCATTCATCAGCTGATGGGCATTTGAGTTGTTGCTACCTTTTACCTGTTTGATAATGCTACTATGAATGAATAACTATGCACAAGTTTTGTGTGGACATATGTTTGCATTTCTCATGGATGTGCCAACCCAAAAGTATCTGAGACAGATCTCAATCCATTTAGGAAGTTTATTTTGCTAAGGTTAAGAACATGCCTGTCACACAGCCTCAGGAGGTCCTGACATGTGCCCAAGGTGGTTGAGACACAGCTTGGTTTTATACATTTTAAGGAGACATGAAACATCATCAATATATGTAAGATGTACTTTGGTTAGGTCTGCAGAGGTGGGACAACTCGAAGTGGGGGAGGGGGCTTCCAGATCATAGGTAGATAAGAGATAAACTGTTGCAATTTTTTTGTCTCTGGTTAGCCTTTTACGGAATATACAATTTACATGTGAGAGGAGGGTAGAGGAATAGTCACTTATGCCTTGGTCTGGCTTAGTGAAATAATAGGGCAGAGGAAGCAATCAGACACGTATTGGTCTTACATGAGCAGAGGAATGACTGAATTCTGTCTGTCCTTTGTCCACAAGGAATTTCCTTGTGGACAAATTGCTAGGGAGGTATGTAGTTTTTTTTTTTTATCTTTGTAGCTATCTAGCTATCTGACTTAGGAATAAAATGGGAGCAGGTTTGCCTAACACAGTTTCCAGTTTGACTTCCCTTTGGCTTAGTGATTTTGGGGGTCCTGAGATCTATTTTCCCTTCGCAGATGCATACCTAAGAGTGGAATTTCTGGGTCAAATGTTAACTCTATGACTATCCTTTTGATGAACAGCCAGACTAATTTCCAAAGTGGCTACACCATTTTACAATTCCACCAGCAACATATGAGAGTTCCAATTTCTCCACATCTTGCCAACTTGTTAATGTCTATCTTTTGAGAATGGTCATCCTAGTAGGTTTGAAGTGGTATCTCACTGTGGTTTTATTTGCATTTCCCTGATGGCTAATGATGTTGAATATCTTTTCATGTGCTTACTGGTAATTTGTATAGCTTCTTTGGAGAAATGTCTATTTAGATTCTTTGTCAATTTTGTAGTTGAGTTGTTTCTATTTTTATTACTGAGTTGTAAGGGTTCTCTCTATATTTTAGATACAAGTCCCACATGTATAATTTGCAAATATTTCCTCCCATTCTTTGGGTGGCTTTTTAACTTTCCTAGTGGGGTATGTGTATGTGTTTTATGTAACATTATTTCCAGCTTCTAGCATGATATCTTGATCATTGTAAGCACTCCAGGATTGGAAGGAAGGAAGGAAGGAAGGAAGGAAGGAAGGAGGGAGGGAGGGAGGGAGGGAGGGAGAAGGGAAAGGAAGGAAAAAAAGGGAAAGGAGGGGAGGGAGGAGAGGGAGGGGAGGGAAAGAAGGGAGGGAGGCTAGGTCTCAGTAATGCAGGCTTCCATCACAACTATCCCAGCACTGACTGACTAGCTAGGTTAAACACTAAAAGCTGATTAAGCCAGTACCCTTATACAAAGGGCAAGAGTTTTGCCTGGGCCTTTTCTGGGCCTTAAAGCATGACAAAATAACAAAGGAATTCTTAGCAGGATCCATTTAGGATTAAACAAGTTTTATTGAGGGTCTGAAAAAACTCCCCAGGCCTCCACAAACAAGTTTATTGGGAATGTAAAGGAACTCCCCAAACCTCCATGATTTAGGAGGAGACAAGACAAGGGCAATCACCCCAGCACCTGGACCTATTTAGATTAAGCAAATTTACTGAGGCTCCAGAGGAAGGTCTTCAGGACTTAGACCTTAGTAATAGACTTTTTTAAATTAATCACTATTGTCTTTGAATGAATGCACACTTACATGTAGACATATAGCTTAGAAGGTATATAAGCTCTGGAAAACGCTGTAATTTTGAGTTGTTCTAGTGATAAATTCCAGACCTTCTCCCTGTAACTGGTTACAGAAATAAAAACTCTCTTCCTCCCCAGTTCATCTGTAATTTGTTATTGGGCCATGAGAAATAGCAGCCCAATCCTCAGTTTGGTCCAAGAACAGGAGGGAAAGAGAGAGGGAAGTGAAGGAGGAGGCAGGGAGAGAAATTACTTGTACAGACCACACATTTAATTTCCTTATTTTAAAGATGGGAAAACTGGAAAGTTAAAAACATTAAGATGACAGCATGATGAGATATAAAAACAAGGTGATAGGCTGGGCGTGGTGGCGTATGCCTGTAATCCCAGCACTTTGGGAGACAGAGGCAGGCAGATCATGAGGTCAGGAGTTTGAGATCACCCTGGCCAACATGGTGAAACCCTGTCTCTACTAAAAATACAAAAATTAGCCGAGTGTGGTGGCATGTGCTTATAGTCCCAGCTACTCGGGAGGCCGAGGCAGGAGGATCGCTTGAAGTTAGGAGGCAAAGGTTGTAATGAGCCGAGATAGTGCCACTCCACTCCAGCCTGGGCAACAGATTGAGACCCCATCTCAAAAATAAAAATAAATAAAAATAAAATAAAGAAAGAAAGAAGGTGGTAGAATTTAGAACTGGGTTTTAAACCCAGCTTGTCTCCTACCAGCTATAAGAGCTAGACAGAAAATTTAAAAAAGATAAAATTAAAAAAAAGAGAGAGAGAACTAGGCAGGTCATATAACCACGTCTCTGCACATCAGAGACCTCCTCAAAACTGGTCCTCTCCCACCAGTCAGGTATTGGAAGGAGCAAAGTAAACTAATGTATGAGAAAGCGTTGCTTGAACATGAGTTATAATTGAGGCCCAAGGTCAAATAGCTAAATCAACCCGGTCAGAAAATGATGGCAGGTGACCCAATTTCTGGCCCAGGGTGAAGGATACGGCACTATATTTTATTTTTCAGATTGTTGCTGATTTTCTTCACTAATTAGAAGAATTTCTGGTTCAGTACAAAAAAGGGCACCAGTAAATTTGTAGCAAATCACACAATTCCTGGGTCCTCCCATCACTGAGAGTCCTAAACAAGAAGTGTTGCTTCTACTAACTGTAGCCCCAAACCGAGATATGTTTTATTCACGACTGCATCCGTGGCACCTAACTGTGCCTGGCACACGGCAGATGCACAAAAGTAGTGTTGAATTTGTAAAATAAACCTGAACCCCACCATCTTAAAGAAGCCAGAGGGAACTCATGTACAGGTAGAAGGATTCTGGGGTAACTTGTGGGCATATCTGGAGACAGCAAAGTGTAATGCTTAGACAACGGGCGCTGGAGTCTGGCTGCCACTGTTCTAATTCCAGCTCTGAGCCTGCCGTGAGTGCAGAGGGAAAAAGCGGCAGCCACGCATTTTCATCTTTGCTTAAACTTGCATCTATTTATGTCTATCACTGTGCTACATCCATACTTTCGTTCCTTCTGTTCCGTGCCAGGCTTCATGCTCCCGTTCAGCCATGGCCCTAAGCCAAAGCTCAGGCATTTTTTTATTCTGGTTGGATCCACACAATTTGGTGATTACTATATAAACGTCTTGTATTGCTCATGCTGCAGCACCAATTCCGTTTACTCATCATGATTCACTAGAGACACTTACTTCCTTCAAGTGACATGTAATGGCTTCTCCGTCACCCTCAATGTGGCCGTTTACACTTGGAATCCAATGTAAATTACTTGAGAGTTGCCACTTTTTTAAGTAAGCATTGCCTTCTCTTCCACATGAAGGAAAACCAAGACTTGGAAGGGGAAAAAGTGCTCCGACTTAGGTGCTTTTGCCATGTTGCCCAGGCTGGTCTCAAATCCCTGGGCTCAAGCAATCCACCCACCTCAGCCTCCCAAAGCGCTGGTATTATAGGCGTGAGACACCGCGCTAGCCAACAAGTCACTTTCATGCAAATCTCACTTCACTCTCAAAAAGCCATAAAAAAATGCCACTGCCATCCTCGCTTGATTAAAAAAGAGGAGGAGGAGAAGGAAAAAGAGGAGGAGGAGGAGGAGGAGCAGCAGTTAAAACATCCACCTAGCACATACGACCACCACTTCTAACCCCCCAACGCCACTGTCTCACTCCTGGAGACATAAACAAAAATGGTTTCTTCCCTAAAGGAATTCAAAGACCAGATAAGGTGGCAAAGTGAAAAATAAGTAACTGCAGAATGCTAGATAAATATGTGCTCAGCCTGGCCTTCACAAGAGAGGCCAGCAGCTGGTAGAAAGGAGTCCTTTTATTCAATCTCTCTACAGGTCCTGCAAGCTTTGCCATCACAGTACGCCTAGAGTCTAACTGTTCACCCTCACCCAAGCCACCATCAGCTCCCACCTAAGAGACCTGCAACAATGAGGTCTCCTGATCCCACTCCTACCTCTGCAGTCCACCCTCCAAACAGCAGCCAGAGGGGCCTTATTTCAGACTTTTCTTTTTCCTAAGCCCCGCTACTATGTCCATGTGTTCTCACAGTTCAGCCAAGCTGTTGGACACAGGGATGGGAACATCACACACCAGGGCCTGTTGGGGGGTGGAGGGCAAGGGGAACTCAAGCATTAGGACAAACACCTAACGCATGTGGGACTTAAAACCTAGATGATGGGTTGATGGGTACAGCAAACCACCATGGCATATGTATATCTACGTAACAAGCCTGCATGTTCTGCACATGTATCCCAGAATTTAAACGATTAAAGAAAAAAAAAAAAAAAAGAGGCCAGTTGTGGTGGCTCACGCCTGTATTCCCAGCACTTTGGGAGACCGAAACAGGTTGATCATCTGAGGTCAAGGGTTCAAAATCAGCCTGGCCAACATGGTGAAACCCCATCTCTACAAAAATACAAAAATTAGCTGGGCATGGTGGCAGGTGCCTATAATCCCAGCTACTCAGGAGGCTGAGGCAGGAAGATCACTTGAACCTGGGAAGTAGAGGTTGCAGTGAGCTGAGATCATACCATTATACTCCAGCCTGGGACACAGACTGAGACTCCATCTCAAAAAAAAAAGAGAGCTAAATCAAATCATGTCACTCCCCTGCATAAAGCTCTCCAGCAGCTTTCCATCACACAGAGAAAAAAACCCAAACCCTTCAGCATGGCCCACAAGACCCCATGTCATCCGATTCCTGCCTCTACCTCCAACCTCATTTTCCACCATCCTTCCTTCATCCATCCACTCCTGCCCACCTGGCTTCCTTGCTTTTCCTAATTGCATCAAGCTGTTACCTCTCCCTGGAATGCTCTTTCCCAAAATATTTCCACTGTTCACCTCTCACTTCTTCCAGGCTCTTCTCAAACATCACCTCATCAGAGTCCATCTGTCACCAACCTACCTAAAGGATCCACAGACATGCCCCACCCATCCCCCAAACGTTCCAGCCCCTTGCCTGCTTTTCTGCGTCATAGAATTTATTAGTTCATAGTTACAGTTGCTTATTTGTTTACTGCCCTTCTGCCTCGTAAGAATGAAAGCTTCATGGGAGTGGCACTTGAACCAGAAGAATGCATGGCACAGCGTAGATCAGTTTCTCGATGTTTTTTCATTATCATCCTTCTAAGGAACCTTTTCAGACTTTTCTTTTTGCTAATCCCCCCCCACTATGAAATGTTAACACTACAGATATACTATATGTCTACAAATACTATATGTATATTTGTGCTTTACACATAAAGAGAGTAAGAGGTTTTTTTCGCCCCTTAAGGGCCAGTTTTCATGCTCTTCGAAGGGAGGCATACCTTCCCCATGGAAGGAATTGGTGCTTGATAAAAATTTGTTGAATGTATAAAACTCCTGAGGAGAGCAGCAAGCTCTGAAAGACAGATGTTGTTCAAGGTATAAAGTTCAGCTGGGGAAATTCCAAGCCTCCTCCCCACTCAACCCTCCAATCTTTGTAGTGTGAGTACATCCTGTCATGTTGTGTCTGGTGACTATCCGGTATTTTTCTAATGCAGATTTTCAGCTTTAAAACAAAACAAAACCCAGCCAGGTGTGGTGGCTTATGCGTGTAATCCCAGCACTTTGGGAGACCAAGGCAGGCAGACCATGAGGTCAGGAGTTCGAGACCAGCCCTTGAAAGCCCCCGTCTTAATCTTGTTTTGTATCCCAGCTCCCACTGCTATTTTGGATCCTTAAATTCACTTTTCCTTCACCCTCATCCCCAGGCGTGCTTTAAAACCCAGATAAGGCCCCCTCCATTCATACAGTTTATTCTTTCCTTCACCCTATAACCTGCACTGAGTTCCTATGTGAACCAGGTGCTAGAGATGAAAAGATGATGATCCAGTCCCTGCCCTCTGGAAGCTTACCAGTGTGTGAGGGTAGACAAACAGGATGCTAAATTCAACATAGCAAGCACTCCAGGAGAAGCAACAAAATGCTCTGAAAGGACAACTGCACCGACCCAATGGAACCTCTCCTTGCTCATCCATTCACCCATCACTGACTGACAGAGCACCTGCTGTGTGTGTCGGGCCTGTGCTAGATGCTGATATTGCAGCACAGACGAGACCAGCATGGTCCATGGAGATCACCACACAGGGGAGACTGAAATCTCACTGATAATCACACAAAAAAGTGAGTCCAAATGTGATAAATGAGACCAATGGAAAAGCTCAAGATTCTATGAAGCACCTGGTAGTTGGAAAGAAATAACACTTAAGGAGAAACCTTAAAGAATAAGTAGACAGCGGTCTGTTGAAGACCAGGTAAAAGGGAGTCCCAGATGCAGGGAACAGAATGACCAAACAGTCACAAATAGGATGTGACCAGCACGCTGGTGAGGACGGAGACGGACCCCTCTACTGAGGTCAATAACGAGACCAGGGATGGCATGAGGACAGGGAGGCCCAGGCAGGCAAGAGCCAATTCATGTTGGCCTTGCTGAGAAATTTGGAGTTGACCTTAAATGAAGACAGAGGAAACAGGGAAGAAATGTAATCCAGGTTGCATGTTTTTGAATATTCTGACTGAATGTGGAAAACAGCTGGGAAGAGAGTAAGAAATCGTCCCACACATCTGTCATCCCATCACGCAATTTAACATGATCCTGCAGGGTCTTGCAACCATTAGTGCAAATCTTGTGAGACTGTGAAATTCTCAAAGGCAGAGATCACATTTTTGGCCTCTTCTAACCCCATCCCATGGCAGCAGTGCATGGTATGTGGTAGACAATCAGAAAACACTTATGGAGTAATTATTTTATAATAACAAATTTTATGCTTTTATTATGATTAGCCACTCCCTCTCTCTGACCTCCGAAAGTTCCCCTCCCATCCTCAGTCATTTTCCCATCTTTCTCATCCTCTGACTGACTGACATACTCCATTTCAAAAGCCACAGTATCTTTCAAATAACCTCCCACAGTCTCCCAGTCACCACACTGCATGGAAAGCTGGATATCACGCGAGTGACGATCTGAATGGTGAGCCATTGGTTCCCTTGCTGTTCCTAACCCCCAACCTGTCCCTGGTCACCCAGACCCTCAAACCTCCAGTTCTTCAGAGTCTATATCTCCAATGTGGCACTAGTTTGTTCCCACATTGCTAAAGCAGCCAAGCCAAAATAAACTTAAACTGCACAGTCGGAGCCATTCCTCAGCCAGAATGGGGAACAGGACAGAGCAACACAGCAAAGTAATTGCCTCCTATTTACCAGGACATACTTTGTGCTATGAGCCATTTTATCAACTTCATGAGATTTGCAGTCAGAAAACATGAAAACTAAAGAGCAATATGAAGGTCTTTTAACCATTGAGCATCTACATTTGTCAGCATGACTGCTCTATCCATTATGATCATTTCCCCTGTGCACAGCCCAGGAAAACTGTAGTTGCATTAGATCAATAAAAAACTGAATTCTCTTTTGAGACAGAGTCTGTTGTGTAACTCTGTTGGGCAAATGCATAACTTGTCCTATGAAAAGAAATCCCATACCTCATTTGGTCATGGTGCATTGTGACAGAGAAACTGTTTGCTTCCATTTCCAAGAATTTACCCCCTTTCCTTTTATGTATTTTTCCCGCCATATGAGGGAAAATTATGAAGGAACACAAAAGTTGTTGTAAATATGACTTTGCCAGCTCTCACCCGAAAAATACTAGTGTGGTACTTTGCTCTTGCTGTACAGAGTTAGAATAAAGGAATTGGTTTTCAATAGGAGAGACTTTAAGAAAGACCTACCTAATATAAGTTTACAAATCTGATATCCATTCAAAGCTAAATTAATCCTGGTCTTTCAGTTCATTCTCAAAAGGTATAAAGGAAATACATCCAAATTGCTTTATATGCTAGCTATAAAAAAAATTATGTAGTACCTAATGTGGTACTTTTTTAAATTTTTAAATAGTCTGCATAATTATCTCATTTAGATCTCTGCACTGCCTTAGGAGGAAGGCTGCAGCAACCCTGGAAACACTTTTGGGTCAACAAATTTTTGCCAAGAAGAAGCTATAAGATGATCTTCCAGTATTGAACTTTTCTAACCCTTTCCATAAAACAAATTCCCCTTTTAACCCAGAGGTGAGTTCCTGCAAGGTGAAAAGAAATGCTACTAAACACAAATAGCCAAACAAATAATTGCCCATGCACCTTGTGCTAGGCACCTCTAGGCTCTGGGGCCCAGTCGGCTGGGAGTCAGATGCCTAGCGCAAAACATGCTTAAAGTCGCAGAAACTGATAGCTAGATTCACTAAGCAGAAAAAGGCAATACATTTCTCTCAGGTCTTCCAACCTATACATTTCAAACTTGGTAACTGTTTTCTATCTGGGGTTGGAGAGAATATTCTAAGTTCCATATCCCTGTTTCTATGGTCTTGACATTCTGTCTCTATGTGAATGAGCCCTGCCTATGTCTGAGGTCCATTCCCTTTGTAGTTACTCAGGTACCAGTCCCTGGGTCTCCCTCCGTAAAGGTCACCACCTCCCAAAGAGCTTCTCCAATTCCCTCCCCACTCCACAGCCTTAGATGCTTACCTCTGTGAAAACAATCCTCTCCTTCCAATCTCCAGGGAATAAACTCTTTGGAAGCTCAAAATGTCTTATTTGATCTGGATGTGTCCTCTATCGTTACAACGCCTGGCTCATGGGAGGGATTCAAATGAATAATAACAGTTATCATCATAGTTAAGATGTATTAAATGCTTATTATGTGTTAGGCTAAAAGAATTCTTTCACTAAAAATTCATAATAAAACTGTGAGATTTATTTATTATTTATTATGAATATTTAGTGATGATTGATTATAAAATGGTCATAAATTGATTGATTATAAAATGATGTTGACTGTAAAATGATCACCATCATTTTATAAATGAGAAAAATTGGGCTCAGAAAGGTTCAGCAGCTTGCTCAGGGCAACACACCTGGCAAGTTAAGAAACTAGGTTTTCAGCTTAATCATTCTGCCTCCAGAACCCAGGCTTCCAACGACTCTGCCATACTGACTACGTGAATTAAGTGAGCATCACCAAGTTATTAAACTAATGAGCCTGACTATAGTCCTCACCGCTCAGGCCAAGGCACTTCCTTCTCTTCATCAAACCAAGAGCTGGTTTCACTGGAAGAAGGAATTGAGCCTTTAGGACAAAGGTAGAGACAGCCCACATCTGCCATCCTCAACCAGCTCTTACGCATTAGAAATAATCATCCCCAGGAGAAAGGCTCTCAGGCAGGCTTAATAACAAACATAATGGTTTTACAATAGTTGCTGCTTCAAAAAGCAAAACAAAAGAAAAATATTCTGGGTGACTAAGTAACACGAATTGCTAGAAGACGAATCTTCATCCATCCCCCTCTGAATTGCAAGATGATGGTGTGTTTTAATGGTAAATGAACACGGCGTTCCCAAAGTCATTAAGTTAATGAATCAAGTAAATCCTCAGTCTTCTCCTTATCCAGATTTTTATCTCCCACTGTCATTACCATCTTGCTCAGAAAATCATTTCTGGGCCTTTCTCCTGCTCCAAAGAGCTGGACTGTCACTTAAAGGCCTTTTAACTAACTGGAATTGCTGTTCTGCAGCTGCAAATAAAATTCACACACAGTCAGATGAATTTATCATGGGAGCTGATTAATTAGCAGTTACAGAGCCCTGAAAATAGAGCTCCATTTCATTAACATAGACATGTAATGTTTTGGTGCATATTGTTGTGATTTAAAAATATTTGCCCCACTGTGGAGAAGATACGGAGGTGTAGGAAAAATGGGAAGTCTATGGGATAATCAGGAGTGAGATCAAATATAAAGGATTTTTTAAATAATGTAACAGTTAATACTGAGCTCAGGTCTTCTCTACCAGAGTCTGTTCTGAACATTTTGTGTGATTAATTAGCTCATTTGGCCCTCATGACCATCCTAGGAGACAGGGACTATTGTTGTTAGCATTTTACACAGGAGGAAATTGTAAACCAAAAACAAGATTTGAAGGCCCTCTCCAACAAGCATCTGAATGGGCTTCTTCCTCAGCCAAGGCTCTTCTAAAATGTAACCTGAGAGACTGTTTCAGGCCATGATGGGAAGTGGGTCAAACATGCCTCATTATACCACTCCAGCATTAGCATCAACACAGACTTTAAGTCTGATAAGAAATATCTTACTGGCTGGGCACCATGGCTCATGCCTGTAATCCCAGCTCGTTTGGAGGCTGAGGTGGGTAGATCAGCTGAGGTCAGGAGTTCGAGACCAGCCTGGGCAACATGGTGAAATTCCATCTCTACTACAAGTACAAAAATGAGCCATGCATGGTGGCACCTGCCTGTAGTCCCAGCTACTCAGGGCGCTGAGGCTGGAGAATCGCTTGAATCCGGGAGGTGGCGGTTGTATTCAGCCGAGATCGTGCCACTGAACTCCAGCCTGGGGAATAGAGCGAGACTCAGTCTCAAAAAAAAAAAAAAAATGTTTTACAACCTATTCTCTCTAAACCCTAGTACTTAAAGGCTTCCTCTCCAAATAAGAACTTGGGTGTCCACAATCCTTCATCTTAACCCAGCCATTACTTTCTGTTGATCCCAGGTCTTTAGAAAAACTCAACTGTCAGCCAGAAAATGTTTAAATTTACCCATAGCCTGAAAGCCCCCAACTCTGAGGTGCCCCGCCTTTCTGGACCAAACCAATGTATTTTTTAAATGTATTTGATTGATGTCTCATGCCTCCCTAAAATGTATAAAACCTGTATGTACCTGGGCTACCTTGGCACATGTTCTCAGGACCTCCTGAGGGCGGTGTCACAGGTCATGGTCGCTCATATTTGGCTCAGAATAAATCTCTTTAAATATTTTACAGAGTTTGGCTATTTTTTATTGACAAAATGAAGGCACACCGTTATTAAACAGTAGAGCCAAGGTTAACACTCAGCCTGCCTCCAGAGCAGTGGTTCTCAACTGGAGAGGCAGGGGGAGTGCCAGGGGAGGCTTAACCTTCCTAGGAATATTTGCAGTGTCTGAAAATATTTTTGATTGCCATGAGTTGTCATTTCAAGGTGTCACGAAATGGGGGGCCTCTAGTAGGTTGAGACCAGAGATGCTGATAAACATCTTACAATGCACAGGTCAGCACCCCACAATAGCAAAGAACTTTCAGTCCCTATATGTTAATAGTACTGAGCTGAAGAAACCCTACTCCAAAGCCTGGTCCTTGCTATTGTGTCCAAAACTTGTGCCCAGAGATCATCTCCCTTCCCTATGTAGCAGCTGTGTTACTTCTGGGCAGGTTACCTCAGCGGCAACAACTACAGAGTTGATATTAGTTCACTTGCCTGAAGGCTGAATTTGACCTCTTAAAAGCTCTGTGAGATCTTGGACTTCCTAGCAAAAGCTATGAAATCTCTAGAAATAATAATTAAACATGTGACATTGGAGCAGAAATAGCAAATCACCAATAGAATAAAAATGAGGTTGTAGAAAGTTGTCTGTGTACCTGCTGGAATTTAGGACCAGGTAAAAATATCCTTTCAAAGCACAGGAACAAATCAAAAAGCAGGAGAGCAGAGTGTACAAGAACTCTCTGTACTGTCTATGCAATGCTTCTATAAATCTAAAACGATCCTGAAGCTAAAATTTTATTTAAAAAAAAAAAAAAGTAGAGGAAAAACTAGTACCTAAAGTGGAAAACATGAACATCAGATCTGCCTTACCTATACACAAAAATATACTTCAGATGGATGACGGCACTAAATGCAAACAATGTGATAGCAACAAAAACGATACAAGTTTCAAAAGCAAATATAAAAGTAAATCTTTACAATCTTCACTCGAGGTAGTCCTTTCTCAATGAGACACAAAAACCATTCCAAAAAAGACTGACAGGTTTGAGACTATCTATGCGGCAATATAATTGCACATTGGAGCGGCAAAGAGGATCAGTTCAGTAAAGAAGTTACCAGAGTTGTTTCTGCAGCTTTTCTCTGGGACATAATCCAGAGCCAAAGCTTTGAATCTCCAGTTACAGAAGTCAAAGCGAAAGGCCCTTAGGGGAACACCCATTTGGCATTCCTCTCTAATTAGCTTTAGAATTAACAGGGAAATTTCCCTTCCTTCTCTCTGTTCCTGGTGTCCCCAGTTAAAGGACATCTCTAGCAAGCTGATGGATGTTATTGGGACATAGGTGTGACCCTAACGCCTAATTCTGGGTTTGGCTAGAACAATTGGCTCTTTTCTTATTATTTTAATGTCTGAACTGATATGGGTGACATTTCCTCCAGCAGCGGGGGCAGGTGGTAATGACAATTGTAGGCCAAGTGACTGCTGATTCCTACACACCAGGATTACCCCAAAATGACGGCACTACATGACTCCTTCCAGTACCCCAAGAGACAAAGCTAGAGAAAATGTTCAGCTCCACATCAAAACTCTGAAATTAACTTCCCCTGAGATGTGCAGAGTTTTACGCCCAAACTTCCAAAAAATATTAAAACTCCAAAATGACCATTTTTTTCAGCATGAACTTGTGCGCTCTTTTATATATATATATATATATATACACACACACACACACACACACACACACACACACACAAACCATGATTCAGCAATGAACTTGTGTTCTTATCTCCAACAAGGAATGTATCTAAATAGTCATATCCTTAAGGATATAAGTTTTTAGCAGAGTCAGGAACGTAGGAAAGAACTATACAGAGCGGTAGACAGGCCTCAACCACCCCTTCCACCCCTTTGATGGTATATCCATACATTTGCATTGTCCTATTACCTTTTCTTAGAGAATCAAAGGACCTTTCTAAGATCCAGAGAAAGAGTAACAAATAGTATGTAAGATATCGTATCAGAGTCAGTCTGGCATGGGAAAAATCGCACGTGAGTCCCTGCTGGACTGTGGAGCCTTAGACAGATCATTTGATCTCTTTGAGTTTCAATTTCCTTAGCAGTAAAATGGGTTCAATTCATTCATTTACCAAATATTTAATAAGTTCCCATTGTGTGTTTATTCTACTATTTCTACTAACCCTACAAATTTAATGAAAGAATTACATGAAATGACAAATTAAAATGTGTTACAAAGTGTAAGTCATAAAAATTCATGTTATTATTAAAAATAAAGGTTTTCTCTTGTTATTAAATAAGACTGAAGCCCAGAACAAAATAAGAACTTTTGCCAGACTGTAGAACAACTGAAAGGAGGAATCACTATTGCAGTTCAAAAAGTGCCCAAAAGCTGGCTTTTAGGGACCGCACCCAAGACTATAGATTGCAGACAGCCAGAGAAAACAAATATTTACTACAGGTTGAGCCCAAAGACCTCCACTGAGAGCCTAAGACTGCACAGAGCTGAAGCAGTGAATGCATCTGATTCCCACTGGGCCTTTGGAGAAAGTGGGACTCTAGGAATTCAGAGACCAGAAGAGGCCCCAGGAAGGCATCACCAGGGGCCATCCAGTCAGCTCCTCACCCCATCCCAGGCCTGGCCTCATGGAGTCCTGAAGATGGAACACCATCCGCTCCACAAGCTAACAGTGCACCAACTCCAAACACCCTGCATGACCCCCAGAGTCCACCAAAGTCCACCTTCTCTCTCTCAAAGAGCTTCTTATACTGCTGCTTTTCTGTTCCAAGGAGTATTATGTATAAGGACAGCAATATGATTTTAAAAACAGTAACAAAAACAAAAAGAAGCCAGTTCTGTCCAAAAACCCGTTGTTAATAACGTGGATAAAATGTCAGCAGAATGCTACCCTCAGAAGGGTTTGGGGCAAAATGAAACCAGAACTGGGGCATACAAATGAAATAATGAACTCTGCTTTTTGGGAGGCCGAGGCAGGTGGATCACCTGGGGTCAGGGGTTCCAAACCAGCCTGGCCAACATGGCGAAACCCCGTCTCTACTAAAAATACAAAAATTAGCCGGGTGTAGTGGGGTGAATCTGTAATCCCAGCTACTCTCAAGGCTGAGGCATGAGAATTGCTTGGACCCAGGAGGTAGAGGTTGCAGTGATCCGAGATCACGCCACTGCACTCCAGCCTGGGCAACAGAGCAAGACTCCATCTCAAAAAAGAAAGAAGAGAAGAGAAAGGAAAAGAAATAAAGGACACAATGTGAAGGTCTTAAATGGCAAGAAAATACAGTAATACAATAATTAAACCCATCAAGGCATCAAGAAAGAAAAGTTACACTGTTTGCCAATTAACATACAGGTCAGGTTCAGTGTGTAAAAAAGATTCTTTAAAAAAATAGAAAACATGTTCAGCTCCACATCAAAACTCTGAAATTAACTTTTACTAAGAGTTTTTAATAAAACTCTTAATATCCAAAGACAAGATTGAGATTGAGAATAGGAACACAATAAACAAAAAGTAATAGCCATAATCCCTCAGCCCGGAATTCTCCTAAGCGCACCATGTTTACTGTGCAATATTTTCATGCTGGTGTCACTGCAATAAAGTTTATGACTTGCTAAATAGAGACCACAGTCTACGACTCCAGGGTTTAAAGCACATTATTTTATCATCTATAGAGATTCTAAACCACTTCCTGACCCCACTCTATCCCACCCCACCCTGAAAATAACAAAAGGTTAAAAATATATCCCTTTTGGAAATGAAGCCGCATCTTTACTAAAGCACTGGAAATCTCTCCAAGTCACTGACATTTTTATATTTCTAGACCATGACAAAAGTCTCACCTACTTTAATTCTAATGTCATTTCAATATGCCTTAAACATCTTGATTATATCTTTAATGTGCCATTTACTTTGCAATAATCCACTGTACAAAAGCCTTCTGCCTCTCAGACAGAAGATAAGTACATAATAAATCAGCTTGCAATGATTATTGTTTCCCAGCTCATACTCACAGCGAGCTCTTAACATTTCATTTTATTTCATCATTTCCAAGTCAGCTGCTGCTCTCCCCCTCCTCATGGTGCTACTGTCTCCTGTCCATCCTGCCCACCCCTTTGGCATGGCTTCCGCCCCAGGGTTTACCACTCCAATCGGCCCTGCTGCTGCCATCCAGGGAAGGAAAAGCGGTCAAGCGTCTTGGAGAAAGAGCATCTTTCTGGAGAAAGACTCTTATTCGCTAGGGTAGAGGAAGGCAGCTAAGGCCTATTTGCATATGCTTTTATTCCATTTCCACACCCTGCACGCTAACCCTCTCTGGAAAGTCCCTTCTAGATCCCTCGGCACAGCGAGGGAGGAAGAGGCTGGGCCAGAATGGAAGGTTCCAGCCTGGCAGTGTCAGCCTCTCTCCAGGGGGGAGGGCTGAGGGGGAAGCTTCCACCTCCCCCTTCATGCCCACAGGGTCCGGTCCTCCGGGTAGGGCACCCTCTTGCAGCACGTGTCGGGAGCAGGCTGCTGATTTGGCCTGCGCGCTCTAGAGTGTTCTGTGCAGGATGCGCCTGCTCCCCTGCATCCTCCCCCGAGGAAGCTCTGGTCAGGCGCTGGGTCCCCAGGCTTCCTGTCTGTACTCTCCGCAGCCCCGCGGGGAAATCCCAAGAGCTTTATCGGCTGCCCAATGAGCCTGTTGACTTTTCAAGTGCGCACAGGCTAAGTTTCAGCCAAAACCTCAATTTAAACGTTAACCAAAAATAAATAAATAACATGTGTGCAGGCATTTAAAAAGGGAGAATCTGCCTTTGGGGTGAAGATCAGGCAGAAAGCTCCCTTTTTTCATTGCTGCAGATACACGAGGCCTGGATTTGCTCAGGCTTTGAACAAAGGGATTCTTTGAACTGTAAACTGACTGCTTGAAGTGAGCAACGACCTGGCAGGCAGAACACTCAGAAATCTTCCCAAGCACCTTTCTCTGGAAATGTGAACATTCAAGGCAGTCCTGTGTGTCGGCTAAAGAGAATAGTCATAGCTAAATTTTAAGGGGCACCTACTAGGCACCAGGCACTCTGCTAATGTATCACGTGTATCATCTTCCCTAATCCCACAGCAATCATAGCAGGTAGCCAGAATTATTATCTCCATTTTATGATCCCCATTTTACTGATAGGAGAATTTTATCTTTGGTGAGGTTAGGGGCACTTGCCTAAGGTCACACAATTAGTAAGTGTTTCCATGCGTGCCCTTGGCTGCTCCTTTTCCCAAACTGGAAAGAACTTCCAAGGCCCTTGGAATGTACAACTGCAAATTCAAATTCCCAGTCAAGAAAAATATAGCTTCCTTTCCTTGGTCATGTGCTCGTGGATGGAAAAAGACCAGTTCAAAGAATTTTGCTTCCAGGCAGATGTAGTGACTTTCCTCACCTCCCCTGAAGGTATTTGTTGCTTATCTTGCTGGGCTCCCAAAAGGTTTGTTTGAACTTCTATTATAAAGTTTTTAAAAAGCAAATATTTATTGAGCACTTATACACCAGACACTGTTCATCCAAACATGTTCTTATTTAATTCTCCTAAGGACCCTAAAAAGCAGATATTATTATTAACCTTAAATTAGAAACGAGAAAACCAAGGTTCCAAGAGAGTCAAAACTTGCCAGAGTTTACATAGCTAGAAAATATGAGAGCCAGGATTTGAAGTGAGGTTTGCTGTCCCCAAATCTCTGAACCTCCTGCACTGCATTACTCTGCCTCTCAAGGGGTCCACATCAAAACTATTTCCTTGTGTGAGATTCTCTTCCATTAGAAGGGGGCTCCTTGGGGGTGTGGGGTGGATCCAGGCATCTGAGTGGGCTCTGAGCATACCTTCAGGCACTACAGCATCTGCTGAAAACGGGGGTGAATGGAAGGGAGGGAGGAAGCATCAGGGTGACCGGAAGAGTTAAGGGCACTCTTAACCCATCCCACATTGTATTAAGGAATAAGCGACCTATTTGTGAAGTTTTTATAAAAGGTTAAAAGCTGCATAATGTCAGTTAGTGATAATTCTGTTTAATGAAATCCAAAACTATTTGGATCCATTAACTGGGGCTAGACTCAAATGGAATAAGCAGAAGGAAGTCAGGCCTGGCTGGTTTCTGCAAACAAGTTCATTATCCCATTCCAGTCAGTTAACTCAACTCCGGCATTCCTAAGGGCTCCTTTATGACCCCTGGGGGTCATCAGTATAGTTTTCCAGAAAAAGGAAAGCGGATGCTTGGAGCCAGAATTTAAATAGCTATATACTGCCGGCTGTAAGCACCTCCATCTGCTGCCTTTGCCTCAGGAGGAATAGACTCTAAAATCTTGAGGCAGGCTTTCAGGGATGACATATGAATTCAGCCTCATCCTTTCATAACCAAAATGTGTATCATTTTTGTTTATTTTGTTGGAGGGTAGGGTGGCAGAGAGTTTAAACATCATTTATAGAACTTACATTCCATGCCAGGTAAAGTGCTATGTACTTTACCACTATTACCACATGCAATGCTTATAAGATGGGTATTGTCTCCATTTGACAGACAAAAATCCAGAAGACAGACACCCAGGGAAATTAAATAAATTCCTAGAGTTAAAAGTTAGTAAAGAATGCCTGGCACAGTGGCTCTTGCCTGTCTGTAATCCCAGCACTTTGGGAGGCCAAGGCAGGCAGATCACCTGAGGTCAGGAGTTTGAGACCACCCTGGCCAACATGGTAAAACCCCCATCTCTAGTAGAAGTACAAAAATTAACCGGGCATGGTGGCGGGTATCTATAATCCCAACTACTTGGGAGGCTGAGGCAGGAGAATCACTTGAAACCAGAAGGGGGAGGTTGCAGTGAGTCAAGATCGTGTCTTCGCACTCCAGCCTGGGTAACAAGAACGAGACTCGGTCTAAAAAAAAAAAAAGTTCATAAAGCTGGAAGGAGAGGAATTGTGGAAGGAGTCTGAATCTTCTTTGGTGTCTTACCCAGTTTGGAGTTTCAGTCCAACTAAATGTTATGCTACATTTCTTATAGGTACTCATAAATGCAAAAATTAATTAAATTACTGGGTTGGAGCTGTTGTCCACTTTTACTTTGGAAGCAATCTTCAATGTTGTTGTGAAGACTTTTTGAGGCCTGCATTGTTTTTACTTTAATTCCAAGCAGCATCACCCTTCCTTTGAATGCCACACTCCCTCTCCGTCTCCACCACAGAATTTGACATTTCAAAATGCACCCATACAGGCTGTCCTGAATTCTGCACAGTAATACTACACCATTTGTATAAGGGACTTGAGCATCCGTAAATTTTGGTATGCATGAGAGGATCCTGCAACAATCCCCCTCAGATATCAGGGGACTACTGTACTGTGTTCACTGAAACTTGCATGTGTCAGAACCATGTCCTCAATTTGCATAATTGCATGGTGATGTTGATACACGAGCTAAAGCTGATAAATCTATTCAATGTTATGATGTTATCTTGGGGAAGCATTAAACATTTATTCACTTTAATTTTATGTTTTCTTTTTGAATTATGGAGCCAATCAATTTTTTTTCACGAGCCCTGAAAAAGGACATATGCAATGTCTAGAGTCCCTTATGTTTTACCTGGTCCCATGTTTAAGGGATGGTTTTGCTCCATGGTTTACGTTGCACATACAAGGGACTTAAGAATCTTGCTGTTGTTCACCTTAAATGTCACAGTGTGGGTTCAAAAGTACAAAAATATAGACTGGAAAGATGACCCTCAAGTATGCCCTGAGTACTATGGGGCAGTCTTCACCTGAATTATTTGGCCCTCAGACTCTCTGATTTGGTAGGAGGAAATTGTGACATATACAACTATGAAAAATACTGCCAAGTGTCATGACAATGTTTGTGTTTCCAGCCCACTCAGTAGCTGAGATACTTGGGGTTCTTAAACGTAGGAAATCCCCCAAATAGACAGCTGCTGTTGTGCTAAGGATTATAGCTGGCACCTTGGTCAGCAGGCTTGCAGTTCAGATGGGGCTCAGACTCGGGATTCAGCTCTCCCTTGTCTCCGCAGGTTCAAGTGAGCTTGCTGGACTTCCTCTATCCAAAAAAAAAATCTTATGTAACCAAATGCCCTTTGGCCCATGAAGGTGCTGCATACCAAGCATGATAACCATTAGACACCCTCCTGGCTGCCACGGCCCACGCTTTCTCCCTCTTTTCATCAGAGCACAAGCCTATCTGGCAGAGATACCTTATACAATGTTTTTGAATTTTCATTTGTGCAGAACTTGTCTCTCTGGCCAGTTTAAATACCTGTAAAGGCAACAAGAAATCATCAGAAAACTGGGCTTTAGACTCTAGCTGAGAAAAACTAGCTTAACCTCTCTAAGCCATTATTCTAATAAAATCAGAAGTAGCATACCCCTGACAGGGTTGCATTAAAGATTACATTTATTTTACAAGCCAGTAAAGTGCCAAACATAATGCATGATCCATAGCAGGCCCAGGAAATGACAGAGCAAAGAGATCAGCTACTACGTACCTATGTTGTATTTCTCATGTGGCCCTTCCCCAAGCTGGACATCCAGAGCACTATCTACAGCATCGTGTCAGGGAAAGAGATCACATTACCCTGCCAATATCAATATGCAGAAAAACAATGATACCAGTCGTGTTCCAGCATTCTGAGAGTCTGCTCCTGAAACTGAAAATGTCTAAATGGGACATCTCTGCATAGCTAGAGGTGGAAACAAAGGAACTGGGCCTAAAAGAGAAGTATAGCATCCTCTTCTTCAGAAGTACACAAGAGATGGAGTGCTGATGATGGCACACAGGGGCACCATGAGTTGCTCTTTATACGAACATTGCAGACTGCCATACCTGGGAGGCGAACAGAGGAAAGGCAGGTGTGACTTACCCAAGGGAACACGTCCTGACGCAGCAAACTAAGTAAGTCATTGATAATGTGGGCAAAGATTTAGCCAAACAATGTTCCTGAGTAGAGCTGTTTCAATATCAAACTATTAGCAACAAATTTAATTGTCCAAAACAGGGAATTGGTTAAATTATGGCACATCTATAAAATAAGCACATTTACTCTATTTTAAATGATGATGCTAAAAAATACTTAACTTTTTGTTACCGTCTAGCTGTCTTTTCAAAGGGAAAATAATGCTATAAAATGCTTGTTGTTGTCATCTGATATCTGTGAGAAAAGCAAAACAGCACATCAAAAAGATAAGAGGAAGACGAGACCATGTGAGATCTTTCTTACCTTTTCTCATCTGTGCCTTCTACATTTAAAAAAAATTAAGGTCAGACATGGTGGCTCACGCCTGTAATCCCAGCACTTTGGGAGGCCAAGGCAGGCGGATCACTCAAAGTCAGGAGTTTGAGGCCAGCCTGGCCATCATAGCAAAACCCCATCTCTACTAAAAATACAAAAATTAACCAGGCGTGGTGGTGGGCACCTGTAATCTCAGGTACTCAGGAGGCTAAGGCAGGAGAATCACTTGAATCCAGGAGGCAGAGGTTGCAGTGAGCTGAGATTGCGCCACGGCACTCCACACTCCAGCCTGGGCAACAGAGCAAGACTCCATCTCAAAACAAAAAAAAAAAAAAAGTAATCATATTAAACTTTTATAAAAAGGGGAAGACTGTTAGTTTGAAAGATAGATAAAGGAAGAAAGAGAGGTAGGAGAAATATAAGGGAAGGAAAGGAGATCAGAAAGCAGGGATTCATAGATATCTTCCCACCAACCTGCTTTCCCTTCTACAAATCTTTCTACTCTGCCTCTTCAAAACCTCTCGGGGAGGAAAAACGATGCTAGCCACACTGCTAGTAAAAGATTACAGACAAAAGACTAGGAACTAGGAACACAGATCCAATGCACCAACAGAAAGTAAATATTTATAATGCAGAGATAAGTGCAATTTAAGAGTAATTTTCAGCAAAAAGTGGTTGTCTTTCTCATGCATTCCTAAAAGCATGGAAGTATTAAGAAACTACCCAAAAGCTTTCAACCAAGTAGAATGATCTAGAGCAATATGGGAACATCATCTTCTTTCAAAAGCATCTCAAGGGAAAATACAGTTTAGAGCAAATAGTATTAGGGAAATGATTATGCAGAGAACAACTTGTAGTTTCCAGCCTGAGTCTGGTAAAAACGATGGGACAGTGTTGTGAGCAGAGCTTTGGAGGGTGCAGACTGCTCGGCCGCAATCCCTTCACTTCCGCTTACCAAATGAGCCACTTACTTGGTCTCTGTCTGCCTCTGCTGCCTCAACCTTGGGATGGAAAAAATATTGGTACCTCATATGGCTTCTATTAGGATTAAATGAGTTGGTGCATGTAAAATGTTTAGAACCATTCTGACGTGTGTGAGGTACTCCATAAATAAACAGTTGATTATTCCAGTGGACGGTTATTATGTACTGGCTGCCTAGCATCCATTTCCCTTCCTAATACCATCCCAGATTCAAACTGGTATGAGTCTGTGGCCTGATAGAACAAAGCTGCACAGCAGGAGGTGAGCAGAGAGCAAGTGAGCCAAGTTTCATCTGTATTTACAGCTGCTCCCCATTGCTCCTATTACCACCTGAGCATCACCTCCTGTCAGATCAGCAGTGATATTAAAGTCTCATAGAAGCATCAACCCTACTGTGAACCGCACATGGGAGGGATCTAGGTTGTGTGTTCCTTATGAGAATCTAATGCCTGATGATCTGTCGCTGTCTCCCATCACCCCCAGATGGGACCGTCTAGTTGCAGGAAAACAAACTCAGGGCTCCCACTGATTCTACATTATGGTGAGTTGTATAATTATTTCATTACATATTACAATGTAATAATAATAAAGTACCCAATAAATGTAATGCATTTGAATCACCCAGAAATCATCCTCCTGCCCCAGTCCATGGAAAAATTGTCTCCCACAAAGCCAGTCCCTGGTGCCAAAAAGGTTAAGGACCACTGGCTTAAACCATTCTTCTGAACAGTGATGATTGTTTCAGAAAAGCATCCATGACCCAATTCAGGCCAATAAGACAGAAACAATCAGAGACTTGTGAATAGTCTCTAGAAGACACCCTCTCTCTTCACCTGGAAAGTGTTGAATATGAAGACGGGGCCTCACCAGGATTAAGCCTGTAATCCAAGCATCTCAGGGGCTGAGGCAGGAGGGATGCCTGAGCCCAGGGGTTTGAGTCCTGCCTGGGCAACATAGCAAGACCTTGTCTTTAAATAATAATTTGTTTAAAAAAAAAAAAAAAAAGAATATAGAGCCTGCAGCTACCACAGCCAATTGGCTACCATAAGTGGGAGTCTGGAGCTGCCAGAGAGCCCCAGGTGAGAGTTGAAAATAAAGTCAATACTAAAGAAAGCTCTTGTTGATATCACTGGAGTCTCTTGATCTGGCCTCACTTGAGGCCAGATCTCCTGCTAAACATCTCAGCTATAAAGCAATAATCTGCTATTTAAGCCAGTTAAGTTTGGTCTTTTGTAATTTGCACATAAGAATCCCTAATTGATCCACTTTTCTCAGATGAATAATCCTTTGCATTTCTTTCTCTGGAAACTGACTACATTCCAGGCAATCTCTACGTCAATAGAATTGTATGAAGTCTTGAGTCTCACACTCCCTTTGATTTTCTCTGAAGGAAATAGAAGCAGATTAACCTTCAGCTGCTCTCACTGTTTCCTATTTCAACTACTGCAAACCCCCACCCCAATTTCTAAGGTACCCTGCAAAACCAACCCCATGGCATGAAAAATGGTCCAAGCGTTTGGAATAAGAAAAACATAAAAACTAAGTACAATGCATAAAACTCTGTGGTCTGTATGTGTATGTGCGTGTGTGTGTGTTTTTATCCAGTAACTACCCAGGAAGGGAAGGCAAGAAATATGATTTGCAATAATATACTTACCCATTTTGATGAAACTCCACTACCAAATAAATGTTTCTGGGACTTTTTGATGAGCTACCAGAATGATGAGGCACATTAATCCCACAGCTTTCAATCACCCCAAAACTTCCGCCAATGTCTCACATCTGACAGATACCAATACACACTTGTTGAATTGTCCATCATTTGTGCTGTGCTTGCTCAACCACAGCTGCAACTGTTTATTGAGCACCCACTATCCACCAGGCACTTTGCTGGCAGTTTACAACTATTCTCCTAGATAATTTACCTCAAAGCACATCTGCATGGTAAGTACTGAACTTCCATTCCTATTAATAGAGGAGGAAACAGGGTCAGGTAACTTGCTCAAGGCCAGACAGGTAGAAAACGATGATGCTAAGATTAGAGCCCTGGCCTAATATGTAAAAGACACATTGACAGTGAATCACACATCACATGAGTGTCAGTAGATGAGCAAAAACGACCATGTGGTTACAAGATGCAAAGGTCAAAAGCAAAGATATTTAAGAGGTGGGAGGCAGCGTGATATAGAGGGAAAAAACAGGAGCTCACACAGATCTGCTGTGACCAAGCTACATGACCTTAAATGAGACAAAGAATTCATTCAAGCATTTGTTCACCAAATATTCATCAAGGGTCTACTATGTGAGTCATACTCAGGAAACAGCATTGAACAAAATAAACATGGTCCCTCTTCTCATGGACTTTGCACTCCCATGAAGATCACAGAAATGGAAAGACCCTTTGGGATCACCCTGTCCAGTTCTCTCATTGACAGAAAGACAGAGACCCAGACAGAGGGAGGGATGTGCCCAAAGTCATACACACAACACGTTTGTTAGTGGCAGAGCTGGACTAAAGCCCAACTCTTCATATGGCCCACTACACTTCACAAACAGGAAGAAGGTTAACTGCCTTTCCCTAGCTCCATAGGACTCCCATGATAACTGAGGTGGAGTCTTTGAAATAAGTAGGGAAGACCTACTATCAATATTACTTATAAAGATGTTCATGACAGCACTGTCAGAAGGGGTGTGCACTTGCACACACAGAGACATTGGAAACAACCCTAAATGTGCTCTAAGTGAGGGGCTGTAATCCCAGCACTTTGGGCAGCCATGGTGGGCGGACCACAAGGTCAAGAGATTGAGACTATCCTGGCCAACATGGTAAAACACCGTCTCTGCTAAAAACACAAAAACAAACTGGGCACGGTGGTGCATGACTGTAGTCCCAGCCACTCAGGATGCTGAGGCAGGAGAATTGCTTGAACCTGGGAGGTAGAGGTTGCAGTGAGCTGAGATCGTGCCACTGCATTCCAGCCTAGCGACAGAGCGAGACTCCATCTCAAAAAAAAAAAGTAAACTATGATACATCAATACAGTGGATGCTTTTGCTAATAAAAAATAATAACAAATGTTAGACTTACTGGCTTGGCCTGCAGAATGGCCATGTGTTCTGTTAAGCTTGGGGGAAAGCAAGTTGTAGGCCAATGAATATAACATAATCCTATTTCTTGTTTGTTTCTTGATTTTAAGAATAAAATGTAGATGTGTTTATTTGTTTCATATACTCATTTTTGAATATAGAGAGAGGTATGAAAAGACATACAACACTGGTATTTTGAGGGAATAGGATTAGAAGATCAAAGGTCAATTATTAACTTATTTATGTACAAATTTTATACCAGCACTTTGGGAGGTTAAGGTGGGCAGATCACCTGAGGAGTTCGAGACCAGCCTGAACAACATGGTGAAACCCTGTCTCTACTAAAAATAAAAAATTAGCCGGGCACAGTGGCAGGTGCCTGTAATCCCAGCTGCTCGGGAGACTAAGACAGGAGAATCACTTGAACCTCGGAGGCAGAGGTTACAGTGAGCTGAGATTGCACCACTACACTGCAGCCTGGGCAACAGAGTGGGACTCCTTCTCAAAAAATAATAATAATTTTTTAAAATTAAATTAATTCTATTGCTGGGAGCACTGGCTCATGCCTGTAATCCCAGCACTTTGGGCAGCCGAGGCAGAAAGATTTGAGCCCAGGAGTCCGCGACCAGGCTGGGCACATGGAGAGACCTCTTCTCTACCAAAAAAAAAAAAAAAAAAAAATTTTAATTAGCCATGCATGGTGGTAGGCACCTATAGGTAGTCCTGGTGGTAGTCCCAGCTACACAGAAGGCCGAGGCAAAAGAGATCGCTTGAGCTGGAGAGATCAAGGCTACAGTAAGCCATGATCAGACCACTGCACTCCAGCATGGGAGACAGAGCAATACCCTGTCTGAAAAATAAATACAAGAATAATTCTTTTTAAGTGGTTTGTCCAAGGTCACACTGGCAGGTGGAAGAATCCACAGCATGGATAAAGCACAGGCAGCCTGATCACGGAGCCATGATCCCAGCTATCAAACTGTGACTCAAGTTCCACTCAGTCCAGGGGAATTTCTAAAGCAAGTAAAATCCTAGAAAACCACTAATACATGACTATAGTCAACATTCTTCACTTTTATTTTAACATGAACATGCATGGAGCATGGAGAGAATCAGAGCCTGCTCCAGGCTAATGATGCATAGAGATTTAAGTAATTCACTCAAGGTCACACTGCAGTGCATCATGAAGGCAAGATTTGAATCCAGATTTTTCTCCTTCCTGAGCTTACCCTCAGGGACATACTACACCACCTGTACTTCAATCAGAATGAAGGAAAAATAAATAGGAGGCTCGTATGCATATATAGACCATGGGATTTCCAGAAGTTTCTTTTTTTTCTTCTTTTTTAAAATTTTACTTTAAGTTTCAGGATTCAAGTGCAGAACGTGTAGATTTGTTACATAGGTATACATGTGCCATGATGGTTTGCTGCACCTGTCAACCCATCATCTAGGTTTTAAGTCTTGCATGCATTAGCTATGTGTCCTAATGCTCTCCCTCCCCTCACCCCCCACCCCTCAATTGGCCCCAGTGTGTAATGTGCTCCTCCCTGTGTCCATGTGTTTCTCATTGTTCAACTCCTACTTATGAGTGAGAGCATGCAGCATTTAGTTTTCTGTTCTGACTTTCAGGAGTTTCATTGTCCCCAAGGATTCACAACCACCATAAAGGCTGCCACCTCCTCTGGAAAGTCTTGATTTAAAAGTTCTTTCAACAGGAAGTGTTGCCAGCTCAGATAGTACCTTGATCAATGCAGTGGCTGGAAGCTTTTGCAGACATATCAAGAGGGCACAAGATAACATCATTGTCAGGCTTGAAATATTATCTAAGAAGTAGCTGATGGTCATCCTCCAAGCTACTAATGTGGCCATTAGCATGTCTCAGTGATGAACGGTGTCAACCTACATTAGGCACCTGAGACCCGTTTACTGTTGCTTTCCACATATCCTATTAGAACATTATAAATTATAGTTCCATCTCCAGTGATATATCCTTCTGGGGCAAGGGGTGGCTGACATTTAACATGCTATTAACTTAGAGCAGGCTTCTAAGCCTCTTGGTGCTCCCTGTTTGCACTTGTGAAATAAAAATGAGGAATTAAGTCTGCATGGCCAGACACGGTGACTCACGCCTGTAATCCCAGCACTTTGGGAAGCCAAGGTGGGAGGATTGCTTGAGACCAACCTCAGCAACATAGGGAGATGATGTATCTACCAAAAAAATTAAAACTTAATCAGGCTTGGTGGTATGCACCTGTGGTCCCAGCTAGGGAGGCTGAGGCAAGAGGATCACCTGAGCCCAGGAGGTTCAGGCTGCAGTGAGCTGTTATCACACCACTGCACTCTTGACTGGGTGATGGAATGAAATCCTGTCTCAAAAAAAAAAAAAAAAGCTACATGTATTCATGGGTTGTTGCCTAGGTTTGGGAAACATGTGTTGAGATTACATTAGTTTCTGACAGTTACATGACCTCTTTGTGGGTCTCAGTTGGGACAAGGGCTCTGAATTCATGCTCAGCTCCTTTCTGAGCACTGACCCTGGCTGGTCCCAGGGCCTGGGACCCACTGTCCTTTCTGTTGCTTCATTTCTCTCTTCCATCCAGTGCAGGAGGCAGGGTAAGCCTGTGCTGAGGCTCCCAGGAATGCAGGGATGCCGAAAAGGAATGTTTCAAAAGCAATAAGGACTTCAACACAAATACCAAGGTGGTTTCCTATGGGGAAACAACTGATTTTTTTACATTTCCTTAGACTACATTTATGATGTTTGCTTATGAGAGGAAGCACCATAATCTTTCTATATTGATAACCTCCCAATCTGACCCTGTTCTGAAAATGTGGAAGATGTTGACCTCCTCCCTCCAACCCTTTGTCTGAAAAAAATTCTAAAACCCCCATGCTCCATTTTTTAAAAAAGAGCTGTTGCCCAGAGCTACCTCACAAGGGTCCACATTTACATAGGGGATAAAAATCACTTATCATGAGGGCAAAGAAGTATATGCAAGAGTGCTAACATTCCAGCATTTTTGCAAGTTCAAAATGGGAGAAATAATCTAAACGTCCATCAACACAGTTGTCATTAAATCAATCACAGCACATCCATTCTGTACAACACTAAAGTGAATGCGATAGATCTGCATGCACAAAAATGAAACATTCTCCAGAAACCATTTCTAAATTTAAGAAAGCAAGATGCAGAGCAACGTATAGTAGGCTCTCATTTGGGTGTTTTCAAAGTAATCTATATTCACGTATGCTGATTTATACATGGAATTTTTCTGGAAGGATAAACAAGAAACTGTTTCCAGCAGTTGCCCCTGGGGCTTAGATTAGGCGGCTTGAATAAAGGGGAATGAAACTTTATTTTCATTCTATACACTCTTGTACTGTTTAATTTTTTTCATCATTCATGTACAGAATTTCTATTTAAATAAACAAAAGGGCCACATTTATGTACCATGTTATCAATATTAATAATAGAAGATAATGTTATTATCTTCTATTAATACTCTGTTAATACCAGTTAGAAAGTATGCATTTATTTCGAACACTGATGGAGCATTTGTTATGTGCAAAATGACATGATGCATAAACTAGCCATGCCAGAGACCTGGCTCCTTCCTTTGGGAGGGCACAGAAGTTACCATCTCCAGCTCTGGAGGGAAGCAGAGTAGATTCAAGGTGTATCAAGGACCCACCGCTTCCTTACAGGGTGACTGAGGGAAAATCAGATCACGTCTGTGTCTTTATCCTCAAAATAAGGATATTCAAAGAGCCTACGCTCCCCACCCCCACAGAGCTATTATGAAGAATAAAAGAGATAAAGCAGGTGAAATGCTCATCCCTGGTTCTTAGTAAATGGGACAAGTATGACAAGTGTGGGGCATTGTTATGACAGGTATTGACCTCTATTTGAACTCGGCTTGCTTTCTCAAAATCAGGAACCTCTTCATTTTTGACAACTCACCATTCCCCCCTATCTAAACATACTATCTGAACTCAGGAAAAAAAATAGACTCAGAGAATTAAGATGCTTAGAAGAGAAATCTGAGCTAAGCCTTGAAAGGTAAGTAGAACTTCAGTAGGCAGGTGGGGAAAGAAGAGAAAACAGGACTTCCTTGATAAGGAAGCAATGCGAATTAAGAGAGTGCAGCCGAAAGAGCAGAGAGAGATCCAAGATGGCTGATCACTAGCAGCTCGGGATTGTAGCTCCCACTGAAAGCACAGAGAACGAGAGGACGCCACACTTTCAGATCAATTTTTGCTGCTCACGCACCAGGTGATTCCCAGCGGAGGAGCCCCACGGGTTGCCAGTGCGACTCTTGTGGCCGGCGAGGCGGTTTTGCCGCTGCCTTGGTGCAGCGGTTCTTGGTGCAGAGTAAAAGCACCATCAATCTTAAAGCTGCTGTTTTGGCCAGCACAGTGGGTTGCTCAGATTTTAGCGCCGGGAATCAACAAGTTGGACGTCCATTCAGAAACCCAACTATAAAGACGGTAATTATAAAGACCACAGATGGATAAATCTATAACGAAGGGAAGAAACCACCCTAAAAAGGCTGAGAATACCCAAAATCAGAATGCCTCTCCCTCTACAGGGGATCACAGTTCCTCATCAGCAACAGAACAAGGCCTGATGGAGAAAGACTGTGTTCCATTAGCAGAAGCTGGCTTTAAAAAGTGGATGATAAGAAACTTCTGGGAATTAAAAGAACTTGTTCTAACCCAATGCAAAGAAACTAAGAACTTCGAAGGAAGAATTGACGAAATGTTAACAACAATACACAATTTAGAGAGGAATATAAGTGAATTAATGGAGCTGAAAAACACAACACAAGAACTTCGTGAAGTACGCACAAGTTTTAACAGTCGAATTAATCAAGCAGACGAAAGGATTTCAGAGGTCGAAGACCAACTTAATGAAATAAAAAGACAAGATTAGAGAAAAAAGGATAAAAAAGAACAAGCAAAGTCTCCAAGAAATATGGGACTATGTGAAAAGACCTAATCTACGTTTGATAGGTGTACCTGAATGTGACGAAGAGAATCAATCCAAGCTGGAAAATATGCTTCAGGATATTATTCAGGAAAACTTTCCCAACCTAGCAAAGCAGGACAATATTCAACTCCAGGTAATACAGAGAACACCTCAAAGATATTCCTCAAGAAGACCAACCTCAAGGCACATAATCGCCAGATTCACCAGGGTTGAAATGAAGGAGAAAATACTGAGGGCAGCCAGAGGGAAAGGTCAGGTTACCCATAAAGGGAAGCCTATCAGACTCAGCAGATCTCTCAGCAGAAACCCTGCAAGCCAGAAGAGAGTGGGGGCCAATATTCAACATTCTTAAAGAAAAGAACTTTCAACCCAGAATTTTACATCCAGCCAAACTAAGTTTCATAAGCGAAGGAAAAATAAAAACTTTTGTGAATAAGCAAGCACTCAGAGATTTCATCACCACCAGGCCTGCTTTACAAGAGCTTCTGAAAAAACCACTACAAACAGAAAGGAACAACTAGTATCAGTCTTTCTAAAAAATACCAAAAAATAAAGAACATCAACATAATTAAGAACTTGTATCAACTAATGGGAAAAACAGCCAGCTAACATTAAACAGCAATATTAAACTTACATATATTATTATTAATTCAACTAAATCCCCTAATCCAAAGTTACAGACAGGCAAAAAAAGCCAAGACCCATTGGTATGCTACATCCAGACCCATCTCACATGCAAGGATACAGAATGACTCAAAACAAAGGGATGGAGAAAAATTTACCAACCAAATGGAGGGCGAATATAATAAATAAATAGAAAGCAGGAGTTGCAATTTTTCCTGATAAAATAGACTTTAAAGCAACAAAGATCAAAAGAAGTAAAAAAGGATATTACATAATGATAAAAGGATCAATGCAACAAGAAGAGCTAACAATCCTAAATATATACGCACCCAATACAGGAATACCCAGATATGTAAGACTTATAAAGAGACTTAGATTCCCACACAATAATAGTAGGAGACTTCAACATCAATATCAGACAGATCAATGAGACAGAAAGTTAACATCGATATCCAGGACTTGAACTCAGATCGGGAACAAGTAGACTTAATTAACATTTATAGAACTCTCCACTTTAAATATACAAAATATACACTCTTATTAGTACCACATCACACCTTTTTACAGGTTTAAATGAAATATTGGTTGGCTGCTTGTTAGTTATTTTCTTCCCTCATTTTTTTTTTCCATGTCTCTATTACTAAACACAATTACAGGCATACCCATTTTTAGACTGCATTCTAGCCCAGGCAATAAAGTAACACCCCAGTTCTCTCTCCCTCTCCTTCGTCCTCATTCTTCCTTTCCTTCATTTTTTCTTTCTTTTTTTATTCTTTCTCTTTCTTCCTTTCTCTCTTTCTTAAAATAAAAAAAAAAAAAAGAAAAGAAAATAAGGGAGCACATACTAAAAGATGTACACATGGAATTTTTCCATACACAACTGGGAAAGTACAGAAAAAAAAAAAAAAGAGAATGCAGCCATAAATATGTCAGAGGAATGGCCAAGAACCCGGAAAGGGTACCTTCATCATGGGAAAACAGTGGGTCAATCTGGGTAAAGTTTCAAATGCTATAATGAGGAGCTTCCAGAACGAAGTAGATGCTGAAGTTTGAGGAACAATGGAGTTTCTTGATCTGCCAAGGAAGTGAGAAGGGCAATGAAAGTGAGAATGGAAATGATAAGGAACCTGAGTTACCCGAGGATGTGGACTATCTAGGGTTTGGTGACCAGTTGGATGTTTAGCTGGAGAAGGTGAGGAAGAAGTTAAAGACCATCTCCAGACTTCTAGTTAATACAATAAATCCGAGCTTTCCCTGACAGTTGTAGGTGGAAAGGGAGGTACTAGTGAGTTTGTGTCATATTGCCAAATACAGTTTACTCTTTCATTTTTAATTTGCAACCTGTTAGAAGCCCTGAGTCTGCTTCTCTTTATTTCACTCAATAAATATTTATTGAGCACCCATTGTGCATCAACTGCTGTGCTATAAGCCAGAAATACAACAGTGAAGAAAGCACAGTCCTTGATCTCACAGACTATAAAATCAACTTGGGAGTCCAGGCAATGGACAATCACAGTCATGCTCAGACAGGAGAATTCATGGGATATTGGGATTGCAAGCAGGGGCACCTACCACACTTCCTCATGCAAGGAAACCCCAAGTTTGGGTTTCCTTGGAAACTTAGGAAGTTATTTCAAAGCTGAGAACAGAAAGGAACTGACAGGAAGTTGGTTTTTAGAAGACAAAGACCGGAAAGAACATTTTCTCAAGCAGAGAGAAAATAGCAAGCATGAGAGCCCTTGAGAGGTGGAGGATCTGCAGAGGTAGAATGTGTCTGGATGGAGGATGGATGAGGAGGAGTGGGCTGAAGTGGGACCAGATCACCATGTAAGGTGTTTGGACCTCATGCAAAGGAGTCACTCGCTGGATATTTCTCAGTGCCAGCATGAGGTAGCAACCACCCCTGCCCTTACAGCTCCAGTTTGTACACTTGAAAGGATGGCCTCTAGGCGCATGGGCCTTGGAACCTCCCCATAAAGCCTGTGCAGAAGCACGAGGCAAGCCGATGAAGCAGAGCCAAGTTTTGATTTGAAAACGATGACTTTGCTTTTGTATCAGATTTCTAAATCAGGGATTTTTATTTCAGCCCCGCCAATGTCATGTGCACTGAGTTCCTCCTTTCACCCCCTCTAAAAGAAAAAAAAAAAAAAAAAACCCTTGTGCAAATATCCACGTGAAGGTAGATATACTGGTATGACAAAGTGGAACATTCTTAAGTACAGAAGCTTCTCTGCAGATTTTTCCCATCCTTTCATTTACAATGTTATAGGTTCCAAGATTCAGTTCTTAAAACCATTGTCTCACCCTTAGGACACAGTAAGAGCCAGTTTTCTCTTGATGTTGGTTCTGATGCTTGTAAATGTTATATATCTGGTCCAAGGTCATCTAGCAATTTCCAGCTTTTTAAGGGCAAAACAACTTGGTTTGCTGTTTCACTACTTTACTTACTTCTCCCACTCTCCCCTCCATTTATTTTCTTTTTCCTTTCCTACTCTCAGTTGTAAATAATAAAGACTTGTGTGCTTGCCTTAATCAATGGAGATGGGGGAGAATTGCTAGCGAAATAATAAGGCAGATATGTACAGGAACCCAAGACCCTCAGTGGGGCATCAGTAGGAACAGAAATATCCCAGAGGTCAGTCTTGGACACATTGGCCCTCAATCCAAGGAGACCCCAGGGACATGTAGCAGGAGGTCCTTGCCCTTGAGTTTCTGCCTTGAGTCTCTGTGATTCAGCTGTTTTCAGGGAGTTTGAGTCTCCCTCCTCTTGAAATAGGGCCAAGGGCTACATAAAGGACATTATCAGGATAAATGTTGATATCAGACTGAAGATTAGACAATAGTATTGTTAAATTTCCTGAATTTGATCGCTATATTTATTGTGTAAGAGAATAGCCTTACTCTCAGGAAATATATACTAGAAGATTTAGGAATAAAGGGGCTTGATATGTGCAAACTACTTTCAGATAGTTCAGAAAAAAATTGTATGTTGTGTGTGTGTGTGTGTGTGTGTGTGTGTAATGAGACAGAGAAGCAAATGTGGCAAAATGTTTACAATTGGTGAATCTGTTTTAAAAGTATTCAGAAGTTATTATTCTTGCAACTCTCTCTCTACACACACACACACACACACACACACACACACACACACACACGAGAGAGAGAGTCTCACTGTATTGCCCAGGCTGGAGTGCAGTGGCCTGATCCTACCTCACTGAGCTTCGAATTGCTGGGCTCAAGCAATCCTCCCACCTCACCTTCCCTAGTAGCTGGAACTACAGGTATGCACCACCACGCTAATTTTTTTTTTTTTTTTTGGTAGAGATAGGGTCTTGCTATGTTACCCAGGCTGGTCTTGAACTCTTGGCTTCAAGCAATCCTCCTGCCTCAGCCTCCCAAAGTCCTAAGATTACAGACATGAGCCAGTAATCTTAGCCAGTGTGCTCAACCTTGAAAATATTAAGTTAACAAACAACATTATAGAAAACAAAATTAATTTTTTTAAAGGCCAAAAATGTGGTCTTGGACCAGATGCATCAGAATCACTCAGGGACTGGTTTAGAACACTGTACCTGTGCCTGAGCCCCATGCCAGAACAATGGAATCTGCATCTCTGGGGCTGAGTTCTAGGGATTGGCATGTGAAATAAGCATCTCAGGTGACTTCTACGTGAACTAACAAGCTAAACTTTCACCCATTGTGTCAGGACCACTCCAGATTTCTCACAACTTCGGCCCTCTGAAGGTATTTCTTAGATCAAAATTCTCAGTAAAGAGAGGCTCCAATGGCCCAGTCTATCTTGGATGCCAGGCCCCTTCTCAGGCTGCTACAGACCCATTCGTTGGCTGCCTTGGGGGTCAGGTGGCAGGTTCAACAGCATTGGCTGAGAATCAGGGTCCCATGGTCCTCTTAGGGATGCCTCTTCTGGCTGGACTAGATTCACTTTTAAAAGAGTGGTAAGAAGAAATATCCTGCCACTGATTCACCTAATACAATATTATTCATAAAGATTTCCATAGTAAAGCCTTCTTTCAGCAGACGCCATGTGTTTTCTTCCCTAATAAAAATATTGATCCCTGAAAATTGGAGGTAATGGAAAAGGTTTTGTGTAATTCAGACACAGTCTTTGAAAAGCAGAAACTTGGAAAGTCTCTACATGACTTGAAAGTAAGGACAATGGTTTTATTATGTAGTCACACACTATGTAATGCATTTGAATGCATGAGGCCTAAAGTGGCTGACTTTATGAAGGCTTTATGAACATCTGGCTTTCCAATAAGGAAATATTATCTGAATGATGTGATTTAGCTTTAAGAAGCACAATCTTGAAATACCATATTGCTGGGTATTTTTAAGTCAAGACCTAAGAGGTAAACAGGAAGGTGGGGTATGAAAGTGTTAATTTCTTCATTTCCCTCAAACCAAGCCTTACTCCCACTCCTGCCCAACTCTTACAACAGCCACTCTTATAAATGTATTTCTTTAATAGAATGAATTTTCTCCACACCCCCAAAAATCCTCAGTTGAAGCCCTAGCCTCCAGTGTGACGGTATTTGGAGGTAAGCTCTTTGGGGGATGATTAGGTTTGTATGAGGTTGAGAGTGAAGGGCTGTCATGATGGGATGGGTGCCATTTTAAGAAGAGACATGAGAAAACTGTCTCTTCCATGTGAGGATACAGCAAGAAGGCAGTCGTCTGCAAACCAGAAACAGGATCCTCACCAGGAACTGAATCATCTGGCACTTTCCTCTTGGACTTTTTAGTTTCCAGAATTGTGAGAAATAATTTTTTGTTATTTAAGCCAGCCAGTCTATGGCATTTTGTTATAGCAGCCTAAGCCAACTGATAACAATTTTCAAGATACAACCCACTGTCACAGCCAGTTCCTGCTGCCCATCCTCTCTCCATGGATCAGCAGCCTCCTGTTTCTATTCTTCCCCTACACACAATAACCAGAATTATTTTTTAAACTTCTTGCTTTCAATAATGTCAAGCCTAAAGAAGAATATGTACTTCTGGCCAAGATGGAGTAATAGATTTACCCTGTCACCTGAATCCACTGAAAAACCAAACAAAATACATGAAACAAAGGTTTCTATGACACTAAACAGAAGACAATGAAAAACAGTGACACTGAGAAATGGAAACAAAGCAGGCAAGCCCTCGATTGCCCCAGTTTACTTCATTATGAGACCTTCCAATCCTGAGCAAAGAGAGGGGCAACCCACATAGAGCCCAACAAGCTCTTTGAGTTGAGAAGGCAGAGTAGAGAGTCCTTGAAGGCCACAGGAGCTAGAATTCACAAGAGAGAGTACCAGAGAGAAGAAGGTACAGAACAAGAACCCCAGAACCTGAAAGACTCCCTTGAGTATTCAGGAAAATAATGAATGCATTCATTGCATGTATGTAAAAAAAAAAAAAAAAAAAAAAAAACTAACCAAGGCTGGTATTAGTCTGTTTGCATTGGTATAAAGGAATACCTGAAACTGGGTGTATTTATAAAGAAAAGAGGTTTATTTTGGCTCATAGTTCTGCATGAAGTATAAGCATGGCACCAACGTCTACTCAGTTTCTGGTTAGGCCTGGGGAAGCTTACAATCATGATGAATGGCAAAGGGGGACCTGGCATATCACATGGCAAGAGAGGTGGCAAGAAAGATGCCAGACTCTTTTCAATGACCAGCTCTTATGTGAACTAAGAGCAAGAACTCATTCATCAACAAGGAGATGACACTAAGCTATTCATGAGGTATCCACCCCCATAAACCAACAAACCAACACCTTCCACTCAGCCCTACCTCCAACACTGAGGATCACATTTCAACATGAGATTTGGAAGGGGCAAAACATCCAAACCTTATCAGCTAGGAAAGAACCACCTGAAAGGATTACAGGGAAGAGTCCCTGTCATTCACTCTGGGCCAGAAATAGTGCCTGTTCACTCCAACCAGACAGGAAAACCTCATCATCCATGGGGTATTGGCTAGAGTAGTAAGAGGGGCCTTGCCCTAGTAGAGGGAAACAATTAGCCCTAGACTAGCTGCTGCTCTGATCCTGCTAAATAAATCTTAAGGATTAAACTAATCTGAAAAGATTAAACTGGGCTTGGTGGCTCACACCTATAATCCCAGCACTTTGGGAGGTCAAGGTGGGTGGATCACTTGAGGTCAGGAGTTCAAGACCAGCCTGGCCAACACGATGAAACCCCGTCTCTACTAAAAACACAAAAATTAGCTGGGCTTGGTGATGTATGCCTGTAATCCCAGCTACTTGGGAGGCAGAAAGGGGAGAATTGCTTGAACCCAGGAGGCAAAGGTTGCAGTGAGCCAAGATCACACCACTGCACTTCAGCCTGGGTGAAGGAAAGAAAAGGAGGGAAAGAGGTAGGGAGGGAAGGAATCTAAAAGGGAAAAACACTCTGAACCTAGAATTCTATATTAAAGACTTTTCCAACATCATTACAACAAATGCTGAAGGAAGTTTTTCAAACAGACGGAGAAAGATACCCGAAAGAAATCTGTATATACACAAAGGAATAAATAGTATACTAAAAAATATAGAAGAGGTCACATTATTACATTATTATTCAAATAGCTTTAAAAGATAATTAATCATTGAAACAAAAATAATGACAATATAGGATTTATAACATAACATATTAAAAAGTAAAACTGTATGCCAATAATAGCTCAAAGACGAGGATGGGAGAAACGAAGCATATTGTTGGAAGATTCCCATACTATATACAAAGTGATATAATAACATTTGAAAGTGTACTATAAGTTACAAATGCATAGTATAAACTCAAAAGCAACCACTAAAAAACATTCTAACTAATCAGTCAACAAAAAAGATCATTTTCAAAATATTTAATCCAAAAGAAGACAGAAAAAGAGAAAAAAGAGAACAAAGAACAGACAGGCCAGGCGTGGTGGCTTATGCCTATTATCCCAGCACTTTCAGAGGTTGAGGTGGGCAAATCACCTGAGATCAGGAGTTCGAGACCAGCCTGGCCAACATGGTGAAAATCCATCTCTACTAAAAATACAAAAATTAGCTGGGCTTGTTGGTACATGCCTGTAATCCCAGCTACTTGGGATGTTGAGGTAGGAAAATCACTTGAACTCAGAAGGCAAAGGTTGCAGTGAGCCGAGATTGCATCACTGTACTTCAGCCTGGGCAACAGAGCCAGACTCTGTCTCAAGAAAAAAAAAAGAAAGAAAAGAATCAAGTGGGCGAATAGAAAACAAATAGTGAGGTTAAATAGACTTAAACCGAGTCATGTCAAGACTCAAAGCTGTGGAAAAGTTGCAAGGATAGTACAAGGAACTCAACTATAGTTTTCATGCAGATTCACCAACTTTTATTGTTATTCCACGTTTGCTTTATTGCTTGCCCTATGCATACATTTTTTTCAAAATTTGAAACTATATTGCAGATATCATGCCCTTTTACCCCTACACATTTTCACATGATTTCCTAAGAACAAGGACATTCTCTTGCATAACCTTCAAGTTATCAAATTCAGGAAATTTAACAATGATATAATCCTCTTTTCGAAAAAGTCTACTCAATTTTCATCAGTTCCCCCAATAATGTCCTTTATACCAACTGATTTCTCACTCCCAGATTCATCCTACAATTACACACTGCATTTAACTGTCATGTCTCTTTAATGTAAAACTGTTCCTCAGCTCTTGTTTTTCATGACCTTGACCTCTTTATCCTTTTACTTTCAGTTGACACATAATAACTGTACAGATTTATGGGATAAGGAGTGATGTTCTAATGCATGTAAACAAGGTATAATGATCAAATGAGGGTAATTACCATATCCCTCACTTCAAATAGTAATCATTTCTTTGTTTCGTGAACACTCAAAATCTCCTCTTTTGAGTATTGAAAATATACCCTAAATTATTGCTAATCATATTCACCCTACTGTGCTACAGGACACTAGAACTTGTTCCTCTTTTTGGGGTGTAACTTTGTATTCATTAACCAACCTCTCCCTATCCTGCCCTCCTGTACCTTACTGGCTTTTAATAACCACAATTGTACTCTTTGCCTCTATGAGCTCATTTTTTCAGTTTCCACACGAGTAAGAATAGTGGTATTTATCTTTCTGTGTCTAACGTAGTTCACTTAACACAATGTCCTACAGGTTCGTCCATGTTGCTGCAAACCACATGATTTCATTCTTTTTTATGGCTGAATAGTATTCTATTGTGTACATATACCATATTTTCTTTATCCATTCATCTGTTAATGGACATTCGGGTTGATGCCTTAGCTATTATGAATAGGCTTGCAATAAACATGGGGATGTAGGTATCTATCTCTTTGATAAATTGATAAATACCCAGTAATGGGATTGGAGGATCATACATGGTACTTCTATTTTTAGTTTTTTTGAGAAACCTCCCTACTATTTCCCATAATGGTTATACTAACTTATATTTACATCAAAAGTGTATGAGTTCACTTTTCTCTGCATCCTTACCAGTATTTGTTAATTTTTTGTCTTTTTGATAATAGCCATCGTAATAAGTGTGAAGAAATATCTCATTGTGGTTTTGATTTTTATTTTCCTAATGATTAATAATGTTGAGCATTTTTTCATATGTCTGTTGGCCATTTGAATGTCTCCTTTTGAGATATGTCTATTCAAAAGTGGCAGGGATCACTTCAGGACACTGGTCTAAGCAAAGATTTTCCAGGTAAGACTTCAAAAGAGCAGACAATAAGAATGAAAACAAACAAATGGGACTGCATCCAACTAAAACTATATCTGCACAGCGAAGGAAACAATCAACAGAGTTAAGAGACAACCTGTTGAATGGGAGAAAATAATTGCAAACTATACATCTGACAAGGGACTAATATCCAGAACACACAAGGAACTCAAACAACTCCACGGGAAAAAAAAATAATATCCTACTTAAAAATGAGCAAAGGACCGGAATGATCTTGACATTTTTGAAGAGTACAAGCCAGTTGGGTTATTGTCATTGTTGCCTGGTTTGATTATAGGATACCTCTCAATTTGGAATTGTCTGATAAAAATCATTTTTTAATGTAAATATGATCATGACACTTTCCTCCTTACATCGCTCTTTTCTATTTACACCATTACAAAGCCACTCCCTAAGCTGACCTCTGCCTTCCTCTCCTATCACTCTCTGCCCCAACATGTTCCAGGCTTTCTTTGTGTTGCTAACAAGCTCCAGCTTCTTCTCACTTCAAGGCTGTTGTATTTGCTGTATCCTCTTCCTCAGCTCCCATCCTTCAGACTTCTGTTCCCAGTTGCCAACTCAGAGGCATCTTCCCTGAACCCACTGTCAAAAGCAGCCCACCCCAGAGACAAACCTTGTCATTTCTCTGCTTACTTCCTTCAGAGCACAATAGCCATCAGAAATAACCTTGTTCGTGTATTTGATTTCCATTGAAATAAAAGCCCTGGGAGGGCAGGAATCTTGTCTGTTCACAGATGAGTTTCCAGCATCTAGAATATTACCAGGCACACAGAAGGCCTTCAGTATATATTTTTGGAAAGGACAAATAAATAATAGAGAAAGAGAGCCAAGACAGTGAAAAAGAGAAAAGGAAAGAAATGTGCTTTGAATTAAAAGAAATCTCAATGACATAGCTAAAGTCTATTGAGAGCTTTCAACATGCTAAGCACCATGTTCCAAACCATTCATGGGACAGTCAGAATCTCGAGTAAGTCACTTAGACCTCAGACTATGCATCTGTAAAACGAAGACCTAACATTCTAGGAATATCTGAGCCTCTACCTGCAGCCTCAGAGAGATACGAAGAGGGATACTCAGGCTATCTACAAGGACCTCAGCAGACGGTGCAGGAGAAAACAGTATCAAACAGCAGACACCAAGGCTGAGTGACCAGAATGAAGGTGCGAAGGGGCCTGGAAGTCACCTCTGTAGTGAATGCCTGCCTCGCTTTTCTAGGAGGTGTCCTTTGAGTCATGGGAGGAAGCCTTTCTAAAGACCACCTGATCCCATGTCCTGGACTCAGGAAATACAATGTCATAATGCAGAGAGAAAGAAGTAAAGAAGGAGCACAGAGAAGCAGAGGCGAGAGCTAGAAAAAGAGTTCTCTGACTTTCAAATACTTAGCTCCAGGCCCTCCCAAAGGCCTAGCTTCCCTCCTGTTCTTGGTTTCATGAAACACCCAATAGCCTGAGTCTTTTTTACTGATGCTAACTCGGGCTGGTTTCTGTTCCCTGCTGACTACTTGTTGATTTTGGAGGGCTGCCTTCGATTGTTGGAGGAATTCCCCAACTTAAAAGTGTTGGTGGGAAGCAGAGAGCACCTCGCCACCATAGAAGTCAAAAGCGTCAGGGATGGTTGAAGACATGACCCAGGTTCAACCAATTAGATATGCATCTGCCATGAATCCATTGTAATAGCGGTGGCAATAGCAGCAGCACCCTCCATCCTGTGTCACCTGTGCTGGCAGTGTAAGCTAGGGCTTTCAGTGGCAGTGGCATCCATGCCAGATGGGTGCTGTGTCATCATCACGCAGACTGCTACCCTGGCTGATGCCTGACCTTCCTTGTTACCTCCCTTTATCTAGGGCCCCTCTATCGTTTTCCTGGCATATCTCTGAATCACCTGACATGCTCTCAATGGATTCCTTTTCTGCTTAAATCAGTCAGCACTGGTTTCTGTTGTCTGCAACTAAGAACCCAGAACTCCAGTTTCTTCCCGTAAAAGACTCCCAACTACTTCAAGGAGCTCAGCCTTGCCTGAGTCTTCTTTGAGTGTGTATTTCTAGTTCTCGATGACCCCTCTCCTCAGCCACTGGTTCACAGAGAGAACCAGATGCAGGTTGAACCTTTAGATGGGGAATCTCCTGCAGGATCATACATGTGGTGCCCACACATGGGTTGCAAAAGCTGCTGCTGGCCCAGACCCACCTGTGTCAATTAGGAAAAGGCCTGGTAAGCAGCGGGGGATGTCCTGTGCAGGGAATACCTGCACTTTCATACACAAAGGCCTTGGTAGCACATCTTTTCCAAGGCCCTGTTGGGCTGAGTTGGTATTTCAGGGAGAACATATTAAACACAAATTTACAAATGAACAGAATCTACATTTGGTTTGGGTTGAGTAGGGAAGCCAAATTGGAAGTCATGGGCTTTATACAGGCTTATGAGCTGAATGAGGCATAGAAGCACTGCAATCTGGAATCTATGGCTAGGTTTCAGGGACAGGGAGTCTTTTAGAACCCTGGAATTATATATAAAATGTAACAGGGACCTATACTTTTCTGGAGAGAGGGCCTGTAACTCTCATTAGCTTTTCAAAAGGCTTTGTGATCTGTCAACCACACACACAGAGAGACTCACAAACACTGGCATGGTACTTTCTTTCACTTTACAGATAAGGAAAGGAAGAAAACAGAGGTGTTCATTATCTTTCCCAAGGTCACAGAGCTGATGAGTGGTCAAGTCAGGATGAAAATCCAGGTCCGCAGCTCAAATACTAAAACTCTCTGTGCTTTAGGTAGCACTCACATTATCATCTCAATGAGATATCTTCATCAAGAGAATTCCTTTTCTTTTTTTCTTTTTTTTTTTTGAGATGGAGTGTCGCTCTGTCACCCAGGCCAGAGTGCAGTGATGCAATCTTGGCTCACTGCAACCTCTGCCTCCCAGGTTTACGCGATTCTTCTGCCTCAGCCTCCCAAGTAGCTGGGATTACAGGCACATACCACCACTCTGGCTTTTTTATTATTATTATTATTTTTCGTTGAGATGGGGTTTCACTATGTTGGCCAGATTGGTTTCAAACTCCTGACCTCATGATCCTCCCACCTCGGCCTCCCAAAGTGCTAGGATTAAAGGCATGGGCCACCGTGCCCGGCCCATAAGGAGAATTCTATCTGGTAAGGAGTATCCCAGAACTGTCAGCAAAGACCTCACAGGAAGGCGTTTCCCAGCATGAGCAATGCAGCTTTTCTAAACATCAGGTTTCCACTGCCCCAGCCACCTCACCCAGCCCTGGCCAGGCTGGAACAGGCCTGTAGTGGTGGTGGAGCCAATCAAGGGCCACCAGGGATAAACCCCACCCCTCTACTGTTCCCCTGACACTTACTTCCCTGTCCCCCGCTGCTTGTAAGCACCTGCACACAGGGGCCAAGCAGAGACTCAGGAAGCCTGTGGGCTGGAAAGCCACAGGTTGTTCAGCTAGTATTTTAAAACAAAAAATACTTTTTAAAGTCCCACACAAATAACACAGCCAAGGCCACATGGGAGTAGGCAGCCTTGTACATTCACATTCACCTTTCTCAAATAAGGCTTCCGTTTCTTGGGTGCTTATGATATTCATTTCATCTCATCGGTTTAAAATATTGGGGGCAGGGCCACCAAATAACTTCCCCAGTGGATTACTTCCAGGAAGTCCGTTTCGTTTTTGAAAAACCCTAGGAATTACCATAGTAACATATAAATTATGGTCCAGACACTATGGTAAGCAGTTAGCATGCATGTAATAGTTTGATCACAATATGGATAAATAGCATTATTGTTCCTATTTTATAGACAAGGGAACTGAAGTCAAAGAGGGTCAGTGATCTGCTGAAAGTTAGAAAACTAGAAGGCAGAGCAATGATTTAAACCCAGGTCTCTTGGACTCCAGGGTCTGAGCGGCTGGCTCTTCCTAGAGATTGAATTGCCTCTAAGGGACGGGGATTTTGGAGAATCTGCAGCTTTCCCTGTCCCCTTCAAAGGTTGTAGGCATGCAAAAAAGAGGGTGTCCTGCTAAGTACTGTATGTCCTTCCAATAAGAATCAATACTTCTAATGGTCTAAGACCATTAGATCCTGAAGAATTACAGAAATTATCTCCTCCAACCTCTTCATTTTACAGACGAGGACTGCAAGGCCCAGGGAGGGCAAGCAACCAGTGCAGGGCACACAGCTAGCAAGCGGTTCCTCGACTCCACCCCAGGAAGCCGTCCACCATGCCACTGTCTCCATGGGGGGAGACACTGTGTCCACTGGTATACCGGAGATGATTTTAGGGGTACACAGATAAAACTTTAATTAGTGTTGATCCTAAAAGTGGATCTGCCATTCTATCCAGCAATCACACTACTGGGTATCCAGCCAAAGGAAAAGAAGTCATTATATGAAAGAGACACTTGCACACTCATGTTTATAGCATCACAGTTCACAATTACAAGAATATGGAACCAATCTAAATGCCCATCAACCAACGAGTGGATAAAGAAAACGTGGTATGTATACCCCATGGAATAGTACTCAGCCATAAAAAGGAACAAAATAATGGTGTTTGCAGCAACCTGGTTAAAGTTGGAGACCATTATTCTAAGTGAAGTAGCTCAGGAATGGAAAACCAAACATCCTGTGTTCTCACTCATAAGTGGGAGTTAAGCTATGAGGATGCGAAGGCCTAAGAATGACACAACAGACTTTGGGGACTCTGAGGGGAAGGGTGGGGTGGTGAGGGATAAAAGGCTGCACATTGGGTACCGTGTACACTGCTCCAGTGAGGGTGCACCAAAATCTCAGAAATCAACACTAAAGACCTTATACATGTAACCAAATTCCACCTGTTCCCCAAAAGCTATTGAAATGTAAAAATAAAAATAAATAGTTGATTGACACCATGTGAAAACTATTCCCTTTTCACCTTTCCTTTAGTCTTTCTGATTACTTTAAGGATAATCTCAGTTCAGTGATAATAGATCTTTAACAGCTTTCCTTAAATGTTCTTTAAGAAACTTTTTAAGAGGGAGAATGGATCCCTGGTGGAAAGCCACATCAGTATCAGCAAGAACTTGGTACCATTGCTTTCTTTTTTTTTCTTGGCTACCCTCCAATTATGTCAAGTGACACAAGTTTTCCATTGACACATTAAAGTTTCCATTTAAATACAGGGATTTAGGTTGAAGAAAAATTGAGTTGATTTAAAGAAAAATATTAAATGAAATACTGGTCACTGGCTATAATACAAAAAATTTTTAAGCAATATTAGTGAAAATAAAGATGCTACTTCATAATCACTTTGTAAGCAAATTACTCAGTAAGCAAACTAACATTTTAAAGCATGTGACTGGAAATCTATCACACTAACATGGGGGTCAGCCCCACGCTCTGTGACTTCATCGCATCACTCCCCACCACAACCCCCTGTACCACTCTGGGGACATTAGGAGGCGTCTAACGGGGCAATTCCATTGGAAGAGGAAACAGCCAAGGCCACCACCGAGAGGGACTGACTGCGAGCAGATTTCAGCAGGGAAAGGGGTATGCCGCCCCCTAGTGGGCAGTTTGGAAATTAACCTGGCACCTTTTTGTCCTGTGGTGTAGATAGACAAGCCTTTCCAAAACGTCTCCTTTGCATTGTATGTAAGCCGACATGTAAGCATAGGTACACGCTGCCTGTGGATATCACTTCAGGGTAGTACAGGAGGTGTTACAAAATGCTTCATACATAAAGGGACTTTTATGTCTGATAAGAGTGAGAACTACTGTCCTACAGCAACAAGACCCAGTGCTCCCTGCTTTACTTACAGCCAGGGAAGGACAAGCTCCTATGGAGACCGCTTCGTGGTACCCAGTGTACCGTCTAGCTGGATGTCGCAAAAGTTACTTAACCAATCAGAGCCCAAGTTTCCAGCCGATAATAATGGATGTTCATGCATACCCACACCCCATGGCGTTGCTCTGAGAGTCCAAAGGTCTATGCGTGTGAGGTACTTTGCACGGATCTGGCAGCAAGTAAGTACTAATCAATGTCAGGTGGTGGTGTAACAGCGTTCTCCCTTCCACCAGCCTCTCCACCTCACTTTTATTGAAAGACGTCAGAGACAGAGACAGAGAGAGAAAAAAAAAAAAAACAATCAGGATTTTCGGGCAAAACTTACCACACCCATCAAGCTGAGGAAATCCTAAAGACATCAAATCTCAACTTACCACTCACTCATCTCAGCTGAAAGAACATTTCCAAATTAGAGGAAGCTGCGAAAGACTGGCTGAGAAGGCAGGAGGTGCCCTCTAGTGGCATGGTTACAATAGCGTGGGAGGAAAGGTGATGTCGTGTCATTTTCAAAGGGAAGGCCAAAACCAGTTTTAAACTGAAGCAGGAGGCAGTCATGCTTCAAAGATGCAAGTGGGAATCTACCGTCTTCCCTGTGGACCATCGAAGATGGTCTTTAGGATCTGACCTTACCCAACAGCAAGTGACGTGCTGAAGGTCAGATCAGTTAATCAAGGGTGGAGCTAGGAATTGAACCCAAAGGTGCTAACTACAAATCCAGAAATCTTGCCCTTGACAGCAAACCCCTTACCAGTAGGAGCTGTAGCTTGTGTCAGTTTACATCCTTCAAAGCAGGAACCGCAGAGTTTTGTATACATTGATGCAGTATTCAATAAATTACTTGATGAAATAATATTTATGAAATGATCGTTTGTGAAATAATGAATAATACATTGTTTCATGTGTTGCTCACAATAACTGTATGAAATAGCCTAGTTTACTGATAAGGAAATTAAGTCTCTAGTCAAGTAACTTGCCTAAGATCACAAAGCCAGGATTCGAACCAAGCATGCTCACTGCAGAGCCTGGGTGCTTACCCACTAGACATGCAGCTCTCAAACTGGTCTCAGGATTCCTTTACAGTCTGGGTTTTGTTGTTGTTGTTGATGATGATGATGTTGTTTGTGAAGACGGTGTTTTACTATGCTCAAGCAATTCTCCCACTTCAGCCTCCCAAAGCACTGGGATTATAGATGCAAGCCACCTTGGCTGGCTTCCTTTACACTCTTAAAAAATCATTAAGGATGAAAAAGAGTTTTTGTTTATAAGGATTATACCTATCAATATTTATAGTTTTAGAAATTAAAGCTGAGGAATTTAAAATATATTTACTTAAACATTCCCATAATAACCCAATTAAATATAATTCACATATTTTTTATAAAAAATAACTATTTTCCTAAACCAAAAAAAACCCCACATTTAGAAAATTAACATGACATTGTTTTATATTCCTGAGAATCTCTACTATCTGGCTTAAGACAGCTGATTTCTCATATCTGCTTATTCATTTGCTATAATACCACATATGGAATAGCTTCTGGAAAACTCCACTATATACTTGTGAAAGAATTAAAATTAAAAAGGCAAATAACATCTTGGCACTATTACCGAAGTGAATTTGATGTTGCATACCCCTAAAAGGTCTTGGGGAACCCTGGTATGTTCAGGAACCCTTTGAGAAGCACTGGTGTACAATATGCTGTCCATAGGGCAAATGAACAAAGGGCTGTGTTCTAGATGCAGCCAGCCGTCAGGGTAATGATGGACCCCAAAACAGAATCCTTCAAGCAATAAAGACGGGCCCTGCTATAATCCTAGATACCTCTATGTAAAGACCAAAGAGCACAATCTATTTGTATTAGTCTGTTCTCACGCTGCTATGAAGAAATACCCAAGACTGAGTAAAGGAAAGGAAAGAGGTTTTAAATGAAAGAGATTAGGAAAGGAAAGAGGTTTAATTGGCTCACAGTTCCTCAGGGCTGGGGAGACCTCACGACACTCACAATCATGAAGGAAGGGGAAGCAAACACATCCTTCTTCATGTGGTGGCAGTAAGACATACAGAGCGAAGGTAGGGAAAAGCCCCTTTAAAAAACCATCAGATCTTGTGAGAACTCACTCACTGTCAAGAGAACAGGATCGAGGTGACCACCCCCATGATTCAACTACCTCCCACCGGGCCCCTCCTACAACACCTGGGGATTATGGGAACTACAATTCAAGATAGGATTCTGGTGGGGACACAGCCAAACTATATCACTATGCCTTCCTATTATTCCATTTCTAGAGAAAAGAACTTCTTAAAAATTCTCAAAGGCAGTAAGACTTAGCCTGGTATGAGGGGAACAGTGCGGTGCCAGGGCCTCAGGGCAGATGATCAGGGCCTGCACAGCAGCAGCATTAAGCAAAGAGAGGAAAGCCACGCTCCCAGCTCCAGAAACTAAAAAGAAGAGGAGGTGATGCGTATTTTCCTGAAATAATATATGACAAAATACCCACGTGTATTAAAAATAAAAGAACCTCTTGCTTATACAGTGTAAATTCTGAAAATCTTCTAATCGAAAGCCAATGCATCTGCTGTCTAGACTTGAATGTGGACAATATTAGCAGAAGAGTGAAAAGAATACTCCACCTGAAGAACAAAGCCTTTAAAAGAAGATGAAAGAGGGACCCAAGATGGCCGAATAGGAACAGCTCTGAAGTGCAGTTCCCAGTCAGAACAAGGCAGAGGGTGAGTGAACACCGCATTTGAAAACGAGTTATTACTGCCCACAGACCAAGAGATTCCCAGGCTGAAAAGCACCATGAGTTTCCAGCATGACTGTTTCAGCCAGCGCAGCGGGTCTCTGCACAAAAACTCACACAAATCTGGGCAGCCGTTTCAACTGGCATCTGGAACACCTGGGAGACAGAACACCTGAAACACCCATTCAACTGAAAAAAAGGGGGCTGAAAAAGGGAGCCAGGTGATCTGGCTCAGTGGATCCCACCACCACAAAGACTAGGAATCTGAAACGCTCTGGATTGAGAGTTTCACAGCAAGTGCAACTGGACCTGGGACAGTCCAGCTCTGGTGGGGGAAGGGCATCTGCCATTATCGAGGCAGTCCGCCATTACTGAGACAGTCTACCATTACCGAGGCAGTCCACCACTACTGAGGCAGTCCGCCATTACTGAGACAGTCTACCATTACCGAGGCAGTTCACCATTACTGAGGCAGTTCAAACTATACCTCTATAAACAAAACCACAAGGAAGTTCACATAGCAGCTGGGCAGAGCCCATGGCAGTTCAGCAATGCTTCTGCTGGCAGAATGTGACTAGGCTACCTCCTTGCTAGGCAGGGCAGCTCTGAAAAAAGGCAGCAGCACGTCAGGAACTTATAAATAAAGCCCCACCTTCCCAGGACAGAGCACCTGGGAAAAAAGGCAGTTATGAGTTCTGCTGCAGCAGACAAAAATGTACCTGCCCAGTGGCTCTGAACAGAACAATGGAGCTCACAGGTCAGCACTTGAAATCCTATAAGGAACAGACTGTCTCCTCAAGCAGCTCGCTGACCCCCATATATCCAAAGAGTCACCTCATAAAGGAGAACTCAGGCTGACATCTGGCAGGTATCCTTCTGGGATGAAGATAACAGAAAAAGAAACTGGCAGCAACCCTTACTGTTCTGTAGCTGCTGCCAGTGATCCCCAGGCAAGTAGGATCTGGAGAGGACCTCCAGCAGTCCTACAGCGGAGGGGCCTAACTGTCAGAAGGAAAACTAAAAAACAGAAAGAAAGAACTTCATCATCAACAAAAAGGATGTCCACTCAGAGACCCCATCTGAAAGTCAACAACTACAAAGACCACAGGTAGATAAATCCACAAAGATGGGAAGAAACCAGCACAAAAAGGATGAAAACACCCAAAACCAGAACGCCTCTCCTCCGAGGGATCACAACTCATCACCAGCAAAGGAACAAAGCTGGATGGAGAATGAGTCTGATGAACTGGCAGAAACAGGCTTCAGAAGGTGGGTAAAAACAAACTTCTCTGAGCTAAAAGAACATGTTCTAACCCAATGCAAAGAAACTAAGAACGTTGAAAAAAGGTTTGACGAAATGCTAATGAGAATAAACAGCCTAGGGAAGAATATAAATGACCTAATGGAGCTGAAAAACACAACATGAGAACTTCACAAAGCATACACAAGTTTCAATAGCCAAATCAACCAAGCAGAAGAAAGGATATCAGAGATTGAAGATCAACTCAATGAAATAAAGAAGGCAAGATTAGAGAAAAAAGAGTGAAAAGAAATGAACAAAGACTCCAAGAAATATAGGATTATGTGAAAATACCTAATCTATATTTGATAGGTGTACCTGAATGTGACGGAGAGAAGGAATCCAAGCTAGAAAACACTCTTCAAGATATTATCCAGAAGAACTTGCCCAACCTACCAACACAAGCCAATATTCAAGTCCAGGAAATACAGAGAACACCACAAAGATATTCCTGAAGAAGAACAGCCACAAAGCACATAATTGTCAGATTCACAAGGCTTGAAATGAAGGAAAAAAAAAAAAATGCTAAGGGCAGCCAGAGAGAAAGGTCAGGTTACCCACAAAGGAAGCCCATCAGACTCACAGCAGATCTCTCCACAGAAACCCTACAAGCCAGAAGAGAGTGGGGGCCAATATTCAACATACTTAAAGAAAAGAACTTTCAACCTAGAATTTCATATCCAGCCAAACTAAGCTACATAAGCAAAGGAGAAATAAAATTATTTATGAACAAGCAATTGCTAAGAGATTTCATCACCACCAGGCCTGCCTTACAAGAGCTCCTGAAAGAAGTACTAAACATAGAAAGGAATAACCAGTACCAGCCACTCCAAAAACATACCAAATGGTAAAAAGCATTGACACAATGAAGAAACTGTGTCGACTAACAGGCAAAACAACCAGCTAGCATCAAAATGGCAGGATCAAATTCACACATAACAATATTAACCTTAAATGTAAATGGGCTAAAAATGCCCCAATCAAAAGACACAGAATGGCAAATAGGATAAAAAGTCAAAAACCATCAGTGTGCTGTATCCAGGAAACCCATCTCACACATGCAAGGACACACATAGTTTCAAAGTAAAGGGTTGGAGGAAGATTTACCAATCAAATGGAGAGCAAAAAAAAAAAGCAGGAGTTGCAATCCTAGTTTCTGATAAAAGCAGGAGTTGCAATCCTAGTTTCTGATAAACCAACAAAGATCAAAAGAGACAAAGAAGGGCATTACATAATGGTAAAAGGATTAATGCAACAAGAAGAGCTAACGATCCTAAATGTAAATGCACCCAACACAGGAGCACCCAGATACATAAAGCAAGTTCTTAACGACCTACAAAGAGACTTAGACTCCCATACTTATCGTCAAAATTGAAAGAGCTAGAGGAGCAAGATCAAAAAATCTCAAAAGCTAGCAGACGACAAGAAATAACTGAGATCAGAGCAGAACTGAAGGAGATAGAGACACAAAAAACCCTTCAAAAAATCAATAAATCCAAGATCTGGTTTTTTGAAAAGATCAACAAAATAGACCACTAGCCAGATTAATAAAAAAGAAAGAAGAATCAAATTGATGCAATAAAAAATGATAAAGGGGATATCACCACTGACACCACAAAAATACAAACTACCATCAGAGATTACTACAGAGAACTCTATGCACACAAACCAGTAAACCTGGAAGAAATGGATAAATTCCTGGACACTTGCACCCTTCCAAGCCTAAACCAGGAAGAAGTCAAAACCCTGAATAGACCAACAAACAAGGGCTGAAGTTGAGGCAGCAATTAATAGCCTATGCACCAAAAAAAGCCCAGGTCCAGATGAGTTCACAGCCAAATTCTACCAGACATTCAAACAGGAGCTGGTACCACTCCTTCTGAAACTATTCCAAACAAACCAAAAAGAGGGACTCCTTCCCAAATCATTTTATAAGACCAACATCATGCTGATACCAAAACCCGGCAGAGACTCAACAAACAAAGAAAACTTCAGGCCAATATCCATGATAAACATAGATGCAAAAATCTTCAATAAAATACTGGCAAACCAATTGCAACAGCACATCAAAAAAGCTTATCCATCACGATCAAATAGGCTTCATCCCAGGGATGCAAGACTGGTTCAACATGCACAAGTCTATAAATATAATCCACCACATAAACAGAACCGAAGATAAAAACCACGTGATTATCTCAATAGATGCAGAGAAGGCCTTTGACAAAATTCAACAGCTCTTTATGCTAAAAACTCTCAATAAACTAGGTATCGATGGAATGTAACTCAAAATAATCAAAGCTACTTACGACAAACTCACAGCCAATATAATACTGAATGGGCAAAACCTGGAAGCATTCCCATTGAAATCTGGCACTAGACAAAGATGCCCTCTCTCACCACTCCTATTCAATATAGTATTGGAAGTTCTAGCCAGAGCAATTAGGCAAGAAAAAGAAATAAAAGGTATTCAATTAGGAAAGGAGGAAGTCAAATCGTCTCTATCTGCAGACCACATGATTATGTATTTAGAAGACCAAAATCTCTTGAAACTGATAAGCAACTTCAGCAAAGTCTCAGGATACAAAATCAGTGTGCAGATCACAAGCTTCCTGTACACCAATAACAGACTTAAAGAGAGCCAAATCAAGAACAAACTGCCATTTACAATTGCTACGAAGAGAATAAAATACCTAGGAGTACAACTAACAGAGGATGTAAAGGACCTCCTCAAGAAGAACTACAAACCACTGCTCAACGAAATAAGAGAGGACACAAACAGATGGAAAACATTCCATGCTCATGGTTAGGAAGAATCCAGATCGTGAAAATGGCCATACTGTCCAAAGTAATTTATAGATTCAACATTATCCTCATCAAGACCCTCTTCACAGAACTGGAAAATACCACCTTAAACTTCATATGGAACCAAAAGAGAGCCCACATAGCCGAGACAATTCTAAGCAAAAAGAACAAAACTGGAGGCATCACGCTACCTGACTTCATACAAGGGTACAGTAATCAAAACAGCATGGTACTGGTACCAAAACAGAGATATAGACCAATGGAACAGAACAGAGGCCTCAGAGGCAATGCCACACATCTACAACCATCTGATCTTTGACAAACCTGATGAAAACAAGCAATGGAGAAAGGATTCCCTGTTTAATAAATGGTGTTGGGAAAACCGGCTAGCCATGTGCAGAAAGCAGAAACTGGACCCCTTCCTGACACATTACACTAAAATTAACTCCAGATGGATTAAAGACTTAAACATAAGGCCTAACACCATAAAAACCCTAGAAGAAAACCTAGGCAAAACCATTCAGGACATAGGCATGGGCAAGGACTTCATGACTAAAACACCAAAAGCATTGGCAACAAAAGCCAATGTAGACAAATGGGATCTAATTAAACTCCAGAGCTTCTGTACAGCAAAGGAAACAATCATTAGAGTGAATTGGCAACCAACAGAATGGAAAAAAATTTTTGCAATCTACCCATCTGACAAAGGGCTAATGTCCAGAATCTAAAAAGAACTAAAACAGATTTACAAGAAAAGAACAAACAAACCCATTCAAAAGTGGGTGAAGGACATGAACAGACACTTTTCAAAAGAAGACATTTATGAGGCCAACAAACATATGAAAAAATGCTCATCATCACTGGACATTAGAGAAATGCAAATCAAAACCACGTTGAGATACCATCTCATGCCAGTTAGAATGGCAATCATTAAAAAATCTGAAGACAACAGATGCTGGAGAGGATGTGGAGAAATAGGAACCCTTTTACACTGTTGGTGGGAGTGTAAATTAGTTCAACCATTGTGGAAGACAGTGTGGTGATTCCTCAAGGACCTAGAAATAGAAATTTCATTTGACCCAGCAATCCCATTACTGGGTATATATCCAAAGGATTATATACCTTTATTATATACCATTCTTTTACAAAGACATTAACACACGTATGTTCATTGCGTCACTGTTTACAATAGCAAAGACCTGGAACCAACCCAAATGCCCATTGATGAAAGACTGGACAGAGGAAATGTGGCACATATAAACCATGGAATACTATGCAGCCATAAAAAATGAGTTTGTGTTCTTTGTAGGGACATGGATGAATCTGGAAACCATCATTCTCAGCAAACTGACACAAGAACAGAAAAACAAACACTGCATGTTATCCCTCATAGGCAGGTGTTGAACAATGAGAACACATGGACACAGGGAGGGGAGGATCAGACACTGGGGTCTGTTGTGGAGGAATAGGGGAGGGACAGCAGGGGGTAGGGAGGTTGGGGAGGGATAACGGGGAGAAATGGCAGATATAGGTGGCAGGGGGATGGAGGCAGCAAACCACATTGCCATGTATGTATGTATGCAACAATCCTGCATGTTTTGCACATGTACCAGAACCTAAAGTGCAATAAAATATATATATATATATATATACACATATATATATATACATATATATATAAATTCTCAATTTCACCCAGACTAAGAACCCCAGTGTCAAGAAGTGATGCTCCCTATTGTGTTTTATTAAAATATGTAAATGAGTCATGAATAGCAGTATCCTAAAAGACATCATATTTCACATCTAGAGGGGGCCTTCCCTGGCTGCCATCCCTCCCTGATCACCAATCCTCATGTGGCCTTCCCATCAGCCTCAGTGAAGAGGGGACCCCTGTTCTACCCCATCCCCTACTAGGACAGTAGGGGGATGGGATAGTGTCCTCTTGGATCCTCCATGTTGCCTCCAGGCCACACTCCCTCCCGCTGCCCTAAAACTCAGCCTGGAATCTTCTATCATCAAACAGGCCCATCCACTGCCTATCTCATTGCAAACACCTGGGTCATTCCCATCTCTGCTTCAAGATTTTGTCCATAGCTCACCGCCATTCTCTTTACTGCTGCTCCTTTATTCTATTTCTTCCAAGATACTGTCCTCAGAATTCCTTGATAATTCTCCAATGAGCTTGTCTTCCATCGACCTCAACCACCCAATCCATGGACAACTCCTAGACGTTGTCACTACGAAAAACTTCAAAATCTCTGTAACTGATTACTGACCTTCAAGCACCACTCTCGATACTCCCAGCTCAACATTACTCTGCCCACTTCTTTTGGTCTTTCAGGGACATACACAAAAAATCCAAACTCATTTCACAGCCCCTAAGTTCCTCCATGATACATCTTCTGCCTACTTCTCTGGCCCTGTCTCCTACCCCTCTCCCTATTACTCACTACCCTCCAGCCCTGCTGACCTTTTTGCAATTCCTCACACATACTTAATCCATTTTATGTAAGCACCTTTGCAAGTGTTCGCCCTTTCCCTTGATAGATACAGCCCTGAATGTCCTCTGGGTGTCTCTCTCACTTTCTTCAAATCTTTGTTAAAAAGTACCTTCTCAATGAGGCCCTCCAAAACTTCTCCAACATTGCAATTCCCCCACCTACCCATTCACCCATAGGACATACTCCCTTCCCACTTTATTTTTTTCCACTACCTAGACATATCACTTTCTAGCATACCATATAATTGACTATTTTTTACGTAGTCTGTTTCTTCTGGCTACAATGTAAATTTCATGAGGAGGGCAGAGATTTTTGTCTGTTTTGTTCAGTGCAGTATCCTTGGCACCTAGAAGAGTGCATGGCTCATAGTGGCCATTCAATTGATTTTTCTTTCTTTTTGCATGAGGATAATTAGATTATGCAAATCTGAAACAATTTTTTAAAAAAATGCTAAATCTCACCTCTACATAAAATTTTAAATCTATCAATGTTTTAGAATGTATCAAGAATCATCTAATTTCACTTTTATCGGATTTAAAATTAAAATTTATACTTTTGCCATGTAATTTTGCTTCTTTAACAGAAACACATGATATCTATTATAAACTGTGTCCCTCCCCCCACCTCAAAACTCATATGTTGAAGTCCTCACCCCCAGGACCTCGGAATGTGGCTGTATTTGGAGATAGGGCCAGTAAAGAGCTAATCAAGTTAAAACGGGGTCATTAGGGTGGGCCCTAATCCAATCTGATGGATGTCCTTAGGAAAAGAGGGGATTAGGACACAGGTAACACAGGGGAAAGGCCCTGAGAGAACACAGTGGGAAGCCAGGAACACGTCTGGAAGAGAAAAAGCCCTCAGAAGGAACCAACCGTGCCACACCGTGGTCATGGACTTCCAGCCTCCAGAATTTAAGAAAATAAACGTCCATTGTTTCAGCTCCCTCAGTCTGCGGCATTCTGTTATGGCAGTCCTGGCACACAAATGCAACATCCCTGTCAGGATTAGTCTTAAATGACAGATATTTCTGGTAATTATGCAAGGTCTTCAGAAACATATCCCTCCCATAAAACTCAACAGCCCCATCAGGAGCAGAAAGAGGCCTGATAGATGAGGTGGTCTGCTTTTGGGGTGCCTGCAGAGAAAAGCTGTGTCCGTGGTGGAGAGGTGTTCCTCTTCATCCTGCAGACATGAACATATGAAGATAGGAATCTTCAGGAAGGGGAGAATGGCCTCTCACCCCCAGATGTACTTCTGCTGAGTTGCAGGAGAAACAGGTAAGCCCATGCTAGTGCCACCAACAGAACCAAGAGTGGTGAGAGAGAGGGCTCTTGAGAAAGCATTCTGGGAGTATTTGTGTGTCACTCTGGCTAGACATTGAATGTCTCAGTATCTGACAGGCACCAAGCACTGTGTGGTTTTGTGTTTGCTGCTTTCTTAACTCCCCCTTCTTTCTCTGTCTCTTTTTCAAGGTATGAATCCATGCCTGCCCTTCCCTCTCTCCCCTTCAGCATCTCACATACCACCCTCTGCCTCTAACTACAAGACTGAAATATGATGTTTTACAACTCTAGTTACATGCAGTTTTCAAACTAATAATACAGAAGATCAATTTCAACTAGCTTTTCGTCTTTCCAGCAAGATGAAGATGCTTCATAGTTATGTGCCCTGCCCCTGACTTACACCTCTGGGCTAGTGTCCCTATAGTGCTGTCCCTTCTGGTGTCCCTTCCTGCTAGAGTGCAGGAAGCCAGGAGCCAGCCTGGCTTGGGATCTGAGCAGCATACCAAAGGCAGGCAGATCTCATCGCTGCAGCAGGGCTGCAAAGCAGAGGTGAGTGCTGGTGCGTGCTATTGCCATGGAAACCCACTCCCACTCCTCGGGCAGCAGAGGAAGGTGGGGCCTCTGGTCTGTTCCACTATGTGCTCTGAAAAGAAAAATGGCTCATCCATCCCAGACTCCTCTTGTAGGAAAAAGAGTCCTCTTCAGAAGGGAGCCTATGCACAAAGAGATAAAGGGGGCCACTTTGCACTCCTTCTTCCTGCTGTGATTCAATTTCACAAACTGATCATTCGTCTACTCCAGACAAGACACTGGACTTGGAGACTGCAAGGATAAATAAGACCCTCATCCAAGTTTACTCTGGCTGGAGAGACGTATCTGCTGTTTATTTGTTCCTATTGCTTGAGCACATGCAGCTAAGGTCCCCAAAGCCACTGAGTGTAGCATATTCTAAAGTTAGCTCTGGGCTTGCCAAGAGATGTCAGCCCTAGGAGCATCAATCATCAAGAGCAGAAAGAGTCCTGATAAATAAGGTGGTCTGCTTTTGGGGTATCTGCAGAGAAAAGCTGTGTCCATAGTGTTAGAGTCATTCCTATCCTTCCTGCAGCCATGAGAACCTTTAAATGAACATATAAAGATAGGAATCTTCAGGAAGGGGAGAATGGCCTCTCACCCCCAGATGCACATCTGCTGAGATGCAGAAGAAACAGGTAAGTCCACGCTGGTGACACCAACAGAACCAAGAGTGGCGAGAGCGAGGGCTCTTGAGGGAGCGTTCTGCGAGTATTTGTGTGTCCTTTTCAGTCTTCTCACTGCACTATGGGGAGAAGGGGAGGATCACTGGCATGTGGAGACTGACTTGAACTTGAAGATTGGTACCTACTCCTGGTCCAGAGATTTCTCATGGTGGGACACCTGCTGGAGTACCCAGGCTTGCAAGGAAATCTTTACCCCATCCTGGTTCTGCAGCCTTCAAAGGGGATGGAAAAGATCCTAGTGATTAATAATGGAAGGTAGGAGGCCATGAACAGTGCCTCGACCAAGCAACAGGAGGACCCACTTGGGAAAGGTGTGGGAAGAGCTGCCATTCTCAGGAGGGACAGGGTCCTCAGGAGGAGAGGGTGATTCTCTACATAAGAACCTCCCCATGAACAGAGGCCACCAGCATCGTACACAGTACAATAGCCAGAACAAAGCCAGCACACTCCCCATAAACAACAGGTGGCCTGTCACACGAGCAGACTCTTCTCCCTCCAGCCGTCCTCCCAGGCTTGGGGCTGGACTAAGCCCCCACAAGGGTCCTAATGCCAGAAGGGGAGAGGGGATGTGTGTGGCGAGCAAAGCATCACATGGGCTTTTGCCCAGCCCTCGCCTGTGCTGGGGGAGAGGGATAAGAGCCTGAAATAGGCTCAAACCTCATTTTAAAATAAGCAAAGTTTAATCTTAATCAAAATTAATTGGAAATCTATGAAATCTGTCTGAATGCTGCTCAGCATCACCCAACACCCAGAAGGGAAGAGAGGTCAACAAAACACAATTGGTAGTAGTTAAGAAAACTAGTTTATGTGGTAAGCAGGTTATACTTGGGCTTGGCGGGGTGCAGATCAACAGGTGACCAGGAGCTGTCTAGGGTGGGAGAAGCTGACCTCCTAGGCTTGTGCCTGCCCCCACCACTCTCTCTCTGGCCCTCATGCTGTGTGATGCAAACAGTGGGTACAGTGCAGCCATTGGGTCTCTAGGAACCTGGATCCTCAGGGACTGGTAACATCTTTACTCATTTCAGCAAGTCCCTAAGCACCTGCCACATGCTGGGCAGAGAATACAACAGTACACAGGACACACCTCATCCAGCTCCCAGCGTAACTGAGGAGAGGGCCAGATACAGCAAGTCAGTGTAAGGAAAAAGCTAAGGTCTGGGGCTAATTGAGCAAATTAGGGGACACAGAGCCTGATCTTGGGGCATCAGAAAAGGCTTCTGGTAAGAAATGCATCTCATTGGAGTACTAGAGATGGACAGGTGTGGGCCATACAAATCAGGAGAAAAAAAATGACACCCCCAAGGAGCCACCACAAGGCCATAGGAGCCACATTGAACAACTCAGACTTCTTCCTGGTGGCACAGGGACAACATTACAAAGTAAATGAAATGGGGAATGAGTGCTTGATGGGCATGGGTTTATACTTTGGGGTGATGAAAGTGTTCTAAAATTAGACAGTGGTTTTAGTTGCGTACACTGCATGTATTTAAACCCACTAAATTGTATATTTTTAAATGGTGAATTTTATGTGAATGTTACCTCAATTTAAAAAATGATACCTGGAAGAAACTTTCAATTCCAACCAGCATGGAGTAACAGGGACCAGATTTACTCTCCTGCCTAAAACTAAAAAACAAGACAAAATATATGAAACAAGGACTTCCCAAAGAGTGGACATCAGGCGACAAAGGACAGCGATGCCTGAGGAATGTGAAATGAGGTGACAAAAAGAAAAAACAAAAAATAAATAAAAAATAAATGAGGTGAGACTGATAACTGTCCTCGCTGACTACTTTTGAGTTTCCAGGCCTCAGAGTAGGGAAGACAGGTAGGCAGGCAGAGCCCAGTGAATTTCCTGAGTTGAAAAGACAACAGAGAGTCAGGTCTAGACAGACCAAGTTTGCAGAGCAGAGCACTGGAGAGCAGAGTTGCACAGAGAGAACCCTGGAAATTTGCAGAAGGTCTCCGGTAATATTCAGGAGAGCACTGATCCGTATATGCATATGAAAAAACTAGCTGGAAGAATCAGAGGGAAGAATTCCTGGAGCTCACACAGGGCCAGGAATAGCCACACTGGAAAACCTCATAATTCAGGGAGCAGCAAGCAGAGTCCTAAGAGTCTGACACTTCAGTAGTAGGGGGAAATTAATCCTGGACTAAAGGCTGCCCTGGTGTTGCCTAACATTAAAGGCAAGTCTCAAATGAATCAAATTGCATCTAGGTAACTTACCCATACTCCAGAACAAAGGTTAAGAATATTAATAGAAATGTAAAAACACCCAGCAAGAAAAAAAGTAAAATCCATGGCTGGCATGCAAAGAAGTAGGAAAATACAACTTGTGATAAGAAGAAATGGTAGCAAGATAACAGCATTCCTGACTGTTAGCTCCTACTCTGAGAAGGTACAGAATCGAGAGAGGCAGGCTCAGAGGTGGTGCAGAGAAAGGTAGAAAGCTTAGTTACAAAGGTACAAATAGTCTTATTTCAAAAGTGTCAGAATTTAACCAAATAGCAACAACCCCCACAAGATGCAAATTATCTATATTAATGGAGGAGCATCTGCTTCAAGTTCTCAGTCTCAACACACATTATGCACATTGTAATCTGATTAACAGCAGATGAAAAGATCAGATCCCTCCATGCTCAGTTCTAACCCAGAGGACAGCAATTAATTGGTAAGGGACTGACTGGTCCCCTTGCTCCCAGCCGTTGGTTCCCCCTACCACAAAAGACAATTTTCCAAAGCTTCAGTTTGTATGAAGCCATTCATTACCACACTTTTTTTTTTTTTGAGACAATCTTACTCTACCACCCAGGCTGGAGTACAGTGGCATGATTATGGCTGTTTAAGTTGTAACTTTGAACTCCTGGGCGCAAGCAATCCTCCTGCCTCAACCTCCTGCAGCTAGGACTACAGGCATATGTCACCACACCCAGCTAATTATTTTTAATTTCTTAGAGACAAGGGTATCACTACATTGCCCAGGGTGATCTCAAGCTCCTCGGATGAAGCAGTCCTCCCACCTCAAACTCTCAAAGTGCTGGGATTACTGGCACGAGCCACTGTGTCCAACCTATACTTTGCTTTTCTTAGCAGCCATTTTACCTGAGGATGCTAAACCTAATACTCTCCCCTAAAGCCAAGTGCCCTAGTTGTCTTACGGTATTATCTTCTCCTAGAAGTCTGCCTTTCTACTAATTCTGGAAAGTCACACTGATTCAGTTATATTTAGAAGGTAAAAAGTTTTCAAGTCAGGATAAGTGGTTGTAGGTGTTCTTAGTATTTCATGCCTAATACCTTTCAGCTTCCTCCAATAATAATGGCAAAGGGTTCACATTCTAACTTGACCATAGAAGCTACTGATATATCAAGGGAAAGACTTCCTATATAACTTAGCATCAAGCAAGGGTCAAATTCAGGTCCATACATGGCCCACGCAAGTCAAGTGAGTTAAGTAGGCTAGGTCCGAGAAGACAAAAAGTAAAAGGTTCACTTCAGTTCTCACTAAGGCCATTTAACGCAGGGTTTGTGAGATGAAAGCCTACACTCCACCTAAAAGGCAGCAGCCAGCAATCCACCTCTCCAGCCCCAGCAAGTATTGAAAAAAAAAAAAAACAGGGTCTACTATGGACACATTTCTCTTCAACAGAATCTCCAAAGCCAGATTGGTGAAATAGTGGGATTATACATAGTGGAAATGTTTAAGGTTTTTAAAATATCATCTACCACCACCCTCAGAAAGAAAACCTATGAGCAACCATTTGCGATCTCTATTTTGATTCCAACCTCAGAATTTAGATCAAAATGCCGAGCTCTAACATTTTCTAGCTCTTCACACCTTTGGCAAATCGATAAACTTCTGAACCTCATTGTCTTATCTGAAAAATAGTGTCAAACATTAAACATGTTTCTCAAATACTAATATCCAACACAAGGTAAACAACTACATACAGTTTCCTATAGGTGGAGTGTGGAACTTACTATCAGTAAATTACTGTACCTGCAGTGATCTTTAAAGAACCTAATTGAAGATCCCACGGAGGTTGAGTTCTTAGAAGATTTAGAGCCTTTCAATACTGAGTATTAAAGTCATTAGAAACTGAGTAGAACTAGCAATAAAGAATGCCTAGCAACAGATACTTAATGAGTTGGAAGTAGCTCTTCTAATTAAGAGATCTAATAACTGCCACTCGTTAATGGCCACAAAACTCAATAAAGTACACATTGAGAAGGATACTTTTCAGAGAAAACAGTGGTGGCTTCTAAAATAAGCTGTTAAAACAAACCAAAGGGATTTAAGTTTTTAGAAATCAGACAAATCTCTTGTCACATCGTAGACTCTGGTTAAACACCTCAGCTAGCTATCATATTGCTGTAAGTAACCTCTGTGGAAGAGCAATCACAATACTAGAAAGAATCTGTTAAAGCATGCTTTATTAATACAAATACAAACTCTAAAGCACTAAGAAATTTAAATATCTATGTCACAGCAAACAGGAGGCAATTCAACATCCAGGGTCGACAGAATGCTTGAAGGAGACTGCAACAGATCTAGAAAACAGGAATCTTATTAAATTTCTGCAAATTCTTGAGTCATTGTTCATATCAACAGACATTAGCTGTCAATCAAAAACTCATGTTATTCCCTTTGCCTAATGAATCACCTCCATCCCCCTCTTGATATGTACTTTTTGGAATGTGTCTGTGGCCCCAGAATTGGCTTTCATTAGGAAGTTTTAGAAGTATCTGAATCTCTATTGTTCTTAGAGACCAAAGAAAGAGCTAACAATCTCACTAATGCAACTTATTAGCACAAATTATCCCATAACAGAATAAACAGAAAACATAATGATGGCTTTGACTAACAGTTCAAACTAAGACCTCAAACCTTCTGCAGTAAGAAGTTATTGTCAGTCCACGCTACAGCACAGGTGTTTTGATCTTACACTAGCTTTGGATCTAACATGGAATCATCAGTCCAAACAAGTTTATTATATATGCTTCAACTTACAGCCTAAGAAGATACAAATGAATTCATCTATTTGCTGTGGCTAAAACTATCCAGTTTCCAGAATAACAATTGCACTGGGGCATTTGGGACTAAAAAGTAATACCAACTGAGAATAGTTTATTTTTCTGAACCTTATCCTTGTCATCTGAAGGACAGAAATTACTCACAGGCTAACTTCCCGCACAACTCTGTTCCCAAGGTAATGAAAGTGTTATGAAACAAATTGTTTGCAGCCCTTCTAGAAGGGCACTTGCTCACTTACTGGATTCCCATGGTGGAGAGGGCATCTTCACAGGTGAAGGAGGGCCCAGCTGAAACAGCTTTTCAAGTTCTCTCTCCTCGTCAAGGATCATAAGAGGCACTCCACTCAAGGGTAGGTGTGCAATCTGGTGCTCTTCAGGCAGGTCAAAACTCTCAAAGTCTGTGACAGAGAGAAAGTTTTTGTCAGGGCAGCAGTTCTTAGCGTGAGCTGTAGACCTCTTGTGGTCTGCGACCCCTTTCAGGTGGTCCATGAGGTCAAAACTATTTTCATGACAACATTCACACCTTTTCCCACAGGGCTGACATTTGTAATGATGGCACAAAGGCAATGGTGGATAAAGCTGCTGGTACCTCAACACAAATCAAGACAGTGACAATAAAGCATATTAGCAGTCTGTGTTCTCCATCTCTCTCCACTTGTAGTTTAAAAACGCCAGTTTCACTTAATGTCACTTCACCACATGCAGTAAGTATTAATTTTATTAGCTCTCCATCCTTGAGAGAAAATGTCTTTTTAATGTTCTGTATGATAAAATGAGAATTATGCCATAAAGCACTTCCACTGTATACCAAAATACGATTATCTCAAAGTAAAATGATTTGTGCAATCATCTGAGTTGGGAGCTAAAACTAGAGAACTTTTTACTGGAATACTGTTTTTACTTGAACTGCAAGAAATTCCATGGTCACTCAGACCTGATACTTGTCACACATTTTCTCAAAGGAATGAAAGAAGTCTATCATCAAGGAAAACTAAGTCTTTGTTGCCAATGACAGAATATGTCAAAATTTTGCCAAAAACAAAAAAAGGAAATTTATTTTTTTGAGATGGAGTCTCATTCTTTCACCCATACTGCAGTGCAGTGACATGATCTCCGTTCACTGCGACCTCTACCTCCTGGGTTCAAGTGATTGCCCTGCCTCAGCCTCCCAAGTAGCTGAGATTAGAGGCCCAGCTAATTTGTTTAGTAGAGACAGGGTTTCACCACGTTGGCCAGGCTGGTCTTGAACTAGTGACCTCAGGTGATCTGCCCACCTTGCCTCCCAAAGTGCTGGGATTACAGGTGTGAGCCACTACGTCAGGCCAAAAAAAGGAATTTCAGAAAACTTATCTGCAGTCATTAGCTTGACAGGTGCCTTAGACTTTTCTGATGAGATCAGTTGTGATATTAATGCTTTTAATATTGTATAATAAAGCACTTCAACATGGGATATCTACATATCTCAGTGAATCAATATTTCTGAATGATCAATGTAAGACAGATAAGAGATACATCCCAAGTGCAAAATAGACTAATGGATTTTACTGTCAAATACAAAATTAATGTCAAAATACAAAATGCTCATGATATGGTTTTGGATTCCCCATTGCAATTATATATTCAGAAACAGCCACTTGTGAGTTTTAGTGTAGTGGCAAAGAAAACTATCCACAGTTACCTGAAAAGACTCTTAAAAACATATCTGTGTGAGGCCAGGTTTTCTTTGTATACTTTAACCAAAACAGATGTAAGATTGAATACAGAATTTAACGAGAATCCAGTTGTCTTGTATTAAGACAAATAAAGCAAATTTTCAAAAATATAAACCATGCCATTCTTCTCAAAACTTTTCCAAAACAAATATTTTATATTAAAAAATTTATTAATGTAATGTGATTATTTAGTGAATATCTTAAGTTTCTCAGTTTTAATTTCTAATACAGAAAAGAGCAGATCACATAAGCAAAAGCGGTCTTCAATAATTTCTAAGAGTGTAAAACCAAAAATAAATTGAGAACCACTGTGTTAGGTAACATTCCTTCTTAAAATCCAAGTACCTTACTTCTTAGCAACTTTTTTTTTTTCGAGATGGAGTCTTGCTCTGTCACCCAGGCTGGAGTGCAGTGGCATGACCTTGGCTCACTGTAACCTCCACCTCCCAGGTTCAAGCAATTCTCCTGCCTCAGCTCCTGAGTAGCTGGGATTACAGGCACCTGCGACCGCACCTAGCTAATTTTTGTATTTTTAGTAGAGAGGAGGTTTCACCATGTTGGCCAGGCTGGTCTCAAACTCCTGACCTCAAGTGACAACCCCCCACCCCTCACCCCCGCTCCCCAGCCTCCCAAAGTGCTGGGATTACAGGCATGAGTCACTGCATCTTAGCAACTATTTAAAACAAGCAATTTTTCTGTACAGTAACAAAAGTATAATTTAATCCTGAATTTTTTCAAGGAGATTGTTTTCTCAAAAGATTAGAAAATCATAGTTCTTATCTTTGTCCTTAGGTGTGAAAGTTCTCTAAAGCCTAAGTACTCAAGAATTGGTTTGCTCTGGGCCGGCACAGTCACCTACACCTGTAATCCCACCCCATGGGGGCGTGGGGGTTGTCACTTGAGGTCAGGAGTTTGAGACCAGCCTAGCCAACATGGTGAAGCCCCATCTCTACTAAAAATACAAAAATTAGCCAGGCGTGGTGGCAGGTGCCTGTAATCCCAGCTACTAGGGAAGCTGAGGCAGAGAATTGCTTGAACCAAGGAGGTGGAGGTTGCAGTGAGCCGTAACTGCCCTACTGCACACCAGGCTGGGCAACAGAACAAGACTCCCATCTCAAAAAAAAAAAAAAAAAAAAATTAGTCTGCTCTTTTTCAAGCCTGGTTAAACCCAGAAGTCAAAAAGGAATTGAACGATACGTGACTACTTAAAACCACTGAATTGTAAAGGAAACCATAAACAGGCAAAAAATTCCAGAGGAAAGAAGTCTGCATTATATAAGGGAGCTAATTATATCTACAAAGAGCTCTTTAATCAAAGAAAAACACAAACAGGAAGTTAACAAAAAAAAAGCAAAACTGTAAGAGGCCAATAATCAAATATGCTCATCACACACACAGTAAATTTAAAATAATGAAATATTTCTTTTCTGATCCAGATTAGAGTTTTAAAACATTGATATTTAGTGAACATGGAGGAAGCAGGCATCTTCATCCACTGTAGGTGGGTTAAACAATTTACACTATTTTGAAGGGCCACTTAGCAATATCTCATTTCTCAAACAGGATATTGTGGTCTTCATTCTTGATCAATATGCATAAATCTACTTCAAGATCCTTAATGGCTGAATGGTAATTATTAGCATGGATGCACCACATTTTATCATTTTAAAACTTAATTACATATGTCCTTGAACTCAGCAATCCTCAGTTTCCCTCCTGATGTACTCTCAAACTTGCAGCAAGATCATTTCAAGAATACTAATTGTAGAAATGTTTTTAGTTTCTAAAAGCCAGAACAATCTGAATGCATATTAGGAAAATAAATGACCTCTGTGGCTAAAGAAAAGGGTAAAAGATACAGCTCAGCAATCTGTAAGGCCCTGCCTGATCTGCCCCCACACCTCACCTGTATCCTCCTTCACTCTGCCTGTATTTTTCCTAGAACCACTTCAGTCCCTTTTCCTCAGGGTCTTTGCACCACTTTGACCTATAATACTTTTTCCTGGCTCACAACCACAGCGAGCTGACTTGTCCAGCATTTGACTTTCCCTTCAAATTGTGGGCTCCCATAGGCAGAGCCCATCTTGTTAAACAGTGCGTCCAGCATCTAATGGTGCCTAGCACACGGTAGCTTCTCCTCAAATGGTTGAATACATTAAAGCTTGAAAAGCTTTTCTGTTTCCAAAACAGAAAATACTTCAGATACATGTAACGGGTTGAAGAAATCTGAAAAACACGTCTTCACTGTTTTATGTAGAATTTTCTAACCAAAGAAATAATCCTACCAAAGTACTCTCAGGCATTGCTCAACCTGACATATAGCTCGCTTTCTACAAAGCTTGTGAGAAAGACTGTCCACACAGTAACTCACTCAATGTTCATCAATACATCTTACTTCCTCTAGGTGATAAGCTTTTACAGACAGGAACAATGTCTTCTACATCTTCGTTCCTATTCCCCTCCTGACCTAAGATGATACCTTGCAAATAATTCCATCAACAGGTACACTTGTCCAAAGCAACCCTGATTCAGTCTCATAGTTTTTGGTCACATATTATATTCATGTCAAGTTACAGCTGATTTGAATACTAAGAAACTAAAGGCCAAAAGCAAGTTTTCGCAATTGCAAAAGATACTACCTAGAGGATTGAAGGGAAAAATTTTTTCTATTTCTGGATAGGCATCATCTGAGACAGGAACAGAGCTTTTTGCTTTAACAGTCTTCCCAGTCATCTAGAACAACCAAAGAAAATATCAGTTAGTGAGAGTTGAAGTATTATCAGCTGATTAGTTTTTAAATTTGTCAATTTCACGCTGCCTTCTAAGAAGCCATAATCCTTACTTTTCCTAATCACACCTAAATACACTTCAAATAATAGGATTCAAATGTAATTCGAGCAGCATGACTTAAAAATTAAATCTGAGCCGGGCGCGGTGGCTCAAGCCTGTAATCCCAGCACTTTGGGAGGCCGAGGCGGGTGGATCACGAGGTCAAGAGATCGAGACCATCCTGGTCAACATGGTGAAATCCTGTCTCTACTAAAAATACAAAAAATTAGCTGGGCATGGTGGCACGTGCCTGTAATCTCAGCTACTCAGGAGGCTGAGGCCGGAGAATTGCCTGGACCCAGAAGATGGAGGTTGCGGTGAGCCGAGATCGTGCCATTGCACTCCAGCCTGGGTAACAAGAGCAAAAACTCCGTCTCAAAAAAAAAAAAAAAAAAAAGTTAAATCTGAAATTTAAGTATCAGCACCTGTCAGCATAAGTTATCAAGAATGCAGAGTTAATTCAGAGCTAATCAACACAATTATTCAACCTAACAGAAGAGAAAATGAGCATGAATCACCCAGGACAGTAGCTAATCATCAAAACCATTTGTGGCTTATGGGAGTATGATTTTTTCCGTGTTACCTTAATTATTTGCTTGGTAAATATTAAAAACAAGTTTGTGTTCCTCAAATACACACACTGAGTAAGAGGCAGCAAGACACTGTCAAGACTTTATAAAAACACCATGGACAATCCCCTAGTCTGGAGTTGACAGGTCTACTACAGAAGCGTGCCACAATGGAAGCCTGCATGTTCCTGATTTATCACACCTCACATATGCATGCCTAGAACTCCCTATGGGGTTCTCACACTTCAGTACTGTGTCTTATTGCTTTTCCTGTATCTTTGCAATTCCTGTATTTAATATTTTTAATTCACTTTTAAAGAAGACGTCCTAGTTTGCACTACATGTAATTCACTAGTTGTTTCCTAATGCAAATTTTTTAAAAAAACTTTGTGTCGCTTGTGCTGGAAAAGAAAAAGTGTTTCAAATAAAGTGTCAATCCACATGCTAACTTCATCTTTCACAGCAAAGTGCTCTGGGTCTGGGATACACAGGCCTGTAGCTTGTGACCCACACTCGCAAAAATCAACATGCTAGCAAATTGTCACCTAACAAGCTGCTGCTTGCTCTGGAAAGCCAGGAGAATGGCAGCACCTGTGCTATTACAGCAGCAACAGAACCTCCTCAACTACCCTCTTCTCTCAGTATGTATCTTCAAGTGGATAACAACAACCAATCTGTTTCAAGACACTAGTTAAAAACAGGTGAGGCAAAAATATGCATTAGCTGCACGTGAGATTTCCTATCTCAAAGTACCAAGAAGCCACAAGGACAATGAGTTTCCTCCACTACTCTGTTTGCTAACCTCTGCTTCCCTTCTACCCAGAGGGAAAAAAGCTAGGTAGGATGACGCCAATGGTCATTTTAAGAGTCAAAAGTGCTTAAGTGTTTAAACAGTGTCTTTATAGCCAACACTCACCTTTTTGGCAGAAAAGCTTGGCTGTTTTTGATTGAGGGGTCCATTGGTCTTTACTGACTTTTCTGTAGCTCTGTTAACAGTTCCCAAAGCCTTTCTAGTAGCTTTAGGTAAGGCTGGTGGAGCATCAAACGTTTTGCCAAAACGTGGTGTTGAAAGTTGAGATCTCCCATTTAAAGCTTTGACTGCTGAAGAAAAAGTCTTACTGTAAGAATATTCCAGCAGCAAAATACCTGTGCAATTTGAATACTGTGTATATAAACTTGACCTCTCACCCCCAAACCCAACCCCCATTCTTGGTAGTGGCATGACTATGATACATCTAATAGCTGAGATTCAGTACTCTTAAATCATCTCATTAAGATATTGAAAATGAAAAAGGACCAATAACAAACTTGACTCTGATTGCCCACAAAGTACACTAAATTGTCTCGTCCAGCTCCAGGCCACGTCCACAATATGAGTGTATCTGACTGCAGTCTTGCATACTTACAAGGTCCAGACCCCAGCTTCAGCCCATCCTTAGCAGCCACACGGGTGCCTGTTTCTCCATTTTCCTTATCAACATAGATCAGAGTAGCCATTCTGGATTATTCTAAAAATGAGAAATACATATTAGATATTGGGGAAGGTGCGAGAAGCTAAGGTCCAGCAACAGTCCAAGCTTCCTATCCTAGGGATATTCACACAAAAACGAGAGCTAAACAGAGAGACAATACAATGACGGGCTTCAGTCAACAAGTACTTCATCCAGCCCTTAAATCTTCCAGCCTGAGTCAGAGGTTCCAAGGTCCTGAGGCAGCAGGCGGTTTGGAGCTGGCATTCATCAGAGGAGAATTGCCGCAGGTCCAGTTCTCAGTCCGAGACCGCGCTCATGGGGGCTCGGAGCCATTTGCGCCCCGGGCAGTCCCCCAGCCCCAGCCCCAGCCCACCTCCTTCGCCCCCCGACCCGGTTCGCCCTACAAAACTGCGACCCTCCGGCTCACTCACGCCGCTCTCAACAGCCACCTTCCTCTGAGATCGCAGTGAACGGACGCCGCGCACTCCCGGTTTAAACCACAACTCGCGGCCCAATTGGTTCTTCCGCCCAGGAGGCGGGGCCGGGGGCGTGGTCACCAAGCAGAACCAATGGAGGGACCTAAGCAGCCAGGGCTCCTCCCCAAAAGCGCTTTTCTGCAAGCTTTGCGGCACGTTTTCGGTGGGGGGCGGGGAAAACTAGGATCGTGTAATATTTTAAAAAACCTGAGTGGCTTTGTTTTGCTCTCCATATTATTAAGCTGCATGGACTGAGGTACTGGCTCAATAACAATGTTTTATTGCCTTAAGATATTTTTATTTAAATGGCACTGTAGGAAGGATGGAAAATAAATAGAATTACTTTTGGAAATGGGGGAACAACCAGTGTTGGGTCTAAAGAATACTAGCAGAGAAGAATTTAAAATTAAGAAGAAATGTAAGTACAGAGAGATCAAACAGCAGCGTTTGAGTCATTCTGTTATGCTTATGATTAAGAACAGACTGATCATTCCCTAATCTTAGGACTGTCCTCAATACTTGAGGCTAAGATGCTGTTTCTATTATACAATCACAAATCTGTCTTAGGAACAAAATGATGATTCTAATGAATACATAATTTAGTCTTCCCTTAAAATCCTATCATTTAATAGTGATTTATTTAAACCTCTAACATCTCAGGAATATATTCCAAAGCTGCCTGGAAGGGCTTGGCCAGGGAGCAAGAGAACATCAGAGAGATAATAAAGAAATAAAAAAGGAATTCCAGTTTCCCAGATATGAAAATAAATTTAGCTTGAAAAAGTTGATGACCTTTTCCTGTTTTTATAGTAAATTGGAATATATTGAACAACTGCAAGATAAAGGTACAAATTCAAAAGATCAAGGCTGACCTGTGTCATTCAACCTCTGCTTCCCACAGGTCACCATATATACATTTTAACCTGCAGATCAGCTGAGAGAGGAGTTGATTCCATATTACTCTTTCACAAAAGGTTTAACACTATACCTGACATAGACATGGTTCTCAATATATGCCAGTTCATCACCTCTTCTTCCCTGGCATTTCAGGACCAAAATTGATTGAATAATTCATTCATTCATTCATTCATTCACAAATATTTATTCAATACCTATTAAATGCTGGACAATTATACTAGGTATGAAGATGAAAAGAGCCTAACCTAAGTGAAGAAAAGAGGAAAGACAGAAAAATATGCATACCTTTATTGTCCCTTCACTGTCCTCTTTTCTTTATCCCCATCCCTTATTTCCTCCTGTATCTCCTAAATTTTACATCATCATATTATCAGCACTCAAAGTGTAAGTTTTTGTGACTAAATCTGTACAACACCTATAGCTTCCAAGTGGAGATTTTCTATCTACAAAGGTTTTGGGGTGCAAGGTTTATCTCCTTACAGTGTCTTCTATTTTCACCAGCAGAAAGCATTGTTTCTCCCAAGGTCATGCAACAGCTGTAAACTATAACCACCCTCTCTTTGAATAACAACTATTTCTTACAAATGATGCCCCCAGACCAGCTTTGCTATTTCTATTACTGGAGATACTCAATTGCTAACCCACCCTCACTCATAACAGCACTTAGTCCCTAATCAGTTTCTCCTAATCCTGCTTTACAAACAGCAACCCCTCCAGAACCAATCCCCGCTTTCCTAGACCTTCCTTAGAACCCTCCAGAGGGACCTCAAGTCTTAGAAAAGATTGAACTCTCTTGTCCTGAGCATTCTGATTCCTCATCAAGATGTGCTCTCCTGGTGGCTTTCGCTAATTAGGCCTTAACACTCCTAAGCAAATTTCAGGAATGTTTTTAAGTGGAAAAAAGCAAAGCCTGAGTGATTCATTGACTCTACTGCCTTATGTTCTCACAGCACCTGGTATTTCTTTCATGGCAACTTTTTACAACTGCTAAATTATCTGAATAGTTGTTTTGGTGTCTTTCACACTCTGATGTAAATTTGAGGAAAGACACTATGTTCACCAAAGCTCCAGCATGTTACGCTAGTCTCTGACTCTATTTCTTCATCTACTGCCTTGTAAAAGCAAAATTAACATTTTTTTTTTGAAGCGGAGCCCTGCTCTGTGCTGGGCTGGAGTGCAATCTCCGCCTCCCAGGTTCAAGTGATTCTCCTGGCTCGGCATCCCCGTAGCTGGGATTACAGGCGCACACTACCACATACAGCTAATTTTTGTATGTTTAGTAGAAACGGAGTTTCACCCTGCTGGCCACGATGGTCTCGATCTCCTGATCTCGTGATCCGCCCACCTTGGCCTCCCAAAGTGCTGGGATTACAGGCGTGAGCCACTGCGCCCGGCCGCAAAATTAACATTTATGTTCCTAAACTCCAGGTATTGCAAATTCTTTTGTTGTTGTTGCTGTTGTTGTTGTTGTTGTTGTTGTTGCTGGAATCTTGCTTTGTTGCCCAGGCTGGAGTACTTACTACGGCGTGATCTCAGGTCACTGCAATCTCCGCCTCCCGGATTCAAGCCATTCTCCTGTCTCAGCCTCCCAAGTAGGTGGGACTACAGGCGTGCACCAACCCGCCCAGTTAATTTTTGTATTTTTAGTAGAGACGGGGTTTCACTATGTTGGCCAGGCTGGTTTGAACTCTGGACCTCAGGTAATCCACCCACCTCGGCCTCCCAGAGTGCTGGGATTACAGGCGTGAGCCACCGCGCCTAGCCTGCAAATTCTTAGTACAAAAAAATAGATTATATTATGTTGAGCTATTTTATTGAGGCACGGATAGTCGCTATTTTAACTTTTACATTCAAAAAGGACACACGTTATGAAGGGAGAGGCAGAGAACAACCAGAATAGACAGCACAAATTAAAAAAAAAAAATTACAAGAAATTCTACCACCAATATTAGTTTATTTTCCAGTATTTTATTTCACATGTATACTTTTAAAGGAGGGATGGGATAGCATAGATACTAATGTTTCTCCAAAATGGAAATCGTCGTATTTTTTTCTAATGATAACATGCCTTATGTTCTCACAACACCTGGTATTCCTTTCATAGCAACGTTTCCCAACTGCTAAATTATCTGAATAGCTGTTTCGGTGTCTTTCGCACTCTGATGTAAATTTGAGGAAAGACATTGTTCACTAAATCCCCAGCATGTTACACAGCCTGGCTACTAATTAGTACCAATTTTAACTGGGTTTTTTTTTTCTTTTTTTTTTTCTTTTTTGTAGCTGATACGTCACCAACTTCCCCATTCATTTCATAGTCCCCTAGTGAGGCTTAAGCTGTTGTCTGTTCTGGGTTTTTTTTTTTAAAAAACTTCCTAAAATTCTTCGAGTCTAAAAGAAACGGAAGTTCCCAAATAGAAGCCAAAAACAAACTGCCCAACTTGAATCTCTCCACAATCCGGGTAAAAAGCGCGATACGCACACGCCAGATCGACGCCAGAGCACCGGAGGCTCCCCGCCCCTCCGGGAAATTAGTGCGCATGTGCCCTTCATCCGGAAGTTGTCTCAGTGGCTGCCGGAATAAGGATGAAAGCCGGAAGTAAACATTACGAGATTACCCGAGCTTCTGTCGGATGGACTTGAGGTCGGCTTCTGTGGGACTGGGTAAGAAAATGTTCCTAGAACTTGCAGGCGAAGGGCAATTGAGGAACCAGAGAAAATGGGTCGAAGGCTTTTAATTACTGGATCTGTCCTCACGGGGGTGATGAGCCCCCAGGTGTGGATGGAGCAAGGCCCGGGGACCGAGAAGGAAGCCGCTGTCCTGAGACGCATTCATGGCACTCGTGCCCAGCCGGACCAGGCCTGCGTCTTCATGGGAACAGTCGGGATAGCTATGAGAGTGTCGCCTTTGTGGCTGGTTTTAAGTAAGCCTCGGAGACCTTGAGCGGTCCCCTGACTGCCGGCGAGGAAAGCTGCTTCCAGTACTCAAATTTACAGACTATTTCCTCGCCAGAAAAATTTCCTTGAGCTTCAGTTTTTCCTAAGTCGGGATGATCTGACTTTAGTAAAGTATCATGAGGGTAAAATGAAAACATCTATATAAATAAAGCGTTAAATAGTGTCTTACGGTAAGCCCTCAGTAAGTGGGAGCAGTTACTGTTATTAGTTGGAGAAAATAAGCCACTCCACAGCGACAGAAACTAGTGAGTACAACTTAGTGACTAAAATACTTTATTCAGTCTTAGTTTTTAATATTTCAGACCCAGAAGCCAGTTTGGAGAACTGACTTTGGCGTCAGAGTTGTGTTTGAAGTCTTTGGTTCTTCCTACAGTGTGTCCTTGGCTGAGGATCTTACCTCTCAGAACCTGTTTCTTCACTGTAAAATGGGGTTCAGACTTATCTACTGGGTTTGTTGTGAAGATTAGATGAGGTGATGCACAGTAGGCTCAGTAAGTGGTAGCTGTTTTAATGAAGGTTATTAAATTTACCATTGTTCTGCCTCTCTTCACAGTATAGTTAGGCCATCAGTTCATATGTTACACAAGTATATGTGGAGGTTTTCTATAAGTCAGACACAGAAGAAAACACCTTTGAGAAGCATTGTAGAACCCCTGGCATTGAGCACTTTCCATTGGGAAAGGGCTTGTGTAAAGGCCCAGTGTCTACAGGGAGTATGGTGTGTTAAAGGAACTACAAGAAGGTCTAGATAGTTGGTAGAGAAGGAAGCGGGGATAATTGTCATGGTGAGGCCGGAAAGTAGGCAGGTGCCAGACCGTGGTGGACCATGTAGGTGTGTTAAAAAGACGTCAGTTTTTAGAGTAAAAATGATAAAATCCTTTGGAGTGTCACTTTTTTTTTTTTTAAGATGTAGTCTTGGTCTATCGCCCAGGCTGGAGTGCAATGATGCGATCTCAGTTCACTGCAACCTCCACCTCCTGGGTTCAAGTGATTCTCCGGTCCCAGCCCCCTGAGTAGCTGGGATTACAGACGCGTGCCACGACGCCCGGCTAATTTTTGTATTTTTAGTAGAGACAGGGTTTTACCATTTTGTTCAGGCTGGTCTCAAACTCCTGACCTCAGGTAATCCACCCCGCTCGGCCCCCCAAAGTGCTGGGATTACAGGTGTGAGCCACCATGCCCAGTTGTCACTATTCATTATGATAGTTATTAGCCACTTGTGGTTATTGAGACTGGAAATGTGGCTAGTCCAAATAAGTGTAAAACCCATATCAACTTTTAAAGACAGAATTTTTTCTAATTCAAATTTGCAATTATAACATGTTGTATATTAGGTTAAATAAAATCTTGTAAAAGTAACGTTACCTATTTCTTTTTACTTTTTTAATGTGACTACTGGAAAACATAAAATCACATATGGGACTAGCATTGTATTTCTTTTAAATGGTGCTGTATTGACTTTTTGGATGGTACTGCATTGGAGGATTTAAGCTTGGGCAGTAGGACATTGTATTAGTCCATTTTCATGTTGCCAATGAAGACGTACCCGAGACTGGGCAATTTACAAAAGAAAGAAGTTTGTTGGACTTAGAGTTCCACGTGACTGGGGAGGCCTCACAATCATGGTGAAAGGCACTTCTAACATGGGGACAGCAAGAGAGAATGAGAGCCAATAAAAATGGGTTTCCTTTTATCAAACCGTCAGAGCTCGTGAAACTCATTCACTACCAGAAGAACAGTATGGGCAGAACTGCTGTTGTGATTCAATTATCTCTCACCGGGACGGTCCCACAACACTTGGGAATTATGGGAGTATAATTCAAGATGAGATTTGGGTGGGGACACAGAGCCAAACCGTAATAGACATGATATGATCAGATTTGTGTTTTGAAAAATTAATACTGTCTGCAATGTGGAGAATTGATTGGAGGAAATCAGAGGATACCAGTAAGTAGGAAAAAGTAATAACTTACACTAGGGTGGTAGCAGTAAGAATGGAAAGAACTAGATGCATTTGAATGATATTCAAAAAGTGAAAATAACGGTTCTTAGTGATTAAATAGATGTAGGAATAAGCTGAAGCACTTAATGTAAAGGGACGGATGGTGTTGTCTTTCATTAAGATAGGGAGAACAGTAGAAGATTAGATTTCAAAAGGAAGGTCATGAGATTGAATTAAGTTGTATTGAATTTAAAGGTGTCTGACCTCTAAGTGGAGATGTCAGGTAAGCAATTGGATATATATATCTGAAGCTCAGATGAAAAGTCTTGAATAGAAAAGTAAATTGTTCCTTTATTATTTTTTGTTTTATAGAAAAATTAGTCGGAGAGCCAACAGTGGTGTATTGTGACCATTGAAACCTTAGAAGTAAATGAGCTTGTCCATTAGTGGGAGTTTAGAGTGGTTTAAAAGTTGCTGACTGAGCCTTGAGGAATCCAACATTAAATAACTGGGCAAAATTTGATGACAAGAGAGGTACAAGAAAAACCAAGAGGGCCTGGCACGTTGGCTCACGCCTGTAGTCCCACCACTTTGGGAGGTCAAGGTGGGCAGATTGCCTGAGGTCAGGAGTTGAGACCAGCCTGGCCAACACAGTGAAACTCCGTCACTACAAAAAATACGAAAAAAAAATTAGCCAGGTGTGGTGTTGGGCACTTGTAATCCCAGCTACTCAGGAGCCTGAGGCAGAAGAATTGCTTGAACCTGGGAGGTGGAGGTTGCAGTGAGCCGAGATCACGCCATTGCACTCTAGCCTGGGTGACAGAGTGAGACTCTGTCTCCAAAAAAAAAAAAAAGAAAAGAAAAACCAAGAGAATGTAGTGTCAGGGAAGTCAAGAAATAATATGTAAAAAGGGAAGGAACAGAACTGAAAAATGTCCATTGGATTTAGCACAATGGTCCTTAATGACTTAATGTAACTCTTTTCTTTAGAATATTTGGGAGTGGGGGGCTAAGTTTGAGTGAGGATGAAAGTAGAAGATGAGGAAATGGAGACTGAATATAGGTAACACTTGAGATGTTCTTTCTTAAAGGGGTACAAAGATAGGACACTCTTTTTTCTCGTTCGGAGTTACTGTGTTAGAAAAGTTTGAGACCAAGGGATTCAGGATATATATGAGAAAAAGAGTCCTGTGAAATTTTAAATACACATATGTATCTCTCTCCATCTGTAAATTGGAGGTGTTGGAGAAACAGTGCTAACAGTATATAGAGACCTTGAGGAGGGAAAAGAGACCCTTCCTTACACATACTATGGGGGAAAAAAAGAACATACGAAACAGTCTATATTATTAGGATGTATTTTTAGTAGTTTGAGTGAACTCATGTAGGCATACTTTTTACTGTAAATTTGACTTCTTTTCTTAGAGGAGGCCAGGTAACCATGTCAGCCACAGTTGTAGATGCAGTTAATGCTGCGCCCCTAGCGGGGTCCAAAGAAATGAGTTTGGAAGAACCAAAGAAGATGACCAGAGAGGACTGGAGAAAGAAGAAGGAGCTAGAAGAACAGCGAAAATTGGGTAATGCTCCTGCAGAAGTTGATGAAGAAGGAAAGTAAGTACTTAATTTTTTGTATGATCTGTTCATTCAAAATTCAAATTCATGTCCACTTAGTTTATTAATTTTTCATCCTTTTGTTTGAGAGGAACCTATCTTCATCATGTATGTCATTTTTGTTTTTATTATTTATAAAACTCGTGCATATGATTTAATAATGAAATTATGTTGAAGGGCTTATAATGAATAGCAACAGTCCGTTTTCACCCTTCCCATCCCTGACCTGCTCTACAGAAGTGACTGCTGTTAAATCTTTCTAGTTTGAGTTTTTCTGGTTGTTACCTTCACATCTCTAAATAATAATACCTACCCAGTTATCTTAACTAACTATAAACATTATTTGAACCAAAGCTTCTTGTGACAGAAGATTTAGATTACTAACACACATCTCTATTTTCTTTTTTCTCCCCCTGCAGTTATATCACTATTCTTAGTTTCTAAGTTGGAAATATTTTCACTATAAAATTATTTCTTCATTTTTAATTATTCTTTATTATAGTATAGAGATAGCAACCATATGCTCTTCCCCCCACTACAATATTTCTATTCTTAGATTTTGTATAAACTACCTTCGTAACTATAATACTGATTATTTTCCAACTTTATTCTTAAAATTTGTTTTTAATTTGATTACAGAGACATCAACCCCCATATTCCTCAGTATATTTCTTCAGTGCCATGGTATATTGATCCTTCAAAAAGACCTACTTTAAAACACCAGAGACCACAACCAGAGAAACAAAAGCAATTCAGCTCATCTGGGGAATGGTACAAGAGGGGTGTAAAAGAGGTATGCAGGCAACCTGTGTATATCTTCATGGATATGGAGAGTTTAAGAACTTAATGTAGAACCTTAATGCAATGCTATTTAAGGTAGAAACAGATAATATAACCCTTTATCCGGTATTGAAATTCACAGTGCATTACTGCTTTATCTTTGTACTTCTTATATAAATTTTATACTCCTGAAGCCCTTAAACTTTCATATTTATAAATGTGTGGAGACTCCAACTCGTTTTCCTTTTAACAAAGAAATCATTTCATTTCACTAGACAAAATAGTAATGAGAGCCACAGTTATTTCTAACTTACTTGGTTAAGACATTTTCTTTGTTTTTCTTTATGTATATTTATAGAATTCCATAATTACTAAGTACCGCAAAGGAGCGTGTGAAAATTGTGGGGCTATGACACACAAAAAGAAAGACTGCTTTGAGGTAAGGTCACCTGGAGAATTTTGAAAACTGTTGTCAGAGTCTTTCTTTTTTCTTTGTCAGAGAGCTTACTTCAATTTTTCTGAGGTCACCTATATTTAGGTACAAGTTAAAAATTAATTTGAGTGGAATTGGTTCAACACCAACAAAATTTTTTGCTGTAAGACTGATAATTGAATAGGTCATAAAGTCCCATGATATATTCATGCCTGCTCTGTAAAAGTTGTATAAAGTTTCCCTTTGGGCCATAAACACTTAGGAAAAGATTAAATCTTACACTCTTTTTAGAGACCTAGGCGAGTTGGAGCCAAATTTACAGGTACTAATATAGCTCCAGATGAACATGTCCAGCCTCAACTGATGTTTGACTATGATGGGAAGAGGGATCGGTGGAATGGCTACAATCCAGAAGAACACATGAAGATTGTTGAAGAGTACGCCAAAGTTGATCTGGTGAGCAAAATTCCTTGCTTTCCTGCTGTTTTTGAAGAATCATCCTTTTGCTGTATTATCTAATTTAGCAGCTCTGTGTTTCCAACCTTGAAACACTTTAAAAGTGGTAGCATTTTTAATAATAGTAGTAGTACTACTGTATAGGCTACCTTTGTAATTGTAATGTTGAATAGAGGAAATAGTGTGCTAACCATATTGGCCAGCAGTTTCTTCTTCTTTGATTCTTATATTGTCCTTTACTCCCTGACTTAGGTAGCAGCAGATATTGGAAGCATGAGGACAGATTAGTGTCCAAAGCTTTTGGTTTTTTGAGGTTAGAAATGTATGGCCCCCAGGCTATAGCTTGTCCTTGAACCTGTATCATAGTTCCCTCACATAGCATTTGGAAGCAGTAGAAGGGAAATGGATAATTTATTTCAGAAAATTTTATTTTAACCCAATTTCAGTTTTTACTGTTATGATTTCACCTATTCACCCTTACTTCTTTGAAGCCGTAGTCACACTGCTTTTTTTAAAAAAAATTAGAGATATCATTTTAAAATTATCAGATTTCATATAAAAATCTGTATTTCACCTTTTCTTGAACACTGTAATATATATGGTAACCCCATGCCTGTCTGGTAAGAGTCAGTCATCTACAGTTACGTGACAATTGTTTTCATCAGGGCTTGCTCTCTGCAATTTACCACTGATGCCATTTGGTTCAGTTTACATTAATGCCTGATTCAAACAGTTTGTAATTCCTGTTCTTTATAAAGTAGTAAGTCTAGGGCTACAAGGAATCCCAAAGAGATGGGTTTGTTCAGTGACCGTTCCTGAAATGAGTTAATTTAAAGTTACTTATTTTAAATATATAAAAATGTAAGTGACAATTTGAATGTTGTAAGTAAAATTTAAATGTTTCCTTTTTCTTTCTTTTTTTTTTTCTTTTAAAGGCAAAACGAACATTGAAAGCCCAGAAACTCCAAGAGGAATTAGCCTCAGGAAAATTAGTGGAACAGGCTGTAAGTAATGGAAATGATCAATAAAATCAATTTTAAAAAGTTAAAACTCTTTTAAACAAAGAAATGGAAATTGAAATAATTCATTTTATAGATCTTCAGTTAGAGAGGAAGAGAGAAATGCTATTGAGGGAAAAAATAAAACTGATACTTTATATACAGTTTATAGTAATATAAATTGATGCAGTCAATTTGGGAACAATATTGCCACTATTTCTATTTAGACACACACACACAGACATACACACTTACTTTTTCAAATTAAATTATTAGATGTATCCATCCTAAAGAATTTTCTAGAGTTCAGAAAAATCATGATGCATAAAGATGGTACAGCATTTTTTACAGTAGTAAAGAAATTGGAATAGCTTAAATATCCAGGAATTTGGAATTGGCTAAGTGCATCTGCATGGTATAATGCTGCTTATCTCTTAAAATGGCATTTCTCAAGACTTTGTTAACAACACTGGTCAACACTCGTATTTGAATGATACATGACAAAAATAGCATAATATTGTCACACAGAAAGACCAGAACAGTAGTTTTTATTTAATGTGGAATTTATGAATTTTTTTTCCTATCCTTTTTCTTTAGTATTTTCTGCACTTTCTTCAGTGAATATGTGTCAGTTTTATAACTGGGCAAAACATTTTTTATATGAATGAAAGGACTATTGTAGCCAATTTTTCTTTTTTTGAAATCCTTGTCAACTTAATAGAGTAAATATACTATGCATATTAGAGTTGTCAAGTTTCTTTTTAACAAATCTAGGCACAAATAATTAGTAAACATTTATAGTGTTTGAGTTTAAATTTCTAAAAGGGACTCTTACCATGTATGAGTTAACAAAGCAAACAGAACTTGAAATAATTACCAAGTAAGCAGTTACCAGGTTACTAAGGTAACCTATCAGGCAAATTATCAGCATAAGTTACTAGATAGGTATTTAAAATCCATCTCTGGCTGGGCATGGTGCCTCATACCTATAATCCCAACACTTTGAGAGGCCAAGGCCGATGGATTATCTGAGATCAGGAGTTCGAGACCAGCCTAGCTAACATGCTCTTAGAAAAGTGAATTTGTGCCGGGCGCGGTGGCTCAAGCCTGTAATCCCAGCACTTTGGGAGGCCGAGGCGGGTGGATCACGAGGTCAAGAGATCGAGACCATCCTGGTCAACATGGTGAAACCCCGTCTCTACTAAAAATACAAAAAATCAGCTGGGCATGGTGGCACGTGCCTGTAATCCCAGCTACTCAGGAGGCTGAGGCAGGAGAATTGCCTGAACCCAGGAGACGGAGGTTGCGGTGAGCCGAGATCGCGCCATTGCACTCCAGCCTGGGTAACAAGAGCAAAACTCCATCTCAAAAAAAAAAAAAAAAAAGTGAATTTGTGTCTGTGAGCCTCAGTTTAGTATGTCTGAAAAAGAGACGACAACACTATTCCCAGGAAGCTTATAGACATACCACATAGTAAGCACTGGGTAATTAGTAGCTATTATTGTCATGATTATTTTTATTTATTACTAACTTTGGGAAAAGAAAAGCGCCTGTTTCTTTTGTTCTAATATATTGTCTGTTGTAAACATAGTGTAATTTATTTCCTCAGTAAGGATACTTTATGTATGTAAGGGCCTAATGATTCTTGCCCACTTGGATGCTTGGATATTAAGACAAACGACATATAGTAGATTTAGAGACTTAGCTATCACTATAGAAATGTATGTAAATGTCCTTTGTTGAACTAGCAAATAGTGGGAACTCAAAAATATTATGTACAAAACATTTACATTTCTGATTTTGAAAGTAACACGTATTAAGTGAAAAAAATTGGAACATTATATAAAAAAGAAAATAGCCCCTGTGTTAAACTATGAACATTTTGAAGTAGGCCTTTCCAGGTCTCTCTTATCCACATATACTTGTTTATGTGTGCCAGAATACCAGATGTTTCTTAAATGGATTATTCTTTATATATTCATTTATTACCTTCTCTTTTTTTAACAACATAGAATACAGTGAGAACTTGTTTTCTGACTATATTTAGACCTATAGCATCATTTATTTTTGTATAAATTCACATGGTTCAAAAATTAAAACAACTTAAGAAGATACACAGTGAAGTCTCTCCATGCCTGTTTCTATCCACCCTAATACTGGCCCAACTCTTTTGTGTGTGTGTGTGTGTGTGTGTGTGTGTGTGTGTGTGTGTGTGTGTGTGTCTCCTTTCAGAGTTTCTTGAATAAAACGCAAATACAAATGTACACTGTTATTCCCATCTTTCTCTCCCCTCCCCTTTTTTTATTCAACAAAGTTAGGAAATGATTCATACTTTTCTGCGCCTTGGATAGAATTACTTTTAATGGTTGTTCAGCCTTCCATTGAGTGCAATAAATTATACAACCAGTGATCTATTAATTTGATTTTTTTTTCCAGTGTTTTGAAAAAACATTGCACATACACAGCACTGCGCATCACATTTTTACATGTTTATATAATTGACATAATACTAGGATAACCTTCTAGAAGTGTATTTCAGTGAGTTTATATTTCCTAAATTTTTTAGTGAGTTTATATTTGTAAAATTTTTATGACATATCACTTAGCTATTATTCAGAAAAGCTATGCAGACTTATGCTTCCATCTATATACTATATATATATATATATGTATTTCAACATCTCCTCACTAATGCTATAATGTATCCTTAAGTATTTTTAACCTTTGAAGCCTTTGTAAAGGGACATGGTGAAATACTGACCATGTTTTTATAGGCATTCTGTGGAGTTAGAAACTATTCTGACCAATTGCTAGTGAAGAAAAGTGTATCCTTGTGACAAGGAGTTTGGCCTCTCCTTAAATTACAGTATTGTGTCACTTGTAGATTTTTTTCATTGCCCAGTCTTCACTTTGGCTCTGAAGATGTTGATCACATGAACCCAGTAACATTTTCTTTTTGGACTTAGTAGGAAACTGGAAGGTTTAATAAATCTGATATGTCTGAAGACTAACACATTTAGAAATTATATTTATTGGGTACTCTGGTCATCTTAATCTTCCTTTTACTGTTCTGTGGTTGTAATCCTATATCAATTAAAATTCTCTTGAAAGTTGCTGGCTTTATAGACAGTCTAATAAAATTATTCACAATGGCACACGTAAATTTGTGTGCTCATTACAACTGAGAAATGTGAGCATTTGTTTAGTTAGAATTAAGTTTTATTGTCTTAACTATGTTTTTTAAGTGTTAATTAGATTAAGTAGAATGAAATCATGAATTCTTTTTCTTCTTTCATGATACAGAATTCTCCAAAACACCAGTGGGGAGAAGAGGAACCAAATTCTCAGACGGTAATACATATTTGCTGTCTCTGAGTATATGTTAAGTTTTTAAATTTCTGATGACTAATAATAAATAATACTAACAGCTTTTAAAGAACACAAGTAAATAAGGGTTTGGTTAAAGGTGGAAAAAAGAAACCTACATGCTGCTTTCTTCTTACTTTATTTTCCCTCCTCTTTTTAGGAAAAGGATCATAATAGTGAAGATGAGGATGAAGATAAATACGCAGATGATATTGACATGCCTGGACAGAATTTTGACTCCAAGAGACGAATTACTGTCCGGAATCTCAGGATTCGAGAAGATATTGCAAAAGTAAGTCTTGTTAACATACATATTTGAAAAATATTTGTCTTCTCAGCCTAAATTTTATCTACTCCGGGTAGCATATGGATAATATAGTCAGAGTCATTCTAAGATAAGGTTTCATTCTGTTTTTCTCTTCACCTGTATCCCAGAAATGTATACACACATTTAATTGATTATGTTCAACTCCTCCAGCTAGTCTGCTGAAATCCCTGTGAGTAAACATTAATTTATTCTTTAAATTTTTTTTTTTTTAGTATTTGAGGAATTTAGATCCAAATTCTGCCTACTATGATCCAAAAACTAGAGCAATGAGAGAGAATCCTTATGCCAATGCAGGAAAGAATCCAGATGAGTAAGTATCAAGTTAAATGTAGAGATTTCAAGATGAGGGAAAGTTAATTGTTTTCTGACCTGACCATAGATGGTGGTCATTTTAATTCAGATTCAGTTTTACAAACTAATTTTCCTTAAATCAATCTCTGAAACATTTTTTTACTTGTATTTACAGAGTGAGTTATGCTGGAGATAACTTTGTTAGGTACACAGGAGATACCATTTCAATGGCTCAGACACAGTGTAAGTATTTGCTCTATGTCAAGGCATTTTATATTAGCTCATAAGATGTTTGGGAATGTTTTTTAAAGCTTGTTTTCAAGAAGCATACAATAAGGTAGCTGGCAATTCATTAAAATGTTTTGAATTACTCTAGTGTTTGCATGGGAAGCCTATGACAAGGGATCTGAAGTGCATCTACAGGCAGATCCTACAAAGCTAGAGTTGTTGTATAAGTCCTTCAAAGTCAAAAAAGAAGATTTCAAAGAACAGCAGAAAGAAAGCATCCTGGAAAAGGTAATTTTGACCAAAATGCTGAAGAACAACTTCTGTTAGAAGTTACTCTTTAATAAGCATTAGTTTTACATTTGGAAAATAACACAAAGAGAATCCCTCTTAATCCATGAAGAAGAGTCCTTTTCTTCCTTTGTCTTAGTCAGAGGATATACAATTTTTGTATCAGCTTTTGTGGCAAAACAAACTACCTCAAATCTTAGTAGCTTAAAATAAACATTTATTATTTCTCATAGTTGGCCGGGTCTCCTGGTCTGGGCTTGCTCAGCTGAGGTTCAGTGATGAACTAAGATGGCCTCACTCTGGTGTTTAGCAATTAACGGGCTAATTGTCCTAAGGGGACCTCTTCTGGGACAGCTTATTGCCACCCAATGTGGTCTTTCATCCTCTAGTAGGGTAGCACAGCTTATTTAAATGGCATTTTCAGAGTTCTAGAGAGTGGCAGCAAAAAGTGTGCTCTAGTACATAAGTGCCTTTGCTTGGGTCACATTTGCCTACTTCCCATCGGTCAAAGCAAGTAATATGGCCAAGCCCAGATTCAAGGGATAGAGAAAGACTTGTCTCTTCATGGGAAGAACAGCAAAGCCATGTGGCAAAAGGGCATGCATGCAAGGATAAGGGGAATTTATGGCCATCTTGTAACTTACTAGACTCAACAGATGCATAGCAACTGAGATATCTATTTGCCTCTGAAAAGATTGGTGGCTTTTTTTTTCCCCTACTGTGCTTTCTACAACAAAACCCAGTAGAGAGTGTTCCCTTTCTTTCTGATTAGAAATAAATATTCTCCTGGAAATTTAAATGCAAATCAGGGTGTAAAATGTATTGAAGAATGTCCATTGTCCTTTTAGTATGGTGGCCAAGAACACTTGGATGCCCCTCCAGCTGAATTGCTTTTAGCCCAGACTGAAGACTATGTGGAGTACTCAAGACATGGGACAGTCATCAAAGGACAGGAGCGGGCTGTTGCCTGCTCTAAGTATGAGGAGGATGTGAAGATCCACAATCACACAGTATGTGCTAAACTGGAACAATTTTGTGTTCTTGTTTGTTTTGCTCTGTATTGCATTTTTCCTTTACAACTTTATTAACTAACCATTTCTATGCTCTATGCTTCTAAAAAAAAAGAATTTAACTCTGCTTCATGGAATTTTTTCAAAAATAGAAGAATTTTGAAGGAATACTGTGTTCATCTATATACTCATTAACTGAATTCCAAAATTTTTAACATATTGCCTTATATGCTTTGTCTAGTTGTGTGTGTGCATATGCACACTGTTTTACATATATATGTAAAATACACATACACACACATAGTTTATACATTTATTTCACTGAAACATTTGGAAATTATATATGACATTTTATCCATAAATGCTGTATCACATACCTCCTTAAAAATGAAGATTTTCTTCTATATAACCACATTGACATTATTACACTTTAGAAAATTAACATTAATTCTATAATATCATCTAATATCCAGTCATTAATCACATTTTTCAAAGTATACAGAAAAATGCCTTTAACACCTATTTTTTGCTTTAGTCAGAATCCATTTCAAATTTGTTTTGATCATTATTTGGTTATTATTGTATCTCTTTTCTAGAGTTTATCTCTTCATTTTCCTGACAGTGACCATTTAACAGATCAGGGCAATTCATTTGTGAATTGTCTCATGTTCTGTATTGACTGGTTCCTAGTTGTGTTATTAATTTGTTTCTCTATCCCCTGTATGTTTTATAAATAGAAATTCAGGTCTAATGGCTTGATTGGATATAAGTTAAATATTTTGACAAGAATATTTAATAAGTAATATATATTCACATTGCATCACAAGCATCATAAAGCATATATTGTCCTTTGCTGTTTTCTTAAAGTAACCAAACTACAATTGTCTCTCTTAGTTGAGGGTCAAAAACCTAACTCCCTGTAGGAGCCAGGCCAGTGATCATATATGAGTGAAGTAAGCCAGGCAAATTGTACATACTGGAGAGCACAGCCCTATCTGTTTTTTTTTGTTTGTTTGTTTGTTTTTTAAAGACAGAGTCTCCCTCTGTGGCCTGGGCTGGAGTACAGTGGCGCAATCTCAGCTCACTGCAACCTCCGCCTCCCTTCCTAAAGCGATTCTCCTGCCTCAGCCTCCCAAGTAGCTGGGATTACAGGCACACACCACTACGCCCAGCTAGTTTTTGTATTTTTAGTAGAGACAGGGTTTCACCATGTTGGTCAGGCTGGTTTTGAACTCCTGACCTCATAATCCTCCTGCCTTGGTTTCCCAAAGTGCTGGGATTACAGGTGTGAGCCACGGCACCCGGCCTCACAAGCCTTATCTAATAGGGGCATCCACTGTTCAGCAATAGCTGATTATTGCCAAGTGATTATGTAGGCCCAGAATTTCCCAGTCCTTAATTTTTCAAGAGAAATCAGATATCCTAAATTTTTTATAGGCTTTTGGGAATAGAATTTAAGAGCTTTGTAACTACAGCGCCTGCTTCTCACACTTCAGGTCAGGCTACCTTCTCCCTGTTAGCCAGCCTTGAATCCCCATAATTTTTCTCCCAAATTACCTTTAAAGGGCTATATTATTTTATACTCCTATCAACAGTATACAGAAGTTTCTAATTTCAGCTTCCTTTTTAAGTAATTTCTCTCTCTGCAGCATATCTGGGGATCGTACTGGAAAGAAGGCCGATGGGGATACAAATGCTGTCACTCTTTTTTCAAGTATTCCTATTGCACTGGAGAAGCTGGAAAGGAGATTGCTGTAAGTAATAGTCTTTGGTTCTTAAAGGTATAAAACAAAGCTCGTAAGTCAAACTAAAACATACTGTCTCATGTTGCAAATCTTAACTTTTTCTTAGATGATTAGTAACTATTACTCAACTCAAATTACATCTTTTTTCCCCACAGAATTCTGAGGAATGTATTATAAATGATGTAACTGGGGAAGAATCTGTGAAAAAACCTCAAACCCTCATGGAGGTAAGTTGATAATCATTTGTCCTGGAGTCGGGGCTTTAAAACTTGCACCAGAGCTTTTTTCTTTTCTTTTGAGACAGTCTCACTCTGTCACCCAAGCTCTTTTGCAGTGGCACGATCTGAGCCCACTGCAACCTCCACTCCTGGGTTCAAATGATTCTCATGCCTCAGCCTCCCGTAGTGCACCCAAGCTTAGTTTTCACATTAATAACACTGCATTTCAATCCTCCCTTTCAGCTGCATCAAGAAAAACTAAAAGAAGAAAAGAAGAAGAAGAAAAAGAAAAAGAAGAAGCATCGAAAGAGCAGTTCAGATAGTGATGATGAAGAAAAGAAGCATGAAAAATTGAAAAAGGTAATTTGCGAAGCCTAAATAGTAAAACTGACAAGTAACAATATTCTTTGTTTTTTGGGTTGTTTTTATTTTTTTGAGATAGGGTCTTGCCCTGTTACCCAGGCTGGAGTGCAAAGGCGCAATCTCAGCTCACTGTAACCTCCACCTCCTGGGCTCACGCAATTCTCCTGCCTCAGTGTCCTGAGTAGCTAGGACTACAGGAACATGCCACTGTGCCTGGCTAATTTCTGTATTTTTTTATAGAGACAGGATTTCACCATGTTGCCTAGACTGGTCTCAAACTTCTGAGCTCAGGTGAACCACCGACCTCATCCTCCCAAAGTGCTGGGATTGCAGGTGTAAGCCACCACTCCTGGCCAGTATTATTTGTGAACGCCTTTATTTATAATGGCCTATGATCTAGCTCTGTCTCCAAATGCATTTTTAAAATGATGAAACAAGCCTAGAGTCTGAGTGATTTGCCCAAGTCATATTAATGGAGATATTGTGGGGTGTAGGTACTGCCTTCTTCTTGGAGTGCTTAATATTATGACTAATGGACAGAAGAAATATGCTTTATAAAGCATTTTTAGAGTTACTGTCATGTTGACCACAAAGAATTCCCTTCTAGCTCCATAATATATAAGTTTCAGCAAGTCTTTGAGAAAAGTCACAATTGTAGTCTCTACCAGAAGTATCATTTGTGAGCTTGTATCAGTAAAGTGAACCTCATTTAATTTTTGTTATTAAATAAAATTTCTTCAACATTAATTAAAAATGTTATAGAATGTTTTGTGCTCTATAAAAATGTCATATGAACCAAATAGTGATCAGTTGTAGCTTAACAGTGGAAGGGCTGACTCCAAAGCTCTTTCAGGCAATCTGTGTTTTTGATAGAGCAGTTCATATTCAGTGGAGTCTTTTGGTACTCTGCCACTTGTGGAGAAAAGAGATCTGATGTAGAGCTGTGATATGCATTTTATTCCTCTCACTGTAGGCACTGAATGCAGAGGAGGCCCGCCTTCTTCATGTCAAGGAGACCATGCAGATTGATGAGAGGAAGCGGCCTTACAATAGCATGTATGAAACTCGGGAACCTACTGAAGAGGAAATGGAGGCCTACAGAATGAAACGTCAGAGACCAGATGATCCCATGGCCTCTTTCCTTGGGCAGTAGTAACTAGTCAGAAGACCATCCAAGATAGATACAGCTGATACATTCAACAAGAAGATTCAGCTTCTTGTTGATGATTGTAGACAGAAAAATCCTTGTCTACTCTTCTTGCTGCCTGGCTTTAATAAATCTTTCAGATGTCTCACAGTAAGTTCACTCCTTTCCATACTGAAGGAACAAAAAGAAGAGGCACATGAAGTTTGCTTTTGGGAATAGAATTTAAAATTCGATTAAGATTTTATTTCTAGTTTTATGAGAGTCATGTAGAAAGAGGCCTTGGCTCTCTACCTATTAAGAATGTCTCCTTCTCTACATTTATTAAGCTTCAAACTTTATTGCTTCAATTTTTGTGCCCTATATTTAGTATTAGCATACTTTGGTTTTGAGAAAAAAGGGGCTCCATTTTTTTTAAATAATTACTAGCAACTCTATGACTACATTTATTTTTATTTCTTATTTTTTTTTTTAGAAATAGGATCTTGCTATGTTTCCCAGGCTAGAGAGCAGTGGCTTTTCACAGACATGATCATAACACACTGCATGCAGTCTTGGGCAAATGATTCTCTCTCCTTGGCCTCTGGAGTAGACTTATTGAATGGAAAACAACTATTTTCTCATCTTTGGGTTAATACTGACTGATCAGTAGTAGGTCTTTTACCATTCTGGACATAAGCCTTTAGATGCAGAAATCCTTTCCTTTATCATAGATATGGTTTACAATACTATTTGTTTTCCTTGTGATTGCCTTTATTTAACAATCATGAGTATTAGACTTTTTTAATCGTAGAATATCCTAATATTTATAGTCAGGAGGTGTTACTTTGTAAAATTTGCAAAAGAAAAAAAAAAAAAACCTAAAGTTGGTTTCTTCAAAGAATTAAAAGAATAGCTTGTAGGGATATTAGTAATAGATAGCTATGATCCTGAAGCCTCTTCTCGGAACATTGTGAAGATAATACTGACACAGTAGAATCAGTGAAAACAGCCTAACAAAAAACCTCTGACATGAGTATATCAACTTTTTTTTTCTTGTTGAGACAGAGTCTCACTGTTGCCAGGCTGCAGTACAGTGGCACAATCTTGGCTCACTGCAATCTCCGCCTCCCAGGTTCAAGCAATTCTGCCGCCTCAGCCTCCCAAGTAGCTGGGATTATAGGCATGTGCCACCACACCCAGCTAATTTTTGTATTTTTTAGTAGAGACAGGGTTTCATCATGTTAGCCAGGATCGTCTCGATCTCCTGATCTCATGATCCACCTGCCTCAGCCTCCCAAAGTGCTGGGATTACAGGCGTGAGCCACAACGCCCGGCAAATATATTAACTTTTAACAGCTCACTGGCTTTTCTAAACTACCAAAAACCACCTGTAGGATACTGCATTAAGTCAGAATCTCAGAAATGGTAGTGTGAGAGTAACTGAATCAAAAGCACTTTGGATATACGTGGTTTCTAGCTTTAGATTGGTATGAAATTAAACAGCAGTGCAAGTAGACTTAATTCTTACTTTAAGAATGCAAAAAATTTTCATATTCCTACCTAAACAGGGTGGTTCCACATAAAGGCTGACATTGTTGTATCTGTTTTGTATTTTATCTTTTGTTAAAGATATATAAATGACAATACTTAACTGTGAGTGGTTTGTAGCATTATTTCTAATACTTGACAGAAAAGTTGTATGGACAGGGAGGGAACCTGAATTTGCTTCTGTGAGTTTGTGTAAGAAAATTTCAGCGTCCTGTCATCAACCTTTCTGGACCTCTTTCCCTCTTCTGTGAGGCCTAGTTTACTTTGATATAGGAAGAATTCTATAATATCCAGAATCATATCTTCTGTTTTATTGGTAATGCCTAGCCAGCCTGGCCAACATGGCAAAACCTTGTCTCTACTAAAAATACAAAAATTAGCTAGGCATGGTAGCACATGCCTATAATCCCAGCTACTCAGGAGGCTGAGGCATGAGAATTGCTTGAACCCAGGAGATGGAGGTTGCAGTGAGCAGAGATCATGCCACCGCACTCCAGCCTGGGTGACAGAACAAGACCCTGTCTCCAAAAAAAAGAAAAAAGTAATGCCTAGGACATTACTCAGATTGATTTCAATAATAGCTGCCTTTGAGTACGGGAACTATGTGCTGTAATTGTCATAATGTTATCTCCTTCTTCTAAAGAACTTCATGGGGTAATGGATGATATGTCAATTTTACAATAAGCACATGGAATTAACTCCCAAGTAATCTGCACAAATCCTGACAGTTATAAGTGTTGGAGCCAGGACATGAAGCTAGCTGTCTCTGAATCTGAAGCCTACCCCTTTCTCTAGTATTTAAGGCCCTAGTTTCTTAAACAAGGCTGGTCGTTTGCAGTTTCTTCCCTCCACAAAAAACTTAAGCTAGCCCTTCAGTATTTACCAGGCTCACACTCAACACCTGAAAATGATGTATCTGGCCCACATTCTTTGACACACCACCACTCCTCACATACACCAGCCTTATGGAATGCTTTTAACAAGATTGTACAAAAATGAATAAACTCATTAAGTTTATAAGAATTCTGGAAATAAATATCCCCAAACAGGAAAGGACTATATTCCGATTTATTTCTTTCAACAATGTTTCCTAGTTTCTACTTGGGATTTTTCTCTCAAACCTCTCAAATAATGAGTTTATTTATTTGAAATCATGTTGTTGAAAGAATTTTAAATAAAAATCTTTCCTCTGAGATGGATGACGATGACTAGGAAATTCATCCCCATGTTCCCATTTATGGGAAGTGAGGGGATCACCCTGCATGGGCAACAGTACACGAGCTATGGAAGCTCATCCTCCACTGCTGAAATGTTTAATCTGAGATTACAATGAGCGTCCTTCTCTTTTTTTCTCATTTATTTCACATGGAATGTGGTAATTATCAAGTTTTATCTCCAAGCTCAAAGCCAGACACAAAGTTCGAGTGCTCTGCATGTTAAAAAGAACTATGTGGACTTTACAGCTCCTTCCATTCCTGAAATTCTACGGTTCATCCTTTCCGGCAGACACAACAAACAATTTCCAGTCCCACGTACACAATCTAAAAAAATTGGGGAGGGCCAGCGCGCATGCTCAATACTCAAGCCAGCCAGCCTGTCCCACAGCCAGTTGTTCCTGCGCCTGCGTACGGGAGACGCCTCGCCCAGTTTGCGGGCGGGAAGCAACCTGGAGAACCCGGATGGAACCCGGGCCTGGCTGGTTAGGAGTATGTTGCGGATGCTTCTCTCTCCAAGCGTACCGCAGATTCCTGTTCGAGGGTGGGACCTGAGGAACCATCGCCGGCCTAGACTGGTTCCGACGGCGAGACGCTGGGCCCTAGACTGAGCGGAGAGCGGAACTGGAGCCTGAAACGGGCGCTCGAAAGAAGCCCGAGCATCCCTTGGGCCTGCGTCTCAGGCTCGGAGACCGGCGGGCGGAGACCGCGCTGAGTCTTTTCTTTCCTCGCCGCTGGCGTTCTTAGCTCACCCAGGAGGCTCTAAAAATCTGCGTCCTTAACAATAATACCACCAGGCCCTATCAATTAAGAGCTGCGTGTTCTTTGCATGCATTCTTAAAATTAAACCTCCCAACAACCCTGTAAGGTAGGTACTGTTATCCCCTCTGGAGGAACTGAGGCTTGGAAAGGTCCCAGCTTGTAAGCGACAAAGTCACGATCCCAGGCGTTTGCCCCTGGAGCGTCTGCCCAGCCACCAAGTTCCTGCCCGCTTTCTCCTGGCTCTCAATTTTATCTAAAACGTAATGGTTAAATGCTCTGCCTCACGGAACACCTGCGCCTACCATGGCCTTGCATACGCAGTGGTTAGATGGAAGTTGAATTATATTTGGTTTGGAGTTTTAGGTTTACAAAACTGCACTTTGGTGTTTTCTGTGTATATTAGCATTCCCTAATTGCTTTGTGAGTGTTCACTTTTAACTGATTTTTCTCAGTTGTGATACGTTTTCGTATCTGCCCTTCATAAACTTGCAAAAACATTTTACTTTGTTATATCAGATCTAAGCATCTGAAGATAATCTCTCAAAAGAATCATTCTTAAAAATGAATGATGCCTATTTTTAAATAATGCTTTTTATTTTTTTTTATTATTGGAAGTTTCCAACATACATAAAAATAGGAACAGTGTAATGATGTGTACCCATCATTCAGCTTCAAAAGTTACCAACTTAAGGCCAGTCATTTCTTTTATTTCCACCCCAATTTGTGCATGTTTGTGAGTGTATGCTGAAGTACAGTACTTCAAAAGAAATCCCAGACATCTTATCATTTCAGTTGTAAATAATTGTATCTAACAAATAAGGTATTTTAAAAACACAACCACAATACCATTATCAGGCCTGTTTAACCATAATTCCTTATGATGATGATGCTTTTTTAATGTTTACATTTTTTAGGATATTGTAATTCCTAAATACCACAAAAGCGCAAGTGCAGATTATAAGGTTCTAAAAACACAAGCCTCTTGGGCAGTAAGTTCATCTTTGAGGCTCTTGAAAATTCTTGCCATCTATTCTCCCATTTTTGAGGGGGCTGGAGAAGAATACTATAAATTGATTTTCCTAAAACTTCTTTTGTACATAACAGATAAATTTTAAAATATATTTGAGATACATAGTCAAAGTGGATAGGAATGGACTCTTAATAGATTTTGTAACGATTTCCAGTTCTATTTTGTTTGTTATGTTTTTGAGACCGTCTCACTCTCACCCAGGCTGGAGAGTGCCGTGGCGTCATCTCGGCTCACTGCAACCTCCGCCTCCCAGGTTCAAGTGATTCTCCGGCCTCAGCCTCCCGAGTAGCTGGGATTACAGGAGCCCGCCACCATGTCCAGCTAATTTTTGTATTTTTAATAAAGACAAGGTTTCATCGAGTTGGCCAGGCTGGTCTCGCACTCCTGACCTCAGGTGATCCACCCGCCTCGGCCTCCCAAAGTGCTGGGATTACGGGTGTGAGCCACCGTGCCTGGCCTTTTTTTGAGACGGAGTCTGCTCTCACCCAGGCTGGAGTGCAGTGGCGTGATCTCAGCTCACTGCAACCTCCGCCTCCTGGGTTCAAGCAATTCTGCCTCAGCCTCTCAAGTAGCTGGGATTACAGGCGTGCGCCACTACATGCAGCTAATTTTTGTATTTTTTTTTTTTCAGACGGGGTTTCACCATGTTGGTCAGGCTGGTCTTGAACTCCCGACCTCAGGTGATCTGCCCGCCTTGGCCTCCAAAGTGCTTGGATTACAGGCATGAGCCACCACGCCTGCCTCTTGTAATGATTTCTAATGTGACTAAAAACATTTTCCTTTATTCCCTCTGCCTCCCCAAATATACATGATAAATATGCATTAATAGAATACAGAAAAATAAGCATTTTATGGTAATGTTGTAATTTTATTAATTAGAAGTGGTTCTAAGCAAAAGTAGCCATGTAGTCTCATTACTTGACAAAAGAAGGCTTAAGATCAGCTCCTTAAACTTCAGGTTGTCTTTTTTGGTTGACAGTCAACCTCCATTTAACAGGCTTATAACAACCATATAACAGGTCAGCTTAATAGTTTTATTGGAGTACATTTTACAACTATTTCATCTTGGTAGATCCACTTGAAAGCTAATGCTTTAAGTAGATACTCTTGGCTTGCTTGTGATTTTTCTTTTAATGGCCAAAGTAGGCATTCAGATTTAAATGTGTACCTGTTACTTTATTTCAGCCACATTCTCTGGCCCAGAACTTTGGAAATTTTGGGATCACTTATTTATCTTGGACATAGAATGTTTTCTAAGGTATATTTGAGCCTACCTGTGGATTATGCCTTTACTCGTTTCTAAAGAGAAAGAGAAAAGACATGGCTTTCAATTTTAGTTGTTAACTTTCATAAGAGGCTGCCATCAACTCAGAAAATGTAGAAAAATTAAATATCTGTTAAAACATTTGGACCATTCACTTGGGAACCTAGAATGTTTGTTAGCTAGGGATTGGTCTGAAGGATGTTTTTATTCCCCTAAATCTGACTACTTAACCAGGAGGTGTTTCAGGATCGCCTGGACAACATCATTTCATATTGTTTTGTTCTGCTTCTGGAGAAGATGATTTATTAGTTCTAAGGTAGTGCAGAGACATGTATACTTTTAAAGGGGTTCCCAGTGATTGTGATGATACCGTATCTTTTGTCACAGATCACTGTTCTAGTTACTATTTATAAGAATTATCTAAAATACTTAATTTAGAATACAGATTCTGTGCCCCCACTCCATAACTAGAGAATCAGAATCTCTATTCAGATAGGACCTTCTACATCCTATCGTTGGGTTAAACAAAACCTTAGGAATGCTGCTTATTTTTAATGTGTGTTTGTGTGTGTTCTTTCTTAACTGCTTTTACTGAGAGGTATTTAGATGGAAAAGCATCATGAAATTCCTTATTGTACTTAAGGATGTTCTCATATGAGAGGGATTTTTCTGAAGTCTCGGTAGCAAGAATAGTTTTTCTCCTGAGCAAGTAAGTTGTTTTCTTTTTTTCTTTTTTTTTGACAGACTTTGTCGCGTAAGCTAGAGAGCAGTGGCACGATCTTGGCTCAGTAGTTGGGACTACAGGTGTATGCCACTATGCCCAGCTAATTTTTTGTATTTTTAAGAGAGACGGGGTTTCACCATGTTGCCCAGGCTGGTCTTGAACTCCTGAGCTCAGGCAGTCTGCCCACCTCGGCCTCCCAAAGTGCTGTGATTATAGGCGTCAGCCACTGCTCCCAGCCTATTCACTGATTCTTAACTGAGGATGTGCATACATATTTGAAGCCGAATGGAAGGAGGTAGTGGTAGTGAGATGCCCTTTCCAGGGTTACAAAATGCGCTAGATTTGTTTGTAGCATACGTTATTGAAAACAAGTTAGGCCATACCTGTAATTCACCAATAAATAACTTGTCTAAGCTCAAATTTCCCGCATATAATTTACTAGCAAATCATTTATTCCAAGACTTTAGCTATGAGTTGCTAGCTTTAAGTTGAACTATATCCTGTCTTGGCTTACTTCTAATTGGCATGCTGCAGGCTATATCTTGGCATGTACAAAATAGCATGTGATGACAAAATAGCATGTGATATGGCTTTATTTTAATTCAGTTAGCCAGTAGTTTTTAATGTGTGGGTTGTATTTTACTCCCAAAGCAAAATTCTGTGGCATCTCTGGAATACTACCTGAGAATTTTTGTGTGCCATGTCGAAGAAACGCAAATGGGATGATGACTATGTTCGCTACTGGTTCACCTGTACAACAGAAGTTGATGGAACTCAGCGCCCACAGTGTGTGTTGTGTAACTCAGTATTTTCAAATGCTGATCTCAGACCATCAAAACTGTCAGACCATTTTAACAGACAGCATGGTGGTATAGCTGGGCATGATGTCAGTAGCCTGAAGCATATGCCCACACCATCTGATCAGAGTGAAACCTTGAAAGCATTTGGAGTTGCATCTCATGAGGATACTTTATTACAAGCATCATATCAATTTGCGTATTTATGTGCCAAGGAGAAGAATCCTCATACAATAGCCGAAAAGTTAGTGAAACCTTGTGCACTGGAAATAGCACAAATAGTTTTGGGACCAGATGCACAAAAGAAGCTTCAGCAGGTACCCTTATCAGATGATGTGATTCATTCTAGAATTGATGAAATGAGCCAAGATATCTTACAGCAAGTTCTAGAAGATATCAAAGCCAGTCCTCTTAAAGTGGGCATTCAGCTTGCTGAGACAACTGACATGGAGGAGTGCAGTCAGCTAATGGCATTTGTGCGATATATAAAAGAAAGAGAGATCATAGAAGAATTTCTCTTCTGTGAACCATTGCAGCTATCCATGAAAGGAATAGATGTGTTCAATCTCTTCAGAGACTTCTTTCTGAAGCATAAGATAGCACTTGATGTATGTGGCTCTATTTGTACTGATGGTGCCTCCTCTATGCTAGGAGAAAATTCTGAGTTTGTTGCCTATGTGAAAAAAGAGTTACCTCATATCGTGATCACACATTGTTTATTGAACCCTCATGCACTTGTCATAAAGACATTGCCTACAAAACTGAGGGATGCTCTATTTACTGTGGTGAGGGTAATAAATTTCATCAAAGGGAGAGCTCCAAATCATCGCCTGTTTCAGGCTTTCTTTGAAGAAATTGGCATAGAATATAGTGTCCTCCTTTTCCATACTGAAATGAGGTGGCTTTCCCGAGGCCAGATACTTACTCATATTTTTGAAATGTATGAAGAAATAAATCAGTTTCTTCACCACAAAAGCAGTAATTTGGTTGATGGCTTTGAAAATAAAGAGTTTAAAATTCACCTAGCATACCTTGCAGATTTATTCAAACATTTAAATGAACTCAGTGCATCTATGCAAAGGACTGGGATGAACACAGTATCAGCTAGAGAGAAGTTATCTGCTTTTGTTAGAAAGTTTCCATTTTGGCAAAAACGAATTGAGAAAAGAAATTTTACCAATTTTCCTTTTCTTGAAGAAATAATTGTTTCAGATAATGAAGGAATATTCATTGCAGCTGAAATAATACTGCATCTGCAACAATTGAGCAACTTCTTTCATGGCTATTTTTCCATTGGAGATCTTGATGAGGCAAGTAAATGGATACTGGATCCATTTCTTTTTAATATTGATTTTGTTGATGATAGTTATTTAATGAAAAATGATCTTGCTGAATTACGAGCTAGTGGCCAAATCCTAATGGAATTTGAGACAATGAAGCTTGAGGATTTCTGGTGTGCTCAATTCACAGTGTTTCCAAACCTGGCAAAGACAGCTCTAGAAATCCTTTTGCCATTTGCAACTACATACCTTTGTGAGTTGGGATTTTCATCACTTTTACATTTCAAAACGAAGTCCAGAAGCAGCTTTAATCTGAGTGATGATATCCGTGTGGCTATTTCAAAAAAAGTTCCTCGTTTTTCAGACATCATTGAACAAAAGCAGCAGCTACAGCAGAAGTCAATGTAAGCTGACATACTTTTTAAATGTGTAATTTTAATCAATATCATAAAATTAAGCTGTAATTCTGTTTCTTTCCATTCATATTTATGATACACTGAATTCTATGTTTGAAAAAATTTAATGACTTTAACTTTGAATGAGGCATGTGAAAGTGTGTTTTGAGAGTAAAAACACAAACAGCAGAAAAGATGAAGTACTACTGCCTAGTTGCTATCATGAGATTTTCCTAATTCTGAGTTGCTGTTTAACCTGTTTATGAGGTATGTAAAAAAGATACCTAAGCACTAGAATATCCAGTTAAATGGTACAATAGGCCAGGAATTGAGCCAGGAGAAAAGAGAAGACTTCCCAGAAGTCAAAAAGGCAAAATGACAGATTGAGTTCACCCATCTTTGTTATGAAGAAGCTAATGAAATCAGAAGAGAATTATGAAATATAATGGGAAAAGGAATGATCTGGCTTGTATAAGAGTTTTTTTAATATACTCTTTGGAGTTAGTCTCACAATGTCCATTCCTATAGCTCCTGTGTTATGAATATTAATAAATAGCCAAATATATTAGTCACTGTTTGTCATCTTTAAATTACTTCAGAACTCCAAGTTATCAAGACTGCTGAAAAGGAGATTCCTGAGCCTTACCCTAAAGATTCTGATTAGCAGGTCTGTGATAAGGTCAAGGATCCTCATTTGTAACCAGCTTTCGTAACTAGATTGCCTACATAGAAATCTATGTAGGCCAGGTAAGGTGGCTCATACCTGTAATTCCAGCGCTTTGGGAGGCCAAGATGGCAGATCACGATGTCAGGCATCCGAGACCAGCCTGGCTAACATGGGGAAACCCCATACTTACTAAAAATACAAAAATAAGCCGGGTGTGGTGGCGCGTACCTGTAATCCCAGCTACTCAGGAGGCTAAGGCAGGAGAATCACTTGAACCCAGGAGGCAGAGGTTGCAGTAAGCCAAGATCGTGCCACTGCCCCCCAGCCTGGGCGACAGAGGGAGACGCCATCTTTTTTTTTGAGACTCTATCTCAGATAATTAGTTTTCTTATATTTTATTTTAAGGTCATTGATAAATTTTGAAAAGGAATATAAATAGAATAAAGACATAATCTTCATGGCCAGCAGATGTCACTCTCTGTGTGGCTTTGAATGAAAGCAGCTTTACTCTCATTACAGATTTTGCCAAATAGCTGATTTGAAACATCCCTAGAAAAGATGCTAGTGGCTCAAATTTAAAATGCCCCAGCTGAGCCTCTGTGGACCCAAAATTGACAGGCAGAACTCTGGTGGAGCCAGTAACCTCCAGACTACAAAAAATCACTGAGAAACACAGGTGAGAAAGAGAAAATATAAGTGACTTTTTCTGTAATACTGACAAGCATGTGGATTTTTGGCATCCTCACTGTTGGTCTAAGTCACCAAAAGCTACTTAAAGTTAGTGACTAATAGGTCAGCATTTTTGGGCACGAACCAATTGTAATCAAAACCAAATAGACTTATACTTTTAAATAGTGAACTTGATGATACCTGAATTTTATCTCAGTTTTATTTTATTTTTTGAGACAGAATCTCACTCTGTCGCCCAGGCTGGAGAGCAGTGGTGTGATCTTAACTTACTGCAATCTCCACTCCTGGGTTCAAGAGATTGTCCTGCCTCAGCCTTCCGAGTAGCTGGGATTACAGGCGCCCACCACTGCATCTGGCTAATTTTTGTATTTTTAGTAGAGATAGGGTTTCATCATGTTTGCCAGGCTAGTCTTGAACTCCTGACCTCAAGCGATCCACTCCCAAAGTGCTAGGATTATAGGCGTGAGCTATCAAGCCCAGCCTCAATTTTTAAAAATAGGCTCTGAGGCCAGGTGCAGTGGCTCACACCTGTAATCCCAGCACTTTGGGACGCTGAGGGAAGAAGGCTGCTGAGGGCAGGAGTTCAAGACCAGCCTGAGCAACATATCAAGACCCTGTCTCTACAAAAAATAAAAGTAGCTAAGCATTGTAGCACATGTCTATAGTCCAGCTACTGGAGCGACTGAGGCAGGAGGATTGCTTGAGCCCAAAAGATTGAGGCTGAAGTTGGCCATGATGGTCCCACAGTACTCTAGCCTAGGTGACAGAGTGAGACACTCTGAAAAAAAAACAAGACTGGTCACAGTGGCTCACAGCTGTAATTCCAGCACTTTGGGAAACTGTGGCAGGAGGATCACTTGAGCCCAGGAGCTTGAGACCAGCCTGGCCAAGAAAGTGAAACCCTGTCTACAAAAGTTAGCCTGGTATGGTGGCCTACACCCATAGTCCTAGCTACTTAGGAGGCTGAAATAGGAGGATCACTTGAGCCCAGGAGGTGGAAGCTGCAGTGAGCTGTGAATATGCCATTGCACTCCGGCCCAGGCAACAGATTGAGACCCTGTGTCAAAAAAAAAAAAAAAATTAGATACAATGGGCATGGCTTTAATATCTGCCAGGCATTTAGAAACATCGAATTTGAAGCTTTCAATGTCTACCTTAATTTGAAGGGCAGTATAAGGTTATTGCCTATTGTAATTTGTACTTATAAGAAAAAAGAGAGACCTCAGGTTATTTTACTTTTGTTTTACAAATTTGCCATAAATCTTACTATAATTCAGCAATGGATTTGAGTCCTATTTCGCTACTTACTAATTGTATAAACTTTGTAGTTCTTGGCATATAGGAATCGAGATCTGACAGTCTGATCATCTTGTTTTGACCTGCTTAAGATTCATTCATTAACTTGCTTCTTTTAATAATAACACCCTGATTTTTCTTGAGGAACTATTTTCCTCCCACTATCAGCCCGTATGACACCCTCCTGGCTGGTTAGCTCTGGTACCTTTGCTGGAATTAATGGGGAAGATGCTATACATGCTAAACTAATAGGATATGTCTGGACTTCCAGTGGTCAGTTTTGCTACCTGTATTAGGGTTCTTCAGAGATTCAGAACAAATAAGATGTATGTACATGTAAAAGGGATTTTATTAGAAAGAATTGGCTCACCTGATAACAAGGCAAAGTCCCACGATAGGCCATATGCAAGCTGGGGATGAGAGAAGCCAGTAGGGATTCAATCTGAAAGCCTCAAAACTGGGGAAGCTGACAGTGCAGCCTTAAGTCTGTGGCCAAAGGCCCTAGAGTCCCTGGCAATCCACTGGTGTAAATCCAAGAGTCCAAAGGCCAAAGAAACTGCAGTCTGATGTCCAAGGGCAGGAGGGGCAGGAGGAGCAGGAGGAAGCATTCAGCATGGGAAAAAGAAGGAAGCGAAGAGATGCAGCATGCAAAAGCTATCTTACCTTCTGACTGCTTTGTTTTAGCAGAGAACAAATGTAAGCTATAAATGCTTACATCAAAAAGAAAAGTCACCTGGGTGCAGTGGCTCATGCCTATAATCCCAACACTTTTGGAGGCCAAGGCAGTTGGACCACCTGAGGTCAGGAGTTCAAGACCAGCCTGACCAACATGGTGAAACCTTATCTCTACTAAAAATACAAAAATTAACTGGGCGTTGTGGCAGGCACCTGTAATCCCAGCTATTCAGGAAGCTGAGACAGGAGAATCGTTTGAACCCAGGAGGCAGAGGTTGCAGTGAGCCAAGATCGCACCATTGCACTCCAGCCTGGGCAGCAGGGTAAAACTTTGTCTCAAAAAAAAAAAAGAAAAGAAAAGTCAATAACCTAAACTTCCACCTAAAGAAACTAGAAAAGTAAGAGCAAACTAAAAGCAAGTAGAAGGAAGGAAATAATAAAGATTAGAGGGAAATAAATGAAACTGACAAACAATAGAGAAAATCATAGAAATTAACAGTTGGTCCTTTGAAAATATTAACAAAATTCAGAAACCTTAAGTTAGACTGACCTAGGAAAAGCAGGAATGAAAGAGAGAACGTTACTACCAACCTTACAGGATCGAAGGAAATATTTTGAACAATTGTATACCAACAAATTAGATAACCTAGATGAAATGGAAAAATATAAAAGGCACAAAGTCCCAAAACTGACTCAAGAAAAAACAGAAACTGAATAGACCTGTAAAAAGTAAAAAGATCGAGTCAGTAATCCAAAAAAATCCAAGGAATTAGGGAAAGTCTTAGGACCAGATGGCTTCGCTGTCATCTGATGAATTCTACCAAATATTAAAAGAACACCAATGCTTCACAAATTCTTCCAAAAAATTGAAAAGGGAGGAACACTTACCTCATTCCGTAATATCAAACCAAACAAGCAACATCACAAAACTACACACCAGTATTCCTTATGAAAATTGAAAAGGAAGGAACACTTACCTCATTATGTAATGTCAAACCAAACAAATAACATCGCAAGAAAATGACAGACTAGTATTCCTTATTAATATGCTTATAAAAATCCTCAATAAAATACTAGCAAACTCAATCCAACCACATATAAAAACAATTATACATTATGACAAAGTGAGATTTATTCCAAGAATGCAGGGTTGGTTCAATGTGAAAGCCAACCAGTACAATACATCAAACTAATAGAATAAAAGAAACCACATGATCATTTCAACAGACATAGGAAAAAACACTTGACAAATACAATATCCTTTAATTAAAAAAAAACAAAACTAGAAATAGAAGGAGACTTCCCCAACTTGATAAGCCTTTATAAAAAACTCACAGCTAACATACTTAGTGGTGAAAAAAAGCCTTTCCCACAAGATCAGGAAAAAACAGTACTGTCTACTCTCACCACTTGTTTGTTTTTTTGAGAGAAGGTCTCACTCTGTTGCTCAGGCTGGAGTGCAGTGGCACAATCATGGCTTACTGCAGCCTCCACCTCCCAGGCTCAAATGATCCTTCAGCCTCCTGAGTAGCTGCAACCACAGGCACACACCACCGTGGTAGGTTAATTTTTTGTATTGTTAATAGAGGTGGGATTTTCCCATGTTGCCCAGGCTAGTCTCAAACTCCTGAGCTCGAGCATTCCGCCTGCCTCAGCCTCCCAGAGTGCTAGTATTACAGGTGTGAGCCACTGTTCCCAGCCACCACTTGTATTTAACACTGTACTTGGAGGTTCTAGGCAGGACAATTAGGCAAGAAAAAGAAAAAGAAGAATTACTTTTTATTACCATTTGTTATTCGACATAGAAGCTCTAAGAGGTGTACTCAGAGCACCCACTGGTGTCCCAGACATAGTCTTTCTTGCTGCCATTGTGTAGCAGCAACCCAGTTTCTCCTTGGTAATCATAATTGATTGCCCTAGCCAGTAAAGTGTTTCCATTCTCTGCCTGTTGGTTCATTGACATAAGCCCAGAACTAATGGTGATGGACAGAATTCAATTGCCGGATAATAGGACCCAAAATGACAGAACTATAATTTATTACAGGAAAAGGACATAATATATAGCATCAGCATTGAAATACAGATATGTATCATAGCTAAAGGCTGCCTCATACAAAGAGGTCGAGAGGACAGTTTTGAGCACTAAGTGTCAGGGCCTGTGGTAGGCAGAAAAATGGTCCTTCAAAGATGTCAGCATACTTATCCCTGAAACCTGTGCATGTGTTACTTTATATGGCAAAAAAGGACTTTGCAAATTTGATTAAGTGAAATATCTTGAGACAGGAAGATTATCCTGGATTATATAGTGGGCCCATTATAGTCACAAGTGTCCCTCATAAGGAGACACAAGAGTCAGAGAAGGAGATGTGAAGATAAAAGCAAAGGTCAGGGAGTCAGAGTTTTGAAGATGCTACTCTGCCAGCTTTGAAGATGGAGGAAGGAGCCACCAGCCAAGGAATTCAGGCAGCCTCTAGAATTTGGAAAAGGTAAAGACAGATTGTCCACTTGAATTTCCAGAAGGAATAAGCCCGTTGACTGACAACTTGACCTTCGTTTATAAGACTGATTTTGGACTTATGACCTATGGAATGTAAGATAATAAATTTATGTTGTTTAAGCTACTGATTTTGTGGTTAAGTGTTAGAGCAGCAATAGGAAACTAATACGGGGCAGTAGAGACACACTCTCTTGGATCAGGCATCAGCAGTATGAGCATGAAACACCTCAGAACCAGAGGGCTCAAAATGGATTCTCAGCTGGAGTTTCTTATACTCTTGTTCACACAGGCATATTTTTGCCACATAAGGAGCAGCTCCAACAACCAAGTTTTTGTGTCCCTAGAGGAAGGAGAACGGGGGAGGGGCAGAAGTCTCTAGGTATAAATCATTCATCTCACTATTACAGTAAGCAGTGTTGACAAACTGGTACAAACTACCCTGAAACTCCTCATACATAAGATTAAAAAACAATGTTACTAATCAGGATATATTATGCCTTGACCAGGATTTGGTGCTGTGCAGACAACTGAGGCCAATTTCAGGCCCACTGGAATTCATCCTCATAACACTTGCCAAAATGATCAGTGGCAGTCTCAACTTACAATTTAGTGGAATCACTGTTATGTCACCTAGTGAAAGCATTCCTCTCTTGGGAAACAAGACTGCCAAAATATCAGAGTTTACCGATGCAGCAGTGGGAAGCACACATTCTTTTGAGTGGATTAATAGGTTCAATAATAAGGTGAGCCACTCCCACTTTTACTTTTTGATTTCTGGACTCATATTTTGACCTTGGAAGTCAGGGTTATATATCTTTGGTTATCAATTCAAAGCACAAAATGCATCCTGTGAAATAGAACATAATCCTTTTAGGTTATTTTCCTCTCAGTTGCAAGTAACTGAGTCTTAAGTAAATCATTCCATCATTCAAATAAACCAGATGCTCCTGGGTGATGAAGTACATCACCCAGACAAAACCAATAAATTCCATGGGCATCAGTCTATTGCCACACTCTGTTATGGACTGAATGTTCCCCCTCCCCCTGCACCCCCCTTCCAGCCGCCAAATTCATGTTGAAATGTAGGCTATGAGATGTATCTAAATCTCATTTAGATACGTTTAGGACTGCCACAGATGCTCTCTAGCTCTCTGACAAAGACTTGAGCTAAGATTTGAAAGTGCTGAGTGTCACACTTTCTTCCTGTAAGCACTCCATGCACTCAGAAGCAGGCATCCCACCTCACAATATTTATAATCATCTTCATTCCAAGCAGCTACGTGGCCCCCAAGGCACCTGCTTCAGGGGGTTTTTTATTACAATAAGTAATTTGAATATCAGTGCCACTCCGTGTCATGGATTACCAGCATTCCATTTCATGAAAAAGAGCTCAACATTTCATTCAGGTCTAAAGACAAACCCAAACACTTCAAAAATTCCATCTTTGAGAGTCTGTTTCCTGGAACCCCTGATCTCAACTTCAGAATCAATCAGGATTCAGTCAGGATACACAAACTATACCCGTTACTTTTTTTTTTTTTTTTTTTTTTGAGACGGAATCTTGCTCTGTCGCCAGGCTGGAGTACAGTGGTGCAGTCTCGGCTCACTGCAACCTCCGCCTCCTGGGTTCAAGCGATTCTTCCACCTCAGCCTCCCGAGTAGCTGGGACCACAGGCGCGTGCCACCACGCCCAGGTAATTTCTATATTTTTAGTAGAGACGGGGTTTCACCATGTTGGCCAGGATGGTCTCAATCTCTTGACCTCGTGATCTGCCTGCCTCGGCCTCCCAAAGTGCTGGGATTACAGGCGTGAGCCACGGTGCCCGGCCTGTACCAGTTATTTTCACAGGGAGAATTTAACATAAAGAAGTGTTAACCAGATGTTGGATAACTGAAGGGGCAAAAGGAATACTACAGTAAATGCCCAAAGCAGCTACCAGCCCAACCAGTGGGAGGATATGGAGAATAATTTGGGATTATGAAAATGGAGAAGATTTAATGGAGGGCCCCACAGAGCTGGGACTGAGAAAGCATCTGCCGTCTGATACTGGTTGTCTGAAGAAGCATAATGAGACTGAGATGGTGGGGGGGAAAATGCAAACTTGAACCAGCTGCTCCTATGGGAAATAACAGTCATTGCCAGGGTAAGGAACTGTTGCTTAGTGACAATGACAGTAACAGGAACAAAACAGAAAAGACCAAGTTCCTTGCCACTCTTCTAGACTCACGATCTTCTTCTAGCATTCCCTATTTGCAGGCTGACAGAAGGCTGGCTGGCAAAGAAATGTGATTTGCAAAGTCCCAGCCCTGGCATCACATAGCTGAGTTTGGAACTGAGAGACTATAGCTTAATAACCAATAGTGTGTGTCTGTATGTGCATGCATACATTCTGAACCATTTTAAAGTGAGCTCGTCATGTGTCTTCACCCCTACGTACTTCAGCATGCATCGCCTAAAAATAAGGACATTATTCTTTTTTTTTTTTTTTTTTTTTTTTTTTTTGCGACAGAGTTTCACTCTTTCTGCCCAGGCTGGAGTGCAATGGCGTGATCTCAGCTTACTGCAACCTCTCCCTCCCAGGTTCAAGTGATTCTCATGCCTCAACCTCCTGAGTCGCTGGGATTATAGGCACATACCACCACACCCAGCTAATTTTTGTATTTTTAGTAGAGATAGGGTTTCACCATGTTGGCCAGGCTGTTCTCAAAGTCCTGACCTTAGGTGACCCGCCCACCTCGGTCTCCCAAAGTACTGGGATTACAGGCATAAGCCACCGCTCCTGGCCAACATTATGCTATATAAGTACAAAACCATTCTTCACACCTGAGAAAAATTAATAATAATTCTTTAATATTACCTAATACTCAGACCATATTCAAAGTCCCCCCAATATCTTTTATTTCTAATTTTATTATCTTTTATTTCTGAACCACCTTTTTATTTTTTCATGACAGTAAAATTTTGAAGAATATCCCGCTTACTTGATTTGATTGTCTTCTTATATGCTATTTAACTAATTATTCTAGGTTTTCTGCTAATCAGAGATTAGGTCAAAAGTCTTTATTCAAGTTAGGTTAGTATAATTTGATTCAGATTAATAGGTATATAATGCCAAATTGTTACATCCATGGTAATGCTAAATTTTCTTAATTGATTACAGAATAACCACCAAATCTATGTTTTTCTCTTTGAACTTTTTTTAATGTTTTATTTTTAATATGTAATATAGGCATATGGTAAATGTGAAAGCTGTGACTCCCGTCCCATCCCCCAGCTCCAGAATTCTCCCCAGAGGCAGCTACTGTTACCAGATATCCAGATATGTATCTTTAAAGAGATGGTTATGAATAAACAAGTATGTGCATGGGTACCTTTGTGTGTGTGTGTGTGTGTGTGTGTGTGTGTGTCTTCACAAGTAGTAGCACACTAGACACTCTTGAATACTTCAAGACTTTTAATTTACTGTCAATAAAATAAACTTACTGGATGTAAATTAAGTGGATGAGGCATAGTCTTCTGAGTGTTATTTAAAGGAAATCTGTAGAAGTCTTTTGAAATATAAGATTTAGAGAAATTAGTCTCCTTCTACTTCAGAACAGCTAACGGATAAAATACCCCTTTCCAGCCACTACCAATATCTCATTTACACCGTTTAATCATGTCTCATTAATGTGGGATTTCTACTTTTCTTCCCAGCCAAAAAGCAAAGATAAATCCTTTATTTCTTATATTCCTTCCCAAAATCACCCCGGCAAAATGTGGCAACGCCTGTTTCTGGACTCATTCATAGGTTACTTTCCTCAGAACCTGATTCTGCAAAGCAGAAACCTCTAGAACTTCTTAGCAGGGCATTTTCTCAAATCAAACATTAGTTCATTTCTGATCCACACACTGAGTTGAGAAACCTCATCAAGAGCTTTTTGCATCAGATTCCGAAATGAAGTCTTTCCAGCTGAGGCCCTTGGGGAAACCAATTGGAGCTTTTCTGGGTCAATTATTATTGAATGTAAGTGATATCTATTTTGGTCTGATTTCATCTGCACTAGGACTCTTATCTGTCTCAGAGCTTTAACTTTCTTAAAATCTAAAGCAAGAAGAGCCTCTGAGAACTCTCTGGTTCTTCTTTTCCTTCTCTTGAAAACTACTCTACTTGTTGAAACCTTCTGTTCAGCTAAATATAGTCTAGTAGAAGGAACTTATGGCTAGGTGCAAGATTTGGGTTATTCCAACTCTGACCCTCATTCAATGTGTAATCTTGGAAAGATGGCTTGCCTCTGTGCCTCGGTTCCTTCAGGTGTATAATGCGGGAAATACTTGTCACAAATTTTTTGAAAGATGGAACAAAATGCTATTTTAAAATTTTTTTAAGAAAGTATATTACTGTGGAAGGATTACTGTTATCCAAACTCACTGGCACATCCCCAGATCCAGCTCATCCACAGAGGAAAATAAGAATTTCCGACAACTACAACACAGCATTTACTTAGTTTCTATTTTATTGGAAGGAGGGATGCTGAATAAGTAACATATTCCCATGGTTTTAAAAATCAAATCATTCCAAAAGAAAAGCAGTGAATAATAAGGCTCCCTCTCATAACTGTTTTCCAGTTCCCCTCTCCAGAGACAACTTCATGGGTTGCAATTTCTTGTGTCTCCTTCCAGAAATAATTGTTTTTATTCCCGTGTGTGTTTGTGTGTTTTCCTTTCCTTTCCTTTATTAACATATATAGTAGCGAACTGTATACATTGTTCTGCTCCTTATTTTTCTCACTAAACAGTATATATCAGAGATAATTCCATGTCAGACAGAATTCTGCCTCTGTAGATACATAGAGTGATTTATTTAATCAGCTCCCTATTACTGGGCATTTAGATGGCTTTTAATCCTTTATTAAACAAGGTTGCAATGAATATCCATATGCACATTTCCAGAATAAGTTCCTGGAAACAGAATGACTACATCAAAAAATAAATTGGGTATTTTTAATTTTTTGTTAATTGGCAAGCTTTTGTTTGGGTTGATCTTGTTTCATTCTAAGTGACATAATACACAGAGAGCCAATGCTCACTTCAACATCATGGTTTTTTAAACCTGGGTGATTTTAATCTTTTCCCTCATATGACATTACAATAGTGAGTACAGTTCTCCAGGCTCGAGGGCTTAGAAGTCTGTGGAATGGCAGCAGGTCTTCTCTATGAACAGCTGTCTCCCCGTTACTGCCACATTGGTGAGCACCATCTGGAATTATCTCATTCTGGAGAACTTCACAGCCCCTTATTAAAAGTAAGGATCTGAGAACTTGGGTCTTGGCCATCAGCTGTTAGGAATGATTCAACAATAGTTTTAAAATGTTATTTTATACCAAAATTGGAGAAAATGAAAGGCTGAAAATGGAGGGGGAAAGCCTACATTGAAATAATGAATATAAGTCAGAAGACTTTCTTCTTCTTGGCACAACCATCAAGTCACTGAAGGTCTCTGTACCTCTTTGTCTTCCTGTATGAAATGAAGATCATGGACCAAATTATTTCTCAGGACCTTTCCTCCTTTGAGATTCTGAAGATTCAGATGCAGTATACAGGGTACTTGTCCTCCCAATCTCACCATTTTCAAAATGCAAGAAGTGTCACAAATCACTACATGATTACTATCCAAATGGGTGATACAATTGGGAAGGGATTTAGACAGTGATGTGCTGGCGAACAGGCTGGGGGCTGGGGTAAAGAGAAAAGTGCTCTGATTTGTAGAATTTGTTGATTTCCATATTGTAATTACTTTCACATTACCAGCATGACATCACTAAACTCAGAGTTGGGAAGAGATGCACAGAATTGGCTGCTGGGATCCAGCAAACCAGTTAAGAATGCAAAGAAGGCATTTTCTTCATACTGTTCAATGCTGAGAGGACTTGATAAAAGAGGGAAGATTTGAACTAGGCATTGAAGGATATTGATTAGGACTTTCCATGCTAACTGACAGAAACAATTCAAACTAGCTTAAAGAAAGAAAACGAATATAAGAATGAGACTGTTTTAGCACAAGTATCTGAAAAGGGGCTTTAATAATGTAGTCATGGCACTTGCTCCACCTTTCAGTTCTTCTTGAATCTGTTTCTATTTGTGTATTGTCTCCTGCCGTAAGCAGGGTCTTTCCAAGTGGCAGGAAAATATAGCTAGTGGCAGCCCAGGCCTACCTCTTTGCAGTCAACAATTCAAAAGAAAAGCAATGCAATCTTATGGAGATCACATGGAAAGACTCTGGCTCACTCTGGTCTCATGCCCACCAATTCAGCTACTAACTGGGCAGAAAAGGAAAAGGTACGTAATTCACACTCCCTTGCCGCTGTAGCCAGAGGGCAGACAGAGCACTAGGATGGACCTCTCTTCCCTTACCACCCAAAACACATGAGAGTCATCCAAACAGAGCTCCCTAATGGAAAAAGCCATGAATTTGTGGTAGAAATATGGGTAAGGCTTTGTGGAGAGGCAGAAGAAGAGAGAGTAATTAGAGGGAACAGCATATACAAGTGCAGAAATGTAAACATTGATGGTGCATTTGGGAGTCAGTGAGAAAACCACCCTGACTAAAGCAGAGCTACCCATAAGACAGTGGTTTGCAACAGAGGACAATTTTGCCCCTCTAGAAACATTTGGCAATGTCTGAAGACATTTTTGGTTGTCCCAGCTGGGGTTGAGAGGGTCTGCTACTAGTAGGTAGTATCTAGTGGGGAGAGGCCAGAGATCCTGCTAATCCTGCAACGCACAGGACAGCACCCTCAACAAAAAAAGGCTGTGTTTAGGCTAGTGTTACACAGGAAAGCATTAGAAAGAGTAAGGTAGCTTGTACATACTCTACTCCTTCTGCCTGGCACCTCCCCACACCTTGGCCACCTTTGTATGACTAGCCCTTTTTTATCCTTTGGGGCTCAGCTTAAATATCACCTACTGAAGAGATCATCTAGACTTCTCAATCAAAATAGGTTATCTCACAGACTTCATGTCAGTATTCTTTCCCATGTTTCCCTCTTATTTTCCTTCATAACTTACCACAGTTTTGAATCATATATTTATTTGATTGCTGGTTTCACATCTGTCTCCTCATACGCCCTGTGGAAGCAGAGACCTTCCTTATTTGTTCATCACTGTGACCCCAATGTCAAGCAGAGTGCCTGGTGCATTATAGTTGCTTATATTTAATCAACTGATTAATCTGAAGGTTGATGGTAGGATTGAAATGGGGCTGAGCGTAGGAGGTGGATAGAAAGAGGAAAGAAGGCAGTCCTTTCTTCCCTGCTTGTTCTGATCCACACTTATCTCCCTTCCCTGACTTTCACAGCACCTATAGTTCATAACACGATATGTCAGTTAGGATTTTAAGCAAACATGAATGTAATAAAAAGAATCAAACTCGGAACCATTGCAGAACAAGTTCTGACTTGGGTTTGCAGGAATGAGTCTCAAAACCCGTCACCCTACTAACCCCACCATCCCAAGGGAACAGTTAACTTCTGCCACAATCAGGAGGCCAGTGACTGGCCTAGTTTACAGGAACACAACATCTTAGGTGTAATCTGGGGATCCGGAACTGCCAGAACTCCAGAGTCACATTGCACCTTCCAAGTCAGCAACAGCAAAGTAGATTCCTCCCAGGCTCTTCACAAAACTCAGTTTTTGTTTTTTGGGTTTTTTTTTCTGAACACAATTTTGAATTCAGGTCTTGCCCAGTTGCTCAGGACTAGCTAAACCTACATTATAATGGGAGCCCCAACAGCAAGGAGTCTAGGAAATTGATTTTTAGCTTTCTAGTCACTGTTTTATAGGAAGGCACACCAAGAAAAGTTTGGACAATTGTGGAACAAACCAGTCTGCCACATCTGGCTTATAGCTGCCCCGCTCTGTAGCCATCAATGTCATAATGTCATCATCTTCTCTAGATGGATACTAGCATGTTCTTTAGACATGAATGGATGTGAAATGAATTGAATGGAAGGGGAAAATCCTCCTCTTTCATGTTCACACTTTGCACCTTTCCTGTGGCACTTATTCTATTTTGCCTCCTAGTGTAATTTCTGTTCTCATTCAGAAGTTCACCTCTTTGTCCCCATACTCAAAATAGTTGGTAAATATTTATAGACTGTGGCCAGGTGTGGTAGCTCACACCTGTAATCCCAGCACTTAGGGAGGCCAATGTGGGTGGATGACCTGATTCCAGGAGTTTAAGACCAGCGTGGGCAACACGGTGAAACCCCATCTCTACTAAAAATACAAAAATTAGCTGGATGTGGTGGTGCGTGCCTGTGGTCCCAACTACTTGGGAGGCTGCGACAGGAGAATCATTTGAACCGGGGAGGCGGAGATTGCAGTGAGCTGAGATTGCACCACTACACTCCAGCCGAGACGACAGAATGAGACTCTGTCTCAAGCAAACAAATGTTCATAGACTGAGTTCAAGACAAAGAGAAACTAGGGAGAGGAAGTCCTAAGCCCCAGTCTAGCTTGACACAGTTCTTGCAGCTCGTGGAACTGCAGCTTAACAAGTATTTTGGATTGCCTGCTACATGAAGCCATCACCACTGCAAGGACCCATAAGACAAGGACTAAGGAACTCTGCTAGGCTTCAGGAAACCTAGGTTCCAGGTATCTTCAAAAGTTGAGAAAACATTTGTCCCCATTCATTCAGTCAGTAAATGTTTCACATTGCCAAGTATAGCATCACTTCCTTTCTTATACTTTTCATTAACTTTTTTTTAAAAAACCAACAAGAGTAAGCCAGTGATTTCAACCTCTGTCATAATGAAGCCACATGGGTAACACACAGATATTCCCACTGTACCCTAGGAGAGGGGCTTTCCTGAACCCTTTAGATTCTGAATGGCCTCCAGGCATCTTAAGCAGTTTCCTCACCTTTCAGATTTCTGACACATCTGACACAAGGGGCTGTGGATGAAAGTTTCCTTTCCAGACATCTGTGTATCAACACCCTAAACTCTGCTTCACATGTTATCACTCATTCATGTTTAGAGCTCACAGTTCGCCTACATTCAGACAAGTCTCAGTCGTCTCTCAGGGTTCACCTGAAACATCACTTTCGCAGGCCTTCCCCTGACCGCCCAGTTTATACTTTTAAGTTTTTCTTTTCTGTAACACTCATTTCGCTTGTAACCACTTTTATCACCCCCAGATGGAGGGCTCTAAGTTTCATGAGGGTAGGCATCAAGCCTATTTGTTTCCCTCTATATCCCCAGCACCTTGCTTGGGGACTGACACATAATGGATGCTTATTAAATATTTGTTGAATGAATGTTTGTTGAGCCTACAAACTTACATTCTTAAACAGTATTTATGTAATATTAGTAATAATTCCCTACATAGTTCAATGGCTTACCAAACATCTTTATGAGTGAGTGTCCCAACTTTGGGGTAAAGACAGTGCAGGTAATATTATTCTCCCAATTTTTCAGAAAATAAATCACTATCTGTGAGGTTATCTGACTTGATTAAGGCAGTGGATCCAACATTAGAATTTGAATGCATATCTGTATTAAATTTCTGACTGTAAATTTTGTGTCATTTACCAGCTGTTAACCAGATGCTCTGGCCGTGGAGTGAAATATGGGTAGCTAGTGGAAGACAGCAGTGGAAGGAACAGGGAGAAGCAAAAGCCAGGCCTTGGAGGGATTTCCTTTCCTCCAGTGCCTGCTTGGTTCCTTAACAAGATTGCTTTGCCTGTCCTGGGAGCTGAGGACACTCCATACATCTCTCAATGACTTGAGGCTGGGCCAGAGAGTGAGTGAGACCAGTGAAGCCTCACTTGCTGGGGAGGGGAGAAATGAGGGCTAGGACACAGGGGCACTCACTCACACTATTGCATATGTGCACACTCCAGACAAAATCCACACAAAGGCATGCATACAAATCAACACACAGAATGAGCCACTGTACAGTCATACACACATTTAAACATGCACCCCACATACAGATGTCTAGCCACTGCGGTGTACGTCCAGCCGCTGATGAGCACTCCAGTTACACACCGAGCTGCCATCTTCGACATGCGCATGCATGTGTGGATACACCGAACAGCCCTGATGAAAATGTTAATAAATGTACGTATGCACACACATAACTAAACACATATATACGATTTATCATCACACTCAAGTACATGCACACCTTTATAAACACGTGGGAATCCATCAGTCTGATCACTCTGGCCCACAAAACCTCCAAATACACTAACAAGCTCTACACACGCAGAGATGCATCGACACACCCGAGTTGTCATCAGCGCTGCAAGTTTTTTTCCAAACAGCTGCTAAAAAGAGAGTGCTGCGCTGCGGGCCAGCCCACGTGACCGGGAGGAAGGCTCTCCCGCCCATGACGGGATGGGAAAACTATGCCTGGGGCCAGCTCTCGGCCCGGCTGCCGCCGCGGAGGAAAGCAGGGACGTGGAGCGCCGCCGAGAGCTTCTTTGCTCCGGACGCCCCGGGACGTGGCGGGCAGCCGCGAGGGTGAGTGTCCCGCACCGCGGTCGGGAGGGGCGGGAAGTGCGCGCGGGAGGAGGAGGATCGCACTGCTGCGGGCGGGGCGGGGTGCGAAGGCGGGAGAGCTGCCAGCGCGCCCTCATTGCGGGCTGGGCAGCTCCCTCACTCCTGCCTCTCACTGCTGCCTTCTGTGTCATAATACAAATTAACATGTTTGGAGTCCTGACTCTATGCCAGGCTCCGTGCCCAGTGGTTTACCGGTTACAGTAGTCATACCCGTATTGAGCGCCTACTTTGTGCCAAGTCCTGCCCGCACTTTACTTGCGCTCTTTCATTTTCATGACAACAGATTATCCCTGTCTACAAAACAGGAACTGGGCTCAGAGACATTAATGACTTCAACAGGGTTGCACAGGTAGTAACTGATGAAAAAGGGACTTGAAGTCTGGTACGTTTGAGTCCAATACCCGAGCTAACAGTCACAGTTAACATTTACTGAATGCATTATTTCATTTAATTGTCACATTTATTTAAATATATGATACAGACTGTCAAACTGAGCTCAAAAGGTATTGAACGTCAGGCAGAGATTTGTATCCAGTGCTTCATGACTCTCTTCACTCTCCTTCCTCCCCCTAAACTACTTGTCTTAATATGCTTTGTTCTTATTTCTCCATCCCCACTGCTGCTGCCCCTTTCTAGGATCTCACTTTTCAGCTGAACAATTGCAATGGCCCCTAACAGTCTCCCAGCCCAGGTCTCTCCTCTGACACCATGAGTCTCTTGCACAGCCTCACTGTGATCCTTCGCTGCTCCTTGACCACAAAACTGCCGTGCTTGGAACTCTTCAGGGGTCCCTTCCTTAGGCTGGCCATCTCTCAGAGACCCTGTGCTTCCACCATGCTGAACTAGCAATAATAATAGCCAATGTCCTACATAGGTCAACCCAGGGCTGGTGCTCAGTTAGCATTGTTAAAAATCTGTCCTCTCACATCCTTATGTTTGCCCTCCCTCTGCACCATTCTCTACTTTATTCTGTCATCGGGAGTAATTATATCAATTACTCCTGCTCTCAACTGCCCACTCCTCAGACTCTCCACACGTTTCCAAAATCTCTAGAGCCCTTCATTCTAACATATCAGATTCACTGCAGAATTTGTTTCCTGCCAAATGTCTGACTTCTCTCCACCTCCTAGCAGGGAAACCACACTTACCTGTCTTCCAATCCTTAAACCTTAGGGTTACCTTTTGTTTTAAATGTTGTAAAAGTAACGATACTCATCGTAAGAAATGCGGACAGTTCAAAAAGGTAGAAAGTGAAAATTAGGGCCGGGTGCGGTGGCTCACACCTGTAATCCCAGCACTTTGGGAGGCCGAGGCGGGTGGATCACGAGGTCAAAAGATCGAGACCATCCTGATCAACATGGCGAAACCCCGTTTCTACTAAAAATACAAAAAATTAGCTGGGCATGGTGGCGCGTGCCTGTAATCCCAGCTACTCAGGAGGCTGAGGCAGGAGAATTGCCTGAACCCAGGAGGTGGAGGTTGCGGTGAGCCGAGATCGCGCGGTTGCACTCCAGCCTGGGTAACAAGAGCGAAACTCCGTCTCAAAAAAAAGAAAAAAAAGAAAAAGAAAAGAAAAGTAAAAATCCACACACTCCCTCCTGAAAGGTGTAACCCCTTTAACAAGATTTTGTGTCTTTTCAGAAATTATTTCTCCAACCCCTCTGTGTGTATATATATGTGTATACATATATACATATATATATACACATATACATATATATATACATACACACACACACACACACACACACACACACACACACACTGTATTTGTGCTGGGTTTTGTTTGTTTTGTTTTGTTTTTGAGACAGAGTTTTGCTCTGTCGCCTAGGCTGGAGTGCAATGGCTCACTGCAACCTCTGCCTCCCAGGTGCAAGCGATTCTCCTGCCTCAGCCTCCCAAGTAGCTGGGACTACAGCTGCGTGCCACCACACCCAGCTAATTTTTTCTATTTTTTGTATTTTTAGTAGAGACAGAGTTTCACCATGTTAGCTAGGATGGTCTCGATCTCCTGACCTCGTGATCCACCCTCCTCAGCCTCCCAAAATGCTGGGACTACAGGCATGAGCCACCACACCTGGTCATTTTTTTTTTTTTTAACTCAAAGAGAATCATACTTTACGTTCCATGGTACAACTTGATTTTTTCACTTAATAGTGTGTCTTCTCCATGTTCATATCTGCATATACAGGCCTACTTTGTTCTTCTAATGGTGTCATACTGTGTCATTGTATGGATGAACTGAGACTACTTTTCACAAGGCTGGAGTCATCTTTGAAGCCACTCTGTCTCTATGGAATATTCATCCAAGATGTCACTTTTTCTATGCAAACCTCCCTGTTCTTTTCCCCTGTCTCTCTATTCCTTTTCTTATCCTGACCCTGCTGATCGGAGAATCTCTCCGGCAGTCTCAGTCACTGATGCTTCCTGCTCCTGAATGTTCTTTGTGGGGTAAGAGAGTCCTCTCCACACCCACAGCTTCACAGCCACTCCATCTTCCAGGTCAAAGGCCTGCCCGCCTTACTTTGCCTCCCTGAGCTGAACTCTTGCATAAATCAAACTTCCCTTAATTATATTCTATTCTAGCTTTTCTTTTGAAAGGAATTCTGTGCCAAATATTTTTTCCAGCAAATAACCTTCCCCTGGATTTGTTCACTTCTATAAATAGCTTACTTCTATAACAGACATACACATATGCATACACATCTCTGCCTTGTTAGTAACTCCCCTGCTAGCTGAGGGGCCATGGTAAAGGAACATGAGCTCTGGGCCCCGAGCCAGCAGGCCTGAGTTCCACCCCACTCTGAACTTTTCCTAGGTCAGAGTTCCACCCTCTGACCTAGGAAAAATCATTTTTCCCTTTTCCAAGCTCTGTTTTCTCTTCTGCCAAGTGGAGATGACAGTATCAGCCTCCTAGAAGTGTGGGGAGAATTAAAGAAGATATGAACATCAGAACTTTGAAATAAGAACACACAACATACATGGAGCATCATCACTCTTTTCCTCTGGATCAGGGGTTGCAAACCCAGATACCGACAGAGGCTGTGAACAATGTGTACAGGAGTGGGATGCATGACATTTGGGAGTGGTGAGGACTGTGGACACTGAAGAACTCAGGCTCTTTGTCCTAGTCAGCGTGGGGCACCATAACAATACACGGACTGGGGAGCTACAGCAATAGACATGTATTTCTCATGATCCTAGAGGCTGGAAGCCCATCATCAAGGTGTCCACAGTGTTGGTTTCTTCTGAGGCCTCTCTCTGTGGCTTGCAGGTGGCCATCTGCTGTGTCTTCACATGGTTGTCACTCTGTGTCTGTGTCCCGATCTCCTCTTCTTATAATGACACCAGTCATACTGGATTAGAGCCCACCCATATGACTCATTTTACCTTGATTACCCTTGTTATGGTCTGATCTCTAAATACAGTCCCATTCTGAGAACCTGAGAGTTAGGACTTCAATGTGTGAATTCTGGGGAGACACAAGTCAGCTTGTAATATCTTGTCTCAAAGGGCAGCCACCTGGTGACCTGCCCAAACGCAGGCTCAATGCTGCCAGAGCCTTCTGCTGCTCCAGAAAAGCAGCAAACGCCGATGTTAAACGTAAAATCTCCCAAGTTTTACATTGGCAACAATTTAAAATTCAAAACCCAAAACCAAAAGTATGCAGTACGGAGTACAGAGTATTCTGTGATCCACGTGAGGCCGCCGGTAAGCTGGACCGATCCCTGCTTGTCTGGGCTATCATTTCCTCACTGGCAAGGGCATGTTTCATAGCTTTTTAATCCTTCTCAGACAGTCTTTGCACATTTTTTATTCTTTTTTTTTTTTTTTTTTTTGACAATGTCTTGCTCTGTCACCCAGGTTGGAGTGCAGTGGCACTATCTCTGCTCGCTGCAGCCTCTGCCTCCTGGGCTCAAGCGATTCTCCCTCCTCAGCCTCCCAAGTAACTGGAACTACAGGCATGCATCACCACGTCCAGCTAATTTTCATAGTTTCTGTAGAGATGAGGTTTTGCCAGGTTGTCCAGGCTGGTCTTGAACTCCTGGGCTCAAGCGATCCACCTGCTTTGGCCTCCCAAAGTGCTGGGATTACAGGTGTGAGCCGCCATACTCAGCCTGCACATTGTAATATTAACAAAAAGTTAAAAGCTAATCATTGAATGACTAAATCTGAATTTTCCAATCTTGTTTAAAGTACGGCACACCCGTAGAAAAACGGGCATCTATAGCATTCATGCCAAGCTATTAAATTGCATCAGCCATTATAACTGCCTTCATCTTCAACTTTGTCATTGATGCCAAAGCTTACAAATGTTCAGCTCCTCACAGGTACAGCCAATTTACAGATGAGGAAACAGCAGACCCAGGTCTGCTGATTTATTCTCATGAGTATAATAACCTTCTCCCATTGCATCATCTCTCTCTTTGTTCTCAGGAATGATTATTGTATCAAAAAAACACTACTGTTACTGAGTGCTTACTGTGGGCGGGTTGCTGCATTATTTCATTAAATATTCACAACTACTCTATAAGAGAGGTGTGAACAGTCAAATTACTCAAGGGAGGCATTCCTAAAGACCTCAAATAATTCAAAACTGGTGTCATTAGAAGCTCACCTGCTGAATGGAAAACGAAACATTATATGTTCTCACTTGTAAGCGGGAGATAAGCTATGCAGATACAAAGGCATAAGAATGACACAATGGACATTGGGGACTCAGGGGGAAAGGGTGAAAAGGGGGTGAGGGATAAAAAACTACAAATAGGGTGCTGTGTATACTGCTCAGGTGTTGGGTGCACCACAATCTCACAAATCACCACTAAAGAACTTACTCATGTAACCAAACACCACCTGTTTCCCAATAACCTATGCAAGTAAAATTTTTTAAAAAAATACCTCACCTGCTGAAGAACGGTAGATATTTCTGATTACCTGTTAGGACAGTGCTATCATGTGGCTATAGCATAAACACAGTTTACAATTTAAAAAAAAAAAAAAGATGGGGCTTCACCATGATGACCAGGCTGGTCTTGAACTCCTGACCTCAGATGATCGACCCACCTCAGCCTCCCAAAGTGCTAGGATTACAGGCATGAGTCACCACACCTGGCCACAGTTTACAATTTACAATCCACAACCTTGGAAGATTCTTGACAGCCTTTAATTTGGGATGTTGGGGTTATTTCAGATTTCACACATAAGTGAAACAATAAATATTCAAATTAAAATAAGACCATACAGCATTATTTTTCTCATTTTACAGACAAAGAAACTGAAGCCTAGAGATATTGAATAATGTGCCCAAGATCAAACAGCTAGAAAATGAATTAACCACCAGACCAGCTCTGTACTTCTCTAAGGGCCTGTATCTGATTTTTTTTTCCTCTGTAGAGATGGTGGGGTGGGGGTGGGGGGGGGTGTCTCGCTTTGTTGCCCAGTCTGGTCTCGAACTCCTGTCTTCAAGTGATCCCCCAACCTAAACCTCCCAAAGTGCTGGGATTATAGATGTGAGCCACTGTGCCTGGCCCTATATCAGATATTTAGGGCTACCCTGGAGGCCCATCAAGGCCTGACCAGAAATGACTCCATGGAAGTTCTTGAGTTCACCCAGAAAAGTCAAGGAAAACTTAGCTTTTTCTCCCTGACCCCTTCAAAGTTCAGAATTCATTTCCCTTCCTTCAGCTCTTAGATCTTCAAGTATGGTCCCTTCTATGTCATTCCCAGAGATCATTGTCTAGCCCCAAAATTTCTTTCCCTGCCACCTGCCTGGTCTTGGACGCTGTTACATCTAGACGCTGTTGGAGCACCTATTACAAAGGAAAAGCAGAGTGAGGCTTGATTTTCTTTCCTGGTCTCACAGGTGTGCAGCTGGATGCTCAGGATAAGCAGATAGTTAAAATCTGCCCAGTAGTTCTAGGGCTCACAGGGGCCCTACAGGAATGGCATCCACATCTTTTCGCCTCCAAATCTCTGGTGTCTGACCACAAAGGCAATAATAATAAACCATACTATTTATTGGGTGTCCATGTGCCAAGCCACAGTATCATGCACACATGCACATATGCACACCTGATACCCCATTTGGCCCTGTCACTTGGTGAGATAAGCACCATCCCACTTGTTCCCTGGTCTTTGTATTATGGAGCATGGACACGCCAGATGGCTCAGAGTCGTGGACACACCATCCTTCCCTCAGAGCCGAAACAGCAGGGCAGGAACAAAGGCCCAGCCTCTGCAGGGTTTTGTTTTGTTTTATTTTTGTAATACCTGACAGAACCATAACTCAAGCTAACTTAAATGAGAATGGGAATTTGTGAGAAGATATAGGAGTCCCTACCTGAAATGCTGCAGGACTCAGGGTGGGAGATCAGGACTGGTTTTTGTTAGTTCAACTGCGGTTAGTGGCAATTACAATTCTAAACAAGGTCTTCAAACTTGTATCATTACATTCAACATCCATTATCTTGTTTGATTTTCAGAAGGGCAAGAAATAATAAAATAATAGAAGCTAATGTTTTCATGCCTCTTGCCATATGCCAGGCCTTATTCTGGAAACACTAAATCCTCATAACAACTGTCTAAGGTAGGTTCTATTATGATTGTGTTCATGCTGGAGAGGAGGAGACTGAAGAGGAGAGATTAAATAATGTGTGAAGGTGCTGTAGCTAGTTCATGGCATCTGAACTCACGCGGCTATGCTGGGGCCATTATAGAAGCCACCATGCGGCTGTTGAACAGTTGAAATGCGCCAGTCTGAATTGAGATAGGCTGCAAGTGTGAAATACATCACTGGGCTTCAAAGACGTAGTACTAACTTCAGAATGTAAAATGTCTCATTAATTTTTATGGTGATTACTTGCTGAAATATGATATTTGGGAAATCATGGGCTAAATAGCACTGAAATTAATTTCACCTGCTTCTTTTTTGCTTTTTTAATATGACTACCAGACAACTTAAACTGACACGTGTGACTTGCGTCATTTTCCTACTGGGCCGTGCTGCTCACACCCACTCCCCCACCACTGTGGTCAGGCACGTGGAGACTGGCCCTAGGGATGCCACACAGGGATGTGAACACCCTCAGCTGCCGTGTCTCCCCCTCACATCTCGCACAGCTGCTGCATTCTCCTCTCCCACAGCAGTGCTTGGTCTCCACATGGCAGAAAACAGCTGCAGACAGTGCCAAAGCTTGATGGCTCTGTCTTCAGCCACCCCCAGGCCTGACTCTTGCCCTCATTGTGCAGGGGAGGCAGCTGAGGCTCAGAGGTGCAGCAGGCCAGGGCCCACAGGGGCGGGCTCCACTGCCCACCACGTTATACACCACATTTGTCATTTTGTAAAGGCTGGGCGTGCATATATTAGAAGATACAATTCTTCAGCTTTAACACACAGGCTGATTTCCTGTGTGCTTTCAGGAATTCTCACTCAGACAAAGCCCTGGCTTCCGAGACCTTTTTAGATCATGGTGTGTCCTTGGATCTCTGTTTCTAGGCTAAGCCAGAAATGGGGAGAAAGAAAGAGAGAAAAGAGAAGATCAAATATTTTCTGAGGCATCCTGGCAAGTGGGCCCCATGACTTTTAAGCCTCTGTATTTACACTCTGGATTCTGGACAATTTCCAGATGGGCACTGATGTTGAAATCTGGAGAGAGGGGACATTTCGTGTGCACTGTGTGAGGAGCGGCAGCCAGCCGCTTTCTCCTCCAAAGCGTCTCTTAAGCTTTTCAGAGAAGCTGGAGAGGACTGTTTCCAATTTACTTCCTGGAATTCAGAGAGGGCATGGAGTATATTTTATTATAGTATTCTATTCTCCCATCAAAGCAAACTTTCCGTGAGCTTCATCTGCAAGCAAGCCTGTTCCTTTTAATGCCAAACACAGGGAGAATTGCCCTGCTGGGTGAGATTTGGGTGTCTTCCTCCACCCAGGATGAGGTCTCAGTTGCAATTGGTGACAATTACAATTTTAAATATAGCTCTAACTTTTGTATCATGTTTTGTTTTCAAATCCACTATTTTATTTGATTATCTGAATAACCCTGTAAGGCAGATTGGACAAACGTTAATTTCTCCATTTTACAGGTGAGGAAATGAAGGCCCAGATAAGATTAAATGACTTTTTCACAGTCACATGATTAGTAAGTTACAAAACTAGGACTGGCACCCCGGTCTTTAGAATCCAAGCCCAATCATTGCACTGGGTTTTCCTCAGTAGCCAAGTGAGGCTTTGTCATCCACATGTTTATTGAGACCCTTGTGATCCCCTTGTTTTATAAATTATAATAATGCTGTTGGGCTGGGGAGGTGCTCAAATGCCAGTTGGACCTCCACCCCGGCCAGTATGTAGGCTCTTGACACCATCTCAAGGAGGAATTCACAGATGAGTCAGGAAGTTGTGAAAGTGTGGAGATTTAGTGCACGGGAAAAAAGTACACCCTCAGGAAAGGGAGGTGTGAGCATACTCAAGAGAGAGTTGGGCAGAGGGGTTTGGAGTTTCTATCTTTATGAGTTTCTTTAACCAAGGGGTGGAATATTCATGAAAATTCCTGGAAAAAGGTGGAGATTTCCCAGAACTGTAGTGCCACCCATTTCTACACCAAATATGGCTGTTCTCAGAGCTGCTGTGGCATTGCTGAATGTGTGATTGAATACACTGATGAGGGTATACAGAGGTCCTAGGTGAAACCTAGGTCAAATCTATCACCATGTTGGGTCCAGTGGGTCTTCGCCAGCTTGGTCCACACCCTGTTTTTCAGGGTCTTATTGGCCTATAGCCTCTAGTCATGTCAAACTTCTGCCTGGAATTTTTATTCTTCTATGATCATCCTGGATTATTCCTGTCTCAGTAGGAGTGACTAGTTCATTCCAGTTTGTTCAGCAGCTGTGCGCTGAGCACTTACTCTATGCATGCGCTGCGCTAGGCTCTGGCAGCACAACAGAGAACGACGTGCAGGCCCATACTTTCCTAGACCTTCCATTCCGGGGAAAGAGCCAGAGAGTTAACAAGCCAAGAAGCAAACAAATGCATAATCACAAATTGGGCCAAGGCCTTGAAAGAACAGGATGGTATAAGAGCACACGCAGGGTGAGTGGAATGCTTTGGATCACATGATCAGGGCAAGCCCCTCTGCAGCGATGATAGGAGACCTGAGACTTGAAGGATGAGACTGGCACTACCTGAGGGCTTCCTGGAGGCAGTTAAGGATTGGAGGCATTTTAGGCACAGTTCTTTCCAACCGTGCTTCAGCCAGCCACTTTCTCCTCCAAAGGGTCAAACACTGGGCTAGGTAGAATCTTTGAATGCATTCCTTCACTTGTTTCTCACACTAACTCCCTGAGGCAGGTATACTATTATTTTCATTGCATAGTTGAGGGAGCAAGTGGCTGGGTGTTCTGTGGCTCTTAACCACAGAGTTAAATGCCACTACTGCTTGTCGGTGTGTCAGAATCTGACAACCAACAGGTCAGATTAATTTGCGCGTGATTTACATCTTCCAATCTGCAAGGGGAGATTGTTCGGCTCCCAGGCCTAGCAGGCTTGCTCAAGGCCCAGACAAGTATTCCTGGAGCTTCCACTGGCAGATAAGCTCAAGAAGGATCAGTGAGAAGCCCATGTCCCTACTTCTGGCCCTTCTCACATCACAGTCTGGGCAGAGGGCCCTTGGGAATAAACCAGGGGGCCATGCTGGGGGGGCAGGAGGAACACTTTCCTGACAGTACAGCCGGGCTGTGGCACTTTAGCTCCTAGAGCTTTTCTAGAACATACGTGTTGATGAATCATTAGCTACTTAATAGTGAGGTGAGAAGCCCAGGGACTGGGCAGATGAAAGAACTCATCCAAATTCAGTCGGGTGCAGTGGCTTACACCTGTAATCCCAGCACTTTGGGAGGCAGAGGTGGGCAGATCATGAGGTCAGGAGTTCAAGACCTGGCCAGCATGGTGAAACCCCGTCTTTACAAAAAATACAAAACATGAGCTGGGCGTGGTGGCGGGTGCCTGTAGTCCCAGCTACTGGGGAGGCTGAGGCAGGAGAATTGCTTGAACTCAGGATGCAGAGGTTGCAGTGAGCCGAGATCATGCCACTGCACTCCAGCCTGGGTGACAGAGCAAGATTCCATCTAAAACAGAAAAGAAAAAAGCTTATCCAAGTTCAGTACGCCATGATTCCATTTCTGGGGTTGAACCAACTAATATTTTTTATCCTTTCAGCAGAAAGGCTGTAATGAAGGCTTCCATATTCAAAAAGCACCTTCCCACCCCCAGAAAGGTCAAATTAGGAACTGAGACTGTTTTCTTAAAAGTGAGAAAGGACTAATACCTCTCCTCTGGTTAATTGAACAGCTATCTATGGATCACCTGCTATATGTAAGGCATTCTGCAAGGCCAGCCCACCCTAGGGGCCAGAGAGAGAAGGACTTAGCCCCTGTACTGCAGGGGGTCAAAAGGAAGGAGGGATTTGATCTGTTCTGGGTAAGAAAAGGAGGGGGAAAAAGAACTGATTTGTATCAAGGGGTGTCAGTGCCCTCTCTTCTGGATTTCAGCCACTGGTTTTCTATTCGCTGTGAATTTTCTTGAGGGCAGAGTCCAAGTCTCCAACACTTACTCATTAAGCAAGTATTTCTTGAACACCCACTGTGTGTGAGGAAGTTTGAAGCCAGGTTCCAGCTGGGGTCCCTGTTCTCATGGAGCTTACATTTTACTGGAGACATATGGGGGAGGCAACCAAATAACGTAAATATGAGTGAGTGCTTTCCACTGCTGGAAAAGAAACGAGGAGTTGGAAAAAGGGAGCTTGCAGGAAGTGGACGCTCGCTGAGAGGGCATGCCAGGGAATGCCTGGAGGAAGTGGTATTTCAACTGAAATTCAGCAGATGGAGAGCCAGCACACCAAGAGGGTGGAGCCGTGAAGTTACTGGTGGAGTGGCTGGCGTCTTGGGGCTGAATGGAGCTTGGCCTGGAAAAGGTAGGTGGGGTGGGAGGGGGGGATGCTGGGCCAGAGAAGCCGAGGGAGCCAGGGAGGAGCTGAAGTTGGGGCAGAGGCTAGAGCCAGGTCATTTGGGGCCTTGTAAGCCATGGCAGGGGTTCTGATGTTTGCTGTTTAAGCCAGCATCTACTGGAGGGTCTTGGGGAATACACCCTGATCTTTTGGCTCAGGCCTTGGAAACACCCACCTTAACACACCAAAGGGGCTTATGATGGGGACCCAGGGCTCAGGAGGCTGTCCCCTCCATGCCTCTCATCACCTTGTCTAATTCAAGTATGGGCCTCTCAAAGGACAGGAGGTTTTCCTGAAACATTGATTTACTCCAGCACCTGGAGAGAGAAAAAGCATCGCTTGTACATTTTCTTTCTTTCTTTCTTTCTTTTTTGAGGAGTTTTGCTTTTGTTGCCCAGGCTGGGGTGCAATGGCGTGATCTCGACTCACCACAACCTCGGCTCACCGCAACCTCTCAGGTTCAAGCAATTCTTGCCTCAGCCTCCCAAGTAGCTGGGATTACAGGCATGCCTCACCACACCTGGCTAACTTGGTATTTTTAGTAGAGACGGGGTTTCTCCATGTTGGTCAGGCTGGTCTCAAACTCCTGACCTCAGGTGATCTGCCCAACTCAGCCTCCCAAAGTGCTGGGATTATAGGTGTGAGCCACTGCACCCAGCTACTTGTACATTTTCAAAGTCATGTAGTGTGTTTGTGTACAAATTGTAAAATAACACACAGGGCATCAAAGAGAGTTCTCTATTGGTGTGTGTGGTTTTGGCATATGCTTCAAGGTCTTTTCTGTAATGTGGGATATTTAAGAGGAAAAATCTAAGAAATGCTGACATAATGGAAAGCATTTGGGTACTAGGGTCAGCCAAACCCAAGTTCAAATATAACTTCTGCCACTAACTAGTTGTGTAAACATAAGTAAATTAGCATCTCCTAGTTTCTGTGTCTTCTATAAAATGGGGGGAAATGGCAGGGGCAAGAAGCAAGGTGGTGTGGATTAAGCATAGTCTTCAGAGACACACGGACATGGGTTTGGACACCAGCTCTATTAATCCCTGATTGTGTGACTCTGGGTAAATAACTTCACTTCTTGGAGTATCTGTTTCTTCCTCTGAAACAAATGGGACTGTAAGTGTATTGCATTCATAGGGCTTAGGTAAGCTTCAAATAAAACCATGCAGTGGGCTGGATGCGGTGGCTCATGCCTATAATCCCAGCACTTTGGGAGGCCAAGATGGGTGGATCACTGGAGTCCAGGACTTCAAGACCGGCGGGTGACATGGCTAGATCCCATCTCTACAAAAAATACAAAAATTAGCTGGGCATGGTGGCACACTCCTGTATTCCGAGCTACTCGGGAGGCTGAGAAGGGAGGAACACTTGAGCCCTGGAGGTGGAGATTGCGGTAAGCCGAGATCACACCACTGCACTCCAGCCTAGGCAACAAAGTGAGAAGAAGAAGAAAAAAGTAATGCAGATATAGGGCTTCACATGGTGCCTGAAACATCGTAGGTGTGTAATAAGGTCAGTTTGCTTCTGCCTTGGTTTCCCCATCTGTAACTGGATTTGATGGTTCCCTGAGGCCCTCCCCAAGTTCGTGATTCTAAATGGATTTAAAAGGTCCTTGCTGAGGGTGGTGGCCTACACTCCTGTAGGTCCAGCTACTTGGGACAGGAGGCTGAGGCAAGAGGATCACTTGAGCCCAGGAGTTCAAGGCTACAGTGAGCTCTTGCACCATTGCACTCCAGCCTGGGCAACAGAGCAAGACCCCCATCTCCAAAAAGAAAAAAAATTAATTTAAAGAAAGGCCCGGGAAAAGTTAACCTGCCTGGATTCCTTGGGGCCTTAGTGCCCCTCTAAGCACCCTGCCCCCAGGCTTTCTCAAGACCATGGTGCAGAGACTGAGGTGAGGGTGGGGCAAGGCACAGGCTGGGACCAGAGCTATTTGGAGGCTTGTTTTCCTTGGAGGTGCTGTGGAGGCAAGGAGACTCTCCTCTCCCTCCCTCCCTTTGGGTTTGGAACTAGAATCTAGTCTCCCCGCCTTTATTTCCAAAACAGTTCCTGGCTCGAGCTGCCAGGACTCCTCTGGGGTTGCAGGAGCCTTCAGACTCCAGCTCAGAAAATCCTTCCTCCCAGACACACACCCCTCCACCCAGACACTAGGGACTGCCTCGAACCGGCTTTCACAGAGAGGAATTCCCTCTTTGTCCAGAGAAGCTGGTGCAAGACCTTTGTGGGCAAGAGAGCAAATCCCCTTTCCGCTGGTGGAGCCTGTGTGGCTGGGCACAGAGGTCAGAAGAGAGAGGGGAGTTGTCAACTGTGGCAGATGGTTCCCTTTCTCTCCCTCTCTCTCGTCTGGCTGTTTTCTGCCTGTCTTCAGCTAGCTGTTTGCAGGATTCTCATCTGCCTCAAAGACTCGCTTCCACTTCCTGCCTCCGTCTCTCCCTACTGCAAAATGTTTGTAGACTGAAACTTTCCAAATCATTTCGAACTTGCATTAAAAATTCAGTTTCTATTCTGGGGGTCCCAGATGTGCTGCAGCTCACAAATAGGGCCAACCAGTGTTCCAAGACTCTCATCAAGTAGACAAGGGAAAGAGATGGTGACTCACAGGGCCTGGGGAGTGTCTAGGCCATAGTTTTCCAAAAGCACCTGTCATTCAGGCAACATTTCCGTGATGTTTGCCGTATCTGCCTACCATCTCTACTATTATTTACGCAACCTAAGTTGAGCAAGTGTGATATCAGAAATACAATCAAGCTGCATCCTTGTTTTTGCCTACCCCTCCCGACTTACAATTTAGTCAGTGAGGGGCTACCCATCCCCCGGTTGCAGTCTCCACTCCCAGGCAACCCACACCTCAATTTCCGTTAGAAAGTGAGGTTTCTCCCTGCTGCCTCAGTGAAGGTGTGAAACAGGCAAGGCCATCTGCTCCGCTTGTCAGCTCACCTCTTTCCAGGTTGAAGGGAGGGGAGGTACAGGGACGGGAGGTGGATTTCTATATGTTCCATGACCGGGGAGGGGCTAGATTGCTCTGCATCTCTGTGCCTGGCAGACATTTAAAGCTGTCTTTTCCACGGGGGCCTTTTGCAGGCTCTTTGGGAGTGACCATATTGGGCCCTGTGATTGTAACACTGCTGCGATGTGGGCAATAAACATTTTCCTGGCCGGGCGCGGTGGCTCAAGCCTGTAATCCCAGCACTTTGGGAGGCCGAGGCAGGTGGATCACGAGGTCAAGAGATCAAGACCATCCTGGTCAACATGGTGAAACCCCGTCTCTACTACAAATACAAAAATTCAGCTGGGCATGGTGGCGTGTGCCTGTAATCCCAGCTACTCAGGAGGCTGAGGCAGGAGAATTGCCTGAACCCAGGAGGCGGAGGTTGTGGTGAGCGGAGATCGCGCCATTGCACTCCAGCCTGGGTAACAAGAGCGAAACTCCATCTCAAAAAAAAAAAAAAAAAAAAAACATTTTCCTTTCTCTGCAAGTCCAGGCCTTCCCTTCAGCATCTGTTTCCAGGGTTAAAGATCCTGGAGGGGGCAGGAGGAGAGATATAGTTAGCCTGTTTCTGAGGGGAGCAGCCAGAGGCAGCCCAAAAGCCTGGACAGGCTCCAATAGCCAGGGGCCAAGCAGAGTCTGAAGGGAAAGGAGATCGAAGGCCTGAAGGAAAACTGAGTTCCAGAGGTCAATGCCTGAGCAATGCAACCAGGACCATAGCTGCCGAGGATCCCCTAATACTCAAAGGCTCTGACTGGCTAGCCACAGGCTGAGCGAGAACTATGAAGCCAACTTTGTATCTGGAAAGAGAATAGATGGAAGTCTGAAAGGCTCAGCATCAGGGCTGGAAGGAACCCTATTCTAGTGGTTCCCAAAACAAGGTCTCTGGACCACCATCAGCAGCATCGCTGGGAAACTTATTCAAAATACAAATTGCCAGCCAGGCACAGTGGCTCATGCCTGTAATCGCAGCACTTTGTGAGGATGAGGCGGGCGGATCACCTGAAGTCGGGAGTTCCAGACCAGCACGGCCAGCATGGTGAAACCCCATCTCTAAAATACAAAAATATTTCCCGGGCCTGGTGAAACCCCATCTCTAAAAATACAAAAATATTAGCTGGGCATGGTGGCACATGCCTGTAATCCTAGCTACTTGGGAGGCTGAGGCAGGAGAATCGCTTGAACCCAAAAGGCGGCGGTTGCAGTGAGCCCAGATCGCACCACTGCACTCCAGCCTGGGCAACAAGAGTGAGACTCCATCTCAAAAAAAATAAAAAAAATTTAAAAATGCAAATTGCACAGCTTCACCCCAGAACTAATAAATCAGAAACTCTGGGGGTAAGGCCCAACAACCTGTGTGTTAACAAGCATTCAAGGTGAGTGTGACGTACACTGAAGTTTAGGAACCACTGCTCCAGCCCAGCCCCTGTTGTTCAGGTGAGGAAACTGAGGCCCAGAGAGGGAAAAGGATTTGCCTAAGGTTACAAAGCAAGTTACCATTTCATAGTTCATCGCCATGGCAGGAAGTCATGCCTGGAATGTTCCCCCTCCTGGTTTCATTCTTGAGAGAGAGGCTATTGATTACAAATCAACGGAACTGATTTGTTGAGAGGTCTTGGGCAAGTTGCTTATTTCTGCTCTGGGTCTTAGTTTCTGCGTATGCACAGTGAAGGCAGGGAGTAAGTAGATACCTCCAGGTGCATAGCACACTGTTCTCCAGTAGGATTGTGCCATTGCTGCCATCAGTCTTAAGGACACGGTCTAGCCTGGGACAGGAGGGCACAGACCCTGGATCTGGACAGCCTGGTTCAAACCTTAACCCTACCATCTATTAATCACGTGATATTGACCAGGAGCGTCCAGTCTTTTGGCTTCCTTGTGCCACATTGGAAGAAGAATTGTCTTGGGCCACACATAAAATACACTAACACTAGCGATAGGTGATGAGCTAAAAAAAAAAAATTGCAAAAAAAAAATCTCATGATGTTTTAAGAAAGTTACAAAATTTGTGCTGCATTCAAAGCCATTCTGGGGCGTATGTGGCCCACAGGCCCTGGGTTGGACAAGCGTGATGTAGACACATTGCCCAACTTCTCTGAGCCTCCATTTCCTCCCCTATATCTACTCTGTAAGGGCATTATGCAGATCAAGTAATGAGTGGAAAGTGCTTAGCACATGCCTGGCACACAGGAAGCGCTGGGGGAGGAGCTGCCACCATGGCCTGCTGGGGTTGCTCAGGTGATGGTTGACCTCCACTCAGTAACTGAATCCTCCAGCTCTCCTAATGTGCAACCCTGAGTCTCCCGCGAAAAGCAGATTAGTTGCAAAGTCACCTACAATTCGAGCATTTCTACCCTTGTAAAACTCTAACGTTCTATTCATGCCATATGTTTGGATGAAACCATGGATCATTTCTCTCCATTCACAGCTCCTCCCAGTCGTCAGTCTCTGGGTCATAATCCTGCATCCATTTCAGCCACTCTGGAGGATGATGGGCTGATGATGAGTGCCTCACCCCCAAGACCCCTTCAAAGTATATTCTGGGTAATGACTCCACTCACCCAAATATGTCCTCAAGATATGACGACTCTGTCCATATCACATCTACTTGTATGCGATGCAGGAAAGGGCAAGAGACAAAAACCCGATTGAGTGTATCCCCATGCCTCCTCCTCTGCATCCCCTCTGACCAGCCCCAGGTCAGCTTGGTGGCCACACTCACCTGTCACAGCTCTCTTGCCTCCCACAGGTGACCACCATGATCCCCTGGATGCTCTTGGCCTGTGCCCTCCCCTGTGCTGCTGACCCACTGCTTGGAGCCTTTGCTCGCAGGGACTTCCGGAAAGGCTCCCCTCAACTGGTCTGCAGCCTGCCTGGCCCCCAGGGCCCACCCGGCCCCCCAGGAGCCCCAGGGCCCTCAGGAATGATGGGACGAATGGGCTTTCCTGGCAAAGATGGCCAAGACGGCCAAGATGGAGACCGGGGGGACAGCGGAGAGGAAGGTAAGAGGCCTATACCTGCTCCTCTTGTTCCCACCTGGCTGACAGCCACCTGGCATTGGTGGGGGGGTTGTAAGGTTAATAAAACTAGTATTAATCTTCTTCATTATAAATCAAATTACTGTTTCCTTATAAACAGAGCAGTATATACATATATTTTTTTTTCTTGAGACAGAGGCTCGCTCTGTCACCCAGGTTGGAGTGCAGTTGTGTGATCTCAGCTCACTGCAACCTTTCTCCTCCCCAACCTCAGGTTCAAGCAGTTCTCCTGAGTACTTGAGACTACAGGTGCACCCCACCACACCTGGCTAATTTTTGTATTCTTTTTTTTTTAGTAGAGATGGGGTTTCACCATGTTGGCCAGGCTGGTCTCAACTTCCTGACCTCAGGAGAAGCAAAGCCCTGACAATATTTAGCTCCTGTACTCAGGTATTCCTGGAGCTCAGCTATTGGAATCAGTTCTGGTTTTTGTTTTTGCCTTGGCCTTCCATCGTGCTGGGATTACAGGCGTGGGCCACGGCACCTGGCCTCAGAGCAGTATCTTCTGAAAGGAACAATGGGTATCAAATCTTGTGCTCCTGCCCCGGGTGCACCTTTGAGTTGCTAAGTGACTTTGGAAAAGTCTCCCAAAATATTACTCAGAACTCTAGATGATTGCAAGTGACAGAAACCCAATTTATAGTCCCAAATGGAATGTATTCACTCATAAAACTGAGACGTCAGGTCAGGCTCGGCATCTCACACCTATAATCCCAGCACTTTGGGAGGCCGAGGTGGGTAGATTACTTGAGGCCAGGCATTCAAGACCAGCCTGGCCAACATGGCAAAACTCCATCTCTACTAAAAATACAAAAAATTAGCCCAGTGTGCTGATATGTGCCTGTAATACCAGCTACTGTGGAGGCTGAGGCAGGAAAATAGCTTGAACCGGAGAGGCAGAGGTTGAGTGAGCTGAGATCACGCTGCCACACTCCAGCCTGGGCGACAGAGCAGGACCCTGTCTCAAAAAAAAACTCAAAAAACAAAACTGAGATGTCCAAGAGCAGAGCTCCAGGAATAGCTGAGTCTAGGAGCTCAAATATCATTGTCAGAGCTCTGCTTCTCTGTGATTGTTGCATCCTCACAAAGGCTGGAAGTTCTGAAATAGCAACTGCTGGCTACAGGCCCACATCTTCCTGGCTTCATCCACAGAGCAAATCTCAGAACAGCCAATTCTTCTTGGCCACATGTGTATCCTGGACCAACTCCCTTGACCAAGGAGGTGAGGTGCTGCCATCTGCAGGACAGGCTCATGTGCCCACCCCTGCATGTGTGTGAGTGGGTGGTGAGGGCAGTCAGTCATTGTGACTGACAGCCCCACCAGGACCATATGAAATGAAATGGTGAAGGGCAGCTCCCCAAAGGAAGGGATGCCAGGCAGATGGCAAACAGAATGGGTATACTCTACAGACCTTTCCATTGTGACATTCCTTATGTCTCCAAACTTTCACCCCAGCAACCAAGCACTTTTCAGTGTCAGCAGCATCCCTAAGTCTACATTTTAAGCAGTGGAGAAATTTAATAATTTTTATTTGTATGGCATTTTAATATTGATAAAGCACTTTTAAGCATGTTGCCCATCTGACCATCCATATTTTGTGCCAGAGGGATTCTTATTTTCCCCATGTTACAGATGAGGATACTGAGAGTCAGAGTGACTCAGTTGAGAGCAAAATGTCATCGCCGCAAGAACATGAACTTTGGAAACAAACCTGGACGCTCATTTTGGCAAACTACTTAAACTTTCTCCAACCCGTAGTTTCCTTATCTCTAAAATATGAATAAAAATAGCACCTGTCTCACAGGGTTGTAAAGATGAAATAAAACAATGTGTGAAGCACCAGTCTCAGTGCAGACATACAATAAATGTTAGTCACCCTGTAATTGACTTGTTGAGCCCCCATAAGCGGCAGACTCCAAATCCAGGCCTTTTCCTACCACATCAAACTAATTCCTTCCAAAGTGCCTCCCCCCAGGATATCAGTATAAAAGTAATGATCATGCCAGGCACAGTGGCGCACGCCTGTAATCCCAGCGCTTTGGAAGGCTGAGGCAGGTGGATCACGAGGTCAGGAGTTCCAGACTAGGCTGGCCAATATGGTGAAACCCCGTCTTTACTAAAATTATAAAAATTAGCTGAGCGTGGTGGCGTGCGCCTATAGTCCCAGAGGCTCGGGAGGCTGAGGCAGGAGAATTGCTTGAGCCCAGGAGGCGGAGATTGCAGTGAGCTGAGATTGTACCACTGTACTCCAGCCTAGGCAACAGAGTGACACTCTGTCTCAAAAAAAAAAAAGTAACGATGATACCTCTGACTTGGGGAGGTCATCCAGCTTGCTGGGCACTGGTGTCACAGTATCCAATTTCCTGACCACAACGGTAGGCTCAGTTCTGGACATGTGCTCCAAGCAGGCCAGCTAGAGTTTTCCCTGAAATTTGCCTATGGATCCTGAGGGACAGAGTCTCTGCTGTTGACTTTTCCCCAAATAGATAAAGCTTACCAGGAAGTTCTGCCATGTACTGGGGCTGCCTTTGGTCATCTCTTCTGCTATGTGTTGAGTCTCTGCAGAGAAGGAAACCACCACACCAAGGAAGGCAGTGTTGGGAGAGTCCCAGCACATATAACCCAGACAAAGCTTGTCACCCTGGAGCCAATTCAGGATAACATCCAACCACCCACACATCACCACACACTCAAATCCACCTCCAGAAGAGTAAAGGCAGCTTTTCCTGAAGTTTCTCAAAAAAAGATAGTGAAGCGGGAACCACATTATATAATACATGGTAGAACTTCCTGGTAAGCTTTCTTACCTATTTGTCTCCCACCAAAAACCCCAATTCAGAATGACTTGGGGGCTGTGTGGTGGCTCACGCCTGTAATTTCAGACCTTTGGGAGGCTGAGGCAAGAGGATTGGGAGGCCAGGAGTTCGAAACTAGCCTGGGCAACATAGGGAGATCCGTGCCTCTACAAAAACTTTTAAAATTAACCAAGCGTGCTGGGGTGCACCTGTAGTCTCAGCTACTCAGGAGGCTGAGGCAGGAGGATTACTTGAGCCCAAGCGTTTGAGGTTCCAGTGAGCTAGGACCGGGCCACTGCACACTCCAGCCTGGGCAACAGGGTGAGACTCTGTCTCTTAAAAAAAATAAAATTCTGTCTCTCCTCTTCTCTTGGCCGTTTTTCCCACCTTTTGTTTATTTTCATTTTTTCAAGGAATAGCTTTGTGACTTTTCCTACTTTTATTTTTTCCCATTCTTTTTATTTATTTTTAATTATATGAGTAATATACAAATACAGTCTTATTGTAGTATATTCAAACAATACACATAAAACAAAAGTCCTCCTTAATTACTACCCCTTCTCCTCCCCTCACCCTCCAGATGTAACCACTATTAATTGGTTAGGTGTGTATCTTTCCTGGTGTTTTTATGTGTGTTTAACAATACCAGGCATTGTCAGGCGCCTAATATAAGCAATCTGTTCCTGAAAATAAATGTTCCGTAAGAAAATGCAATTTGGAAACCCATTTCTGAATTATGTAAAATAGGAAAAATTTAGATGCATTACAGATTAACTCAAAGCTCTAAAACACAGTGAAATGCCTACATGCATACATGTAAGAAACAAAGTACCTTGTTAGGATGTAAAATGCCTGAAACATTCTTCCTTGATCACCCAGTTCATATGGTTGTAACAACCTTGTGTCAAGTGAACTCAAATTGTTATCCATATAGGTTTTGTTGAAAATGTTGTACTGAGTTAAGGGGACATAAATTAAATTGATTTTATACAATCAGTAGCCAAAAATGGTGTTTTGAAAGAAATGTATATTTTATGAAATATGAGTATGAAACACCAAAAAGTCTTCTAAAGGAAAACACAACTGGGGGAATTGTTCTGCAGGGAATGCTAGCTAGAATTTAGGGAATGTTTGCTATAGGCCAGATGTTTAAATGGGTGTAGAAATATTTAGCATTGTGGATTCCTTTTGTTTTTCTAATTCTTATTCTTTAGAGACAAGGTCTCACTCTGTTGCCCAGGCTGGAATACAGTGACGCAATCATAGCCCACTGTAAACCAGAACTCGTGGGCTCAAGGGATCCTCTCACCTCAGCCTCCCAGGTAGATAGGGCTACAGGCACATGCCACCATGCCTGACTAATTTTGGTATTTTTTGTAGAGACAGTGTCACACTACATTTCCCAGTCCCAAACTCCTGGCCTCAAGCGATCCTCCAGCCCCAGCTTCCCAAAATGTTGGAATTACAGACATGAGCCACCATGCGCAGCCTGGCTGCCTTTTAACATAAAAGGTTTGGCCACCTTCTCTTTCCTCTTAGTGTATGTTAGAGAAGGTTTCATAGAGCACACGTAACTCTCCTTTTTTTTTTAAGTCCTGCATAGAAATCCACAGTATGGATGAACCATAATTTTTTTTTATTATTTCCCTTTGGATAGGCATTTAGTTGTTCCTATTTTTTGCTATTATAATCAATGTCGCAATAAAATCCTTGTACTCGTGGGCAGGGCTCACTTGCACTAGGCAGGGATTTTACTAAGGTCAGCATGTTGAAGTCAAGAGGCTTTTTCCAGTTCTCAGCCCACTACCAGCACAGCCGATGGAAGGATTGATCTGGCAGACAGACCAGACCCTTAGAAAACAGGAGAAGGAAAGGGTGTGAACTGTTACAAGTTATTCTTTTTGCCCTGATATACTGTGATTCTTGAAGGTTAGTATCATGATTTCCATTTTCCTCATAGCTAGCATTGGGATTTATACCCACTTCTATGTGCCTCCAAAGCCGTCTTGTTCTTTCCATTACCCAAGCACTCCTTCTCCAAGGATGGGAAGCCAAGGCGTACACCTCTGCATAGGTCTGTGACGATCCTCCATAACACCAGCTGCTCTGTCTTCCAGGTCCACCTGGCCGGACAGGTAACCGGGGAAAGCCAGGACCAAAGGGCAAAGCTGGGGCCATTGGGCGGGCTGGCCCTCGTGGCCCCAAGGGGGTCAGTGGTACCCCCGGGAAGCATGGCATACCAGGCAAGAAGGGGCCCAAGGGCAAGAAGGGGGAGCCAGGCCTCCCAGGCCCATGCAGCTGCGGCAGTGGCCACACCAAGTCAGCTTTCTCGGTGGCGGTGACCAAGAGCTACCCACGGGAGCGGCTGCCCATCAAGTTTGACAAGATTCTGATGAACGAGGGTGGCCACTACAATGCTTCCAGTGGCAAGTTTGTCTGCGGCGTGCCTGGTATCTACTACTTCACCTACGACATCACGCTGGCCAACAAGCACCTGGCCATCGGCCTGGTCCACAACGGCCAGTACCGCATCCGGACCTTTGATGCCAACACCGGCAACCACGATGTGGCCTCGGGCTCCACCATCCTGGCTCTCAAGCAGGGTGACGAAGTCTGGCTACAGATCTTCTACTCAGAGCAGAATGGGCTCTTCTACGACCCTTACTGGACAGACAGCCTCTTCACAGGCTTCCTCATCTATGCCGACCAGGATGACCCCAATGAGGTATAGACACACCAGGGCCGCCCTCCAGGCAGGGAACAAGCTTCTGGACTTGGACTTATAGAGCAAGACCCCTCAACTGTAGGCTGGGGTCGGGGTGTCGAGTGAGCGGTTCTAGCCTCAAGCTGACCTCCTCTCCCTCTTTTATTCCCCATCATTAAATCCAAACCTTTTTATTCATCCAACTATCGACTTATTCACTTCTTTTTAAAGTATCTGCTGCATAACAGGCACTATGTTATTCTCTGAAAGACACAGCAGTGGACAAGACAGAGTATCTGTCCTCATGGGGTTTACATTCTAGCAGGAGACACAATTTACAAATAAACGAGCAGATAATATTATGGCAGCACAGACATGAACATGCCATGGTTGAGAGTAACAGGAATAACAGGAGACAGGGAAGAGGTAGACATCTGTGTTTTTTTTGGTTTTTTTAGATTTTGACATTTTAGGTTTACTTACATACAGTGACTCTCCAAATTTTAAGTTGACAGCTCAGCAAATAATTTTTACTTATGTGCACACCTTTGAACCTCCATGTAGATCAAGGAACAAACTATTTCCAGCCTCTCACCTCCCTTCCCCGAAGTCTCTTAAGACTCCTCTAACTCAGTATCTGGCGAAGTTCCGTTTTTGAGCTGAGTTCGAAAGAAGAAGATAGAGTATGCAAAGGTGTTGGAAAAGAGGTCTCCCAGCAAAAGGCTCTGTAAGTGCAAAGACCTTGACAGGAAAGAGGGAGAGGCCAAGGTCAGAACTGAGAAGGGAGGAATGAGGCGTGAGGCTGGAAGGTAATACAGAACCTCCCAGACCTTGGCAGAGCTCACTCCGCTTACAAAGGCTTATCAGAATGCAAAGTGAGCGTAACGCTGATAAGCAGATCATCTTGAATCTGCTCAATGCTTGAGTCAAGTCGGCCACAGATTTGAGCACTTTATTATTAGTTAATCTTTCGCAGGCCCGCTTCTCAGTGAATGAGATACACCAGGATATGCACATGTGCCTGAGAACCGCTGCTCTAAGATGGCAGGAATGGATTCCACCCAAATGACTCTCACCCCAAGCCCAGGTGTTTCCAGTACAGGGATCTGAAGGCTTAAGAAGCCACAGTAAAAGTGGCAGGTGCTGGCTGGGCGTAGTGGCTCACGCCTGTAATCCTAGTACCTTGGGAGGCTGACTCGGGCTAATCATTTGAGGTCAGGAATTCGAGACCAGCCTGGCCAACGTGACAAAACCTCATCTCTGCTAAAAAATATATATATATAAAAATTAGCCAAGCATGGTGGTGCATGCCTGTAATCCCAGCTACTGGAGAGGCTGAGGCGGGAGAATTGCTTGAACGCAGGGGTCTGAGGTTACAGTTAGCTGAGATCATGCCACTGCACTCCACCCTGGATGACAGAGTAAGACTCTGTCTCAAGGAGAAAAAAAAAAGGCAGTTACTCAGAGAGCCCCACGGAAAGATTGCTGGAGAGAATTTTCGGTTGGAGCTACTGCTCCCTAGCAGCTTTCTCTGGCTGCTCGTCTAGTGAGATACTCAGGGACACGTTACGTTGCACGGGATGGTTCCGCGAGGAGTGGTCATCTCCAGAAAAAAAATGGGATTTATTTAAATTAACGCCACTCTCTCTGGGCCATAAATGGTTTGGGATTGGGGTGGGTCTGAAAAATTCAGGAAGGGCTTTGTGGCCCAATCAGATCGATGTGTGGGTTGGGGTCCCCTGCAGCAACCCTGTGGGAAGGGGTCAGCTTTGGTCAGTGAACAATTTTTTTTTCTTTTTTTCTTTTTTTTTTCCTACAAAAGTAAATTTTAGTAGTGCCTTTAGCTACTTCCTCTTCCTTCCCCCAAGGATATAGGCATTTGAAGGCGTTTGACTTAACCCTTTGTAGCCCAGGTAATAAACTCAAACTCAGCAAGATGGGCTGGACCCCAGAGCTCTGTGGTTGCCACTTTTTGGCCCATATTGAACCAATGTCCCCCAGAAAGGGTGGGGCAGATGATGGCAGAGACCTTCTAGGGCTCGGGGCTGGGGTCTTGTCTTCCTTGGATGTGGTCTAGGGTTACTGCAGATCGTGGGTTTGTGGCAGGTGGGGCCGAAGCGGGTGATGCAGCTGAGGGGGGTCTCTGGTAACTAGTGATGTCAAGGATGAGTGCTCCTTTATCCCCTGACACTTGAAAGATGGCTGCCTCCTTGGTGAGCCACTTGGAGGTCTCAGGCTGACGATGCAGGAAGGCGGCCTAGATGAGGAAGGGGCTCCAGGGCAGTGGCCTTCCCAGACGCACTGGGCCCCAGCCCTTCTTCCTCGCTAGGGCTGATTCATGGGCTTCAGCAACCAGGGCCTACTGCAGGTCTCCATGTTTGCAAGCACCACAGAACCCAGTGCATCTTCATGCACACGAATCACCCTTGATTCAGAGGTCTCTTCTTATTCAGGACACACTTTGAAAGGCAGCCATTCCCCTTCTGGAGAAATCTGCAGCTGCCATTATTACAGTGCAAAGAGCATCAGACCCACAAGGCCCACCAGGCCAGCCCCACCCTGGGTGGAGCCTCAGGGTTCACCTGACAAATGGTGGGGGTTCCACTCCATATATCTAGGGGGCTTTGTGGGCTGACTTCTGCATCAGGACTATGATGAGGGTGGGGGAGGGCAATTGAGGCACTCACCTCATGCACAAAATGTAAGAGGGTGACAGAAACCTCAGTAATCAATATAATTTTTTTTTTTTTTTTTTTTTTTGAGACAGCATTTTGTTCTGTCACTAAGGCTGGAGTGCAGTGGCGCGATCATGGCTCACTGCAGCCTCCACCTCCTGGGCTCAAGCAATCCTCCCACCTCAGCCACCTGAGAAGCTGGAACTACAGGCCTGTGACACCACACGTGACTAATTTTTAAATTATTTGTAGAAACGGGAGCCTTGCTATGTTGCCAAGACTGGTCTCTAACTCCTGGCCTCAAGGGATCCTCCCACCTCAACCTCCCAAAGTGCTGGGATTACAGGTATGAGCTAGTGCACCTGGCAGAAACAATTTTTTTTAGACGGAGTCTTGCTCTGTCACCCAGGCTGAAGTGCAGTGGCACAGTCTCAGTTGACTGCAACCTCTGCCTCCCTGGTTCAAACGATTCTTGTGCTCAGCCTCCCGTGTGGCTGGGATTACAGGCATCCACTACCGCATCTGGCTAATTTTGTGTGTGTGTGTGTGTGTGTGTGTGTGTGTGTATATTTAGTAGAGACGGATTTTCACCATGTTGACCATGCTGGTCTCGAACTCCTGACCTCAAATGATCCGCCTGCCTGACCTCCCAAAGTTTTGGGATTATAGGCGTGAGCCACTGACCCCAGCCAGAAATAATATTTTAATACAATATTTTAATAAATCAGAATTAACCCAAAAAACTCTATCATAAACAAAATATCAAAACGTTAAGTGAAGATAAGATCTGACAGGGCTGGGATCAGGATGAGCTGAGGGAGGGCGAGTCATGCAAGAGCAGCCGGATCCTGGTGTCCATCCGCAGCTCGGGAGCCCTTGGCAGCCAGGCCTTGCAGGTGGAAAAGCTTTTTTCCCCTCCTGCCTGTCATCTTCACTTTTGCCACTAGAGGGAGAACGTCTACTACACAAACCTCCAGGCCTGCGGCGTGGAGGCTGCGAGATCCACCCTGGCCTCTTAGGCTGTTTTCTAGATTCGCTCCCACAAAGCAGGTTCTTGTCCAGTCCACTGGCCTATTTCAATTCAGCAGACATGATCTGAGTATTCACTGAGGCAAGGCTGGAGAATGCACCTGGGGTCCCCAAGCCGGGTGGGGAGTTGGATCTATTTGGCACCACAACCTCCTGCAGCAGCAGAACCCCCTGTGGGGACAGCTGCCTTGCGCTTTCATAAAAGCTCCTCAGCTGATTCTAACCCACAGCCAGCTTTGCCAAGCCCTAGGCCAGGCTGAGGAGAAAACTAACACAGGAAAGACTCCAGTTCTGCCTTTCAAAGGAGGACATTGTGTGTGCCTCCCCGTGCTGGTGTCACTTCCACGGCTGTCCTCAGGCCAGGGTGGCGTTGAGCATGGAGCTGAGTGTGGGTTTGAAGGTCACCTCAACCACAGCATCTGAGGGTGCTCCCAGCCACCTCTGTGGCTTCTCCAACACTCCTCTCTCCCCGCTCCAGAGACAGAGACCCAAAAAGGATTTCTCAGAAAGAGGCTGGGCGTGGTGGCTCATGCCTGTAATCCTAGTACTTTGGGAGGCCAAGGCGGGCGGATCACTTGAGGTCAAGAGTTCAAGACCAGCCTCGCTAAGGTGGTGAAACTCCGTCTCTACTAAAAATACAAAAAAAAAAAAAAAAAAAATTAACAAGGCGTGATGCCTGTAATCCCAGCTATTGAAGAGGCTAAGACATGAGAATCACTTGAACCTGGGAGGCAGAGTTTGAGGTGAGCTGAGATCTTGCCACTGCACTCCAGCCTGGGCAACAGAGTGAGACTCTGTTTCAAAAAAAAATTCTCAGAAAGAGCCCAAAGATGGCTCCAGAAAATGGTGGCTTTTGTTGTTGTTTTTAGACATTCTCCATCTGCCTTATATTTTTGCCTCAGATTGGCCCTGAGTTAAAAACAAGAATGAAGAGTTCAACTTCGTCACTGGTATTTACTTTTGCTGATGCCCTTGCAAACTTCCAACACTCATTTATCTCCACCCCAAGTGGTTTTCAAGCTGATGCTGACAGCCATCCGAAATGACTTTCTCGTGTGAAATGCCCATATTCTATTTGGGGCTCACTTATCCCATAAAACACATTTAATGTATGACCTTCATGACATGGAGATCAAGGGCCTCAGAGGTGGAAGGCTAAGGGGCACTAATTCTGAACCACATCACAGCTCCCAGTCACTTGGCAGAACTGCATGGGCAAATCACTTGGAAAATCTCCCTATTCCCTTGTGCTGAGCCTGGTTCTAGGCATCCTACAACCTGAACCCGAGGAGGGTACAGAGGGTTTACAAGTGCCACCTGCCATAAGGAGTGGTGGCTGTTCAGCCTTGAGAAGACTGGGAGTCCTGAAGGCTCCCACCCACCCCTGAAAGGTGGTCTTGGGGTAGAAGGCGCTGACTACTTTGAAGAGCTACAGAGGGCAGAACTTAAACTACTGGTGGACTTTATCAAGAAGCCAATTGGGGCCAGTTTGTTTATGCAACACCTATTTATTGAACCTCAGTTGTGTGCCAAGCAGTAAGTTAGATACAGAGGGATCATGGGATCAGGAAAACAGATAGGATCTCTGTTCTCCTGGAGCTTAGAGTCTAACACAGGTGACAGACATTGCAAAAATGACCACACTAATAAATGTAAGATGTCAGCTGTGGCATGATGCCATGAGAATGGCAAGGTGAGGATTTGTCCTGGTGAGAATGTCAGGGAGGAGCACTGGTAGAGTAACAGCTGGGCTGAAGGGCAAGTGGGAGTTGGCAAAGGAAGCTGGGCAGAGAAGGCTTTCCAGGAGGGGCAGGGCAGGCAAAGTCCCCATGGTAGGGCCGAGGCAGGGAATCAAAGAAGCCCCTCCCCAGGTCATGAGGGCAAAGGGTGCAAGGGGAGAAAATGAGGGGGCAGAGCCCAGACCTTGAAGGCTGATAGGTCAAACAAAAGATGTCTATCTTGACCATGAAAATAACAGGAAACCACAGAATGATTTTAAGTGGGCAAGTGACATAAGTAGACTTAGGTTTTGAGAAGACCGTTCTTGCAGCTATAGGAGAAACATTTCAACTTACCCTATAGAAGAGCTCTCATTGTTTTTTGCTTGTTTGTTTGTTTGTTTTTGAGATGGAGTCTTGCTCTGTCACCCATGCTGGAGTACAGTGGTGCCATCTCAGCTCACTGCAACCTCTGCCTCCCGGGTTCAAGCAATTCTCCTGTCTCAGCCTCCCAAGTAGCTGGGATTACAGGCACCCACCACCACGCCTGGCAAATTTTTGTATTTATAGCAGAGACAGAGTTTCACTAGGTTGGCCAGACTGGTCTCAAACTCCTGACCTCACGTGACCCACCCACCTGAGCCTCTCACAGGGCTGGGATTACAGGCATGAGCCACTGCACCAGGCCCAGAAGAGCTTTCTAATAGAATGCTAGACCTTGAAAAAGTAATAACAATAAAAGCTAACATTTACTGGGTTCTTACTAGGAATGAAACACTGTGCGCTTTTCATGGATTAATGCATTTGGCCTTAAGAACAACATACAACGTAGGTGTATTACAGTGATCCACTTTTCACAGATGAAGAAATAGAGGATACAAGAGGTTCAGAAAGTTGACTGAGGTTACCCAGTTGGAGAAGTTGCTGAGCAGGAGCTCAAATCCAAGTCCATCAGACCTCAGAGGTCAAGCTCATAATGACTGCAGCACCCTGACAGCCAGGCTGCAAGGGACCACAGCTCTGGTTCTAACCGTGATTGCACCTGGGTGGAACGTTAAAACTTCTAATCCTGTCTCCCACCTGCTAAGTGACTCTAATGCAATTAGTCTGGAGTACAGCCTGGACATTGGAATTTTTGGAAGATCCCCAACTGAGTCTGTGGTGCAGCCAGGTTGAGACTCATAGGCCTACAGCTCGTAAAACACTTAAGAGAGCTGTTGCAGGAAGGAGCCATCTCTCTGGCTGGACTCAGTGATCTCTGAGTTCCCTTCTAGCTTGGATATTTTCTTGATTTTATGATTCACCAGTTCTGCTGCCAGAAGCCTTTCCCCCAAGGTGACTAAATTTCTAGAACTGACAGATGGAGCCTGAGGGACCTTGGTAATACTGTATCAGCTCTAATGGCCGACCAGGGAGAGCAGAGTCCTCAAGGCTGTGTCTCCGTGCCCTGCCAACCACCTTCGCTCTGACCCAGACCAAGCCTGCAGACCAGTGAAAGGAGAAGAAGTGAAGTCAGCTGACCCACAGTCAGCACTGCGAGGACCGGAGGCTGGTAGCTGTTGGCCAGAATCTGATCCACTCCTTTGAGCGTGTCAGAAGCTGTGGGAGGTGGACGGTGGAGGGGGGTGGATTCCTCCCAAAGCCAAGTTCCCATAGAGATCAGATGAGACTGAGCTTGAGAGCTGAGTGGTGAAAAAAACCTGAAGGAACATTCTTCCCCTGCCCTCTATGGCTCCCTGGCTTCTTGGGGCTCTGCTGCTCAGAGCCTAGTGTGATAAATAACTTCTTTCTCTAGCCACCTGGTCTCCGGTCACTTGAAGGAGTGACAAGCTCATTCCCCACTCCAGGCCTTTGCACTTGCTGGTGGAACAAACTGTGATACATCCATACCATGAACTACTCAGCAATGAAAAGAAACAAATTATTGATACACTCAAACAACCTAGATGAAAAACTGTAGAAAGCATTCATCCCTTTTGGCCCCAAATCCCAACCTGAAGAAGAGAAATGCTAAATACATAAAAGACTAGTTATTTAAGTAAATGCTGTCAAAGGACAAATTTAAAGATCTTAATTGGCTTTTATTTGCAATTCTGGAATCGGGCAATACCTCATATTCTGCAAAACAGAATGAGTGTTCCTATAATCGGAACAGAGAAGGTTGGTTTTGCAGACCGAAAAGGGCTGAGGAAAGCAGAAGCAGAAGGCAAAAAGCGGATGGGTTGCCTCAAACTCACTTTCTTTGTGAAGGTTAAAGAAGAGGGGACTTCCTTATCATACCAGCTAAAACTAGCTTGTCTAGAAATTTGGCTGTTGTCGCTCCTGATTTCTGGGAAGGTCAGATAAACAACTTAGTTTTGGCTGAGTGACATGGAACTTCAGCATGCCTGACCCCATTTTGGTTTATTCCATGGGGCCGAGCACACAAGCTCAGTCTAAACCAATGGCCTCCTACACGTTTTGTTTAACAGCACTTACTGAGGACCTTTATATGCCAGGCTCTGTTCTGGGAACTGTGGATAAAGCAGTGAACAAGAAAGAGAAAGATTCCTGCCTTCGGGGAACTTACATTTTAATACAGAGCCTGGCAATAAACCAAGTAAACTTAAAATGGGGTTAGATGATCGAAGTGCTATGGAGAGAAAATAAAGTAGGGGAGAAAAGTGGGGTGCTGGTTAAGGGTGGATTACAGCTTTGTGGGGGTGGTCAGGGAAGCTGTTACTGCAAAGGTAACGTTTGAGTACAGACCTTTTAGAGAGTGAGATGACAATGTCTGAGGGTAGGGGTGGAGGGTAGCAGGGAGCATTTCAGGCTAGAACCTAAAACAAGAACAAGCCTGGTGGGCTGAAGGAATAGCCAAGGGGCCACCTTGGCTAGAGTTTTTGGTCAGAGAGATCATGGATGGCATTTATGACGGTGGCCCCTGAAGTTTTGTTGTTTTCGTTGTTCTTAGATGGAGTCTCGCTCTGTCACCCACGCTGGAGTGCAGTGATCTTGGCTCACCGCAACCTCCGCCTCCCGGGTTCAAGCAATTCTCCCTGAGTAGCTGGGATTACAGGTGCCCGCCACGATACCCAGATAATTTTTGTCTTTTTGGTAGAGATGGGGTTTTGCCAAATTGCCCAGGCTGGTCTTGAACTCCTGACCTCAGGTGATCCACCCACCTCAGCCTCCCAAAGAGCTGGGATTACAGGGCATGAGCCACCTCGCCCAGTCCTCCGGGTGTTTTGAACAATAAAGGACGCACAGGTAAACAGGAAATACATGTGAACTCAAGATCCCCCTGCAGAGATGCCTATTGTGTGGGCCAGAATCTGACACGGTCCTGATGTAGGTTTCATAGTGAGTAACAAGAAAAGGGGAGCAGGGTAGGAAACAGCTCAAGAGAAAAACGCATAACCCTGAACAAATTATAGATAAGAAATAATCCCCCGGAGTAGGGTGGGGATGCTTTTCCTCGCCTTTTTCTGCGGCAAGGTGATGGTGGAGATCTTGGCGGCACGCGGCACTGGGAACTGGGACGTTCTCACTTGGCTGCAGCCCTTCTCACCTCCCCTCATCTGCCCGGGGGTCCAGACACTCCTAAATGCTTCACAAACAACATCACACTTTAAGGAATGTAATCCTCACAGCAACCTCATGAGCAGGGTCCTATTGTCTTTGTTATGTTTTAAATCAACACCATGTAAAAGAAATGCTTTCAATTTTAAAATTTATCTGTTAAAAGACAAGCACTACCCCTTCAGACTGATTGATTAATTAATTAAGACACATTCTCGGTAGCAGAAATGCCAAAAAAATCAATAATACGATTGAGGAAATGTGGAATGGACATCTATTTCATAGGTAATGAAATTGAGGCTCCTGCAGTTGGAAGTAAACCGTCAGGGGCTTGAACCTGAAACTGTTTCTACCAGCCCCACTCCCTCATTTTGATAACTGGCAACTCCATCCACCCAGGTGCTCGGCCCAAAAATGTAGAAATAATTCCCTCTACCACAGTGTTGTCACAGAGGGTTTGTGTTAGTCCTGAATTAGCGGGACCTTGAATTGGCAGATGGCGCCTCCTACCATAACTCCCATCTGTTGATTTCTTGATCCATGGCTCAGCTCGTGAATTTTGCTGATGTGTTTTAATCTTTCGAATACACGTGATTTTGACATTCTCCTTATTAACATCTCTATTTGTAAGAACATAAAAATAAAATGTTTTTCTTAGCCGAATCTTTGAATAATATTGAAGCTTGAGGAAAATGGGCCATGGCCTTGGGTACCTGGAATGCACTGATAAAGTTGATCCGTTTGGTTGTATGTTTCCAATTAGCCAACCACAGCTTGCAACTTGGCAGATATGAGTAACAGATGAAGAAACACTCTCTCTGTCAGCACTAATGGATAACTGAAAGCAAGTCAGTGAAGATTTGTAAAATGAAGCATACAGCTAAAAGAAAACCTCAATATTATCAGGCTGAACTATCACAAACACTTGGAGGAGTAAGTAAATCTTAATGTATTTAAACTGAAGCACATGTTTGGTTGTATTTCGGGGTTTGGGGGTTTGTTTTGTTTTTTGTGGTTTTTTTTGCCTGTTGCTCATTGTAAACTCTTAAAGTTAAAAAGTGATAATCACTTTCACTCTGGCAATTATACTTTTGATTTATTCATGTCATATACACATATATATACACATTTCTTAAGTATTTTCCATGTCTTGGATTTTACTGCTCTATCTTCAAAGCCATCTCTTGTTTATAGGGATTGAGGTTTAATTACAAGTGCTAGGCTAGATTGTGGCACTGTGGTTAATTTTGCCAGGTCTTTTTTAGGTATAAGAGTAGTTTTAGTCCAGGTGTGGGGGCTCACACCTGTAATCCCAGCACTCTGGGAGGCCGAGGCAGGTGGATCACCTGAGGTCAGGAGTTCAAGACCAGCCTGGACAACATGGTGAAACCCTATCTCTACTAAAAATACAAAAAATAGCTGGGCATGGTGGCACATACCTGTAATCCTAGCTACACGGGAGGCAGAGACAGGAGAATCACTTGAACCTGGAGGTGGAGGTTGCAGTGAGCTGAAATCACACCAATGCACTCCAGCATGGGTGACAGAGCAAGACTTTGTCTCCAAAAAAAAAAAAAAAAAAAAAAAGAGCAGTTTTAGTATACTTAGGATGAATGCAGTTAGTGAGCTTTTACAATGTGCCAGTGCCAGGCCCTATGGTAAGTGCTTTATATGCATTACCTAACTTAAGTCCTTACCTATCTGAGATTTCATGGGCCAAGACTGTAATCATTCCCTTATACAAGTGCCCTTATGTCCTTGCCCTTTTCTCTCATCATTCTTTCCTAGCAAAACCTTAATCCAGCCAAATCCAATCCTCCTGTCTCTTCATTCTGTGAATAAAACTTTTCTAAAAAGGAACTTGGAGGAAAGAGGCTTTATTTCAGTGACTAGTTTACAGACCAAGGAGACACCACCTTTAGTGTAAAATGGAGATATGTTCCAAAAACAAAGAGAGGGTTTGGCTTTTTTGTTTTTTTTTTGGGGGGGGGGGGGGCAGGGTCTCACTCTGTCACCCAGGTTGGAGTGCAGTGGCCGGATCTCAGCTCACTGCAGCCTCCCCTAGGCTCAAGATTCTCCCACCTCAACCTCCCAAATAGCTGAGACTACAGGTCCACACTACCAGGCTCAGCTAGCTTTTTTTGTATTTTTTGTAGAGATGGGGTTTCACCATGGTACCCAGGGTGGCCTCCAACTTCTGGGTTCAAGTGACCCACCTGCCTTGGCCTCCCAATGTGCTGGGATACAGGAGTGAGTCATCGTGCCCAGTGGGGTTTGGCTTTTATAGAAAAAGTTCCTACATAGGTTCCCAATCAGATCTGTTTATGCAAATGAAGGATTCAAACTTGGTTAGTTCTGCCTGGTTGATACAGCTGAGCCCTGATTGGCTGAGGTAGGTGAGCTCTGGTTGGTTGCGGTGAGTTCTGAAAGTCCCAAAGTTAAACAGAGGTGAAGGGCGTTTGGGGAACTCAGAGTATGTGTGTGACCTGTAGTCAGCAAATGGCCATTTGGCTCTATTTTAAATTTAGGCTCAGTTAGCCACTTAAGATCTATCTTGAAGGATTGGTTCTTTCAGCTTCACATCTGTTCACAATTCAGTCATTTCTGACTAAATGCTAACAAGAACACACAACTGTGCTGATTGGTCCGACTTTCAAATCATGCCCACAAATCTCAAATGGCATAAAATGTACCCTGGTAACTCTACCAGCTCCCTCCCAATCCCCAACCTTCTCAATGAAATGTCCCTGAGGTGGGAGCCAACATGATTTGCTCAAGAGCAGAGTCACAGAGGAAGACAGTGGTGGGTGATGACCTCAGAAAGGTTGCAGGCACCCAGATTACATGGGGCCCTGCAGGACATGGTAAGCGCTTGGCTTTTATGCTGAGTGAGACGTGAAATAATTGAGGGGTCTTGAGCAGATGTGTGATAAAGTCTGATTTAAATTATAACGGCATTGCTCCAGCTACTATTTGAGAATAGACTGTGAGGGGCAAGGACAAAGGAGGGAGACAGGAGATTAGTTTAACAATCCCAGCAGCCAGGTGCGGTGGCTCACACCCATAATCCCAGCACTTTGGGAGGCAAGGTGAGGCGAAAGGATCTTTTGAACCCAGGAGCTCAAGGCCAGTCTGGGCAACATGATGAAAAAAAAAAATTAAAAATTAGCAGGGCATGGTGGTATGCTGAGTAGCCTGTAATCCCAGCTACTCAGAAGGCTGAGGTGGGAGGATCGCTTGAGCCCAGGAGGCAGAGGCTGCAGCGATCCATGATCATGCCCCTGCTCTCTAGCCTGAGCAACAGAGCTAGACCCTGTCTCAAAAAAAGAAGGAAGAAAGGGAGGGAAGGAGGGAGGGAGGGAGGGAAGGAAAAAAGGGAGGGAGGGAGGGAGGAAGGAAGGGAGTGAAGGAAGTAAGGAAGGGAAAGAAAAAAAAAACAGCAAGGGATGATGGGAGCTTGGCCCCAAGTGGTTGCAGGAAAGAGGTAAGAAATGATGTAATTTTGGCCATCTTTGGAGATAGAGCCAGCAGGGTTCACTGATGATTTGGATGTGGGCTGTGATGGAAAGTGAAGGGTCAACACTGACATAAAGGTTTTGGCCTGAGCAACTTGAAGGCTGGAATTGCCCTTCACCGCAATGGGAAAGATTGCTCCCGGAAGGAGTAGGCTCTGTAGCTCTGTAGATGGGAGAAGGAGGTGAGTAAATAGAGTTTGTTTTGAGAAATGTCGTGTCAGGGATGTCTATGAAACATCTGTGTAAGTTTCCTACAGCTGCCATACAAATTACCACAAACTTTGTGGCTTAAAAACAACAGAAATGGATTCTGTCACAGTTCTGGAACCAGAGCCTGATATCTACATGTCAGCAGCAGGGGCGTGCTTACTCTGAAAGGTCTTGGGTGAACTCTGTTCCTTGCCTGTCTTCCAGCTTCCGATGGCTCTCAGAGTTCCTTAACTTGTGGCTCCATTGCTGCAATCCGCCTCCTTGTTCACACGGCCTTCTCCTCTTCTGATCGGTTCTCCTCTCTGTGTGTCTTATAAAATAACGCTTCTGGCTCAGAAAAAAAAAAAAAAAAAAAAAAAAAAAAAAGAACACTTCTATTCGATTTAGGGCCGCCCTTAGAGACCTGCTCATCTCAAGATCTTTAATTACATCTGCAAAGACCCTTTTTCTGAACAAGGCCACATACACAGGTTCCAGATATTTGAGGTAGACATATTCTTTTGAGGACCAGCATCAACATCTAAGTTGAAATGGCAAATGGGTAGTTGAGTGTGTGAGTCTGGAGTTCAGAGAAGAGGTCTGGACTGACAATATAAATTTAGAAGTTCTCAGCTTTTAAACCATGGTTGTGGAGAGACCACGAAGGGAAAGAATTCAAATAAAGAAGAGGAGAGCCTGAAGACAAGAGTCCTGGGGCACTCTGGTATTTGGAGTGCGGACGATGAGGAGGAACTGGCAAGGGAAACTGAGAAATAAGTGGTTGCTGCAGAGCTGGAAGAGAATCTAGAGACTGTGATGCTTGAAGCCAAAGATACCGTTAAAAAGAGGAAGGGGCTGGATGTAGTGGCTCGTGCCTGTAATTCCAGCACTTTGGGAGGCTGAAGCGAGAGGATCACTTGAAGCCAGGAATTTGAGACTGGCTTGGACAACAAAGCAAAACCTCATTTCTACAAAAAGACTTCAAAAAGAAAAAAAAGAGAGAGAGAGAGAGAGAGATAGGCATGTTGTCATTTGCTTATATTCCCAGCTACCTGAGAGGCTAAGGCAGGAGGATCCCTTGAGCCCAGGAGTTCAAAGGCTGCAGTGAGCTATGATCATGCCACTGCACTCGAGCCTGGGCAACAGGGACCGCATTCAAAAAAAAAAAAGAGGCAGGAATGATCAACCGTATCAGATGATGCAGACTGAGTGTGGACCTTTGGCTTTAGCAAGGTGGAGATCCGAGGAGAGTTTGAAAGAGCATTTTGGGTGAAGGAATTGAGGCAGAACATGCCCAGGGAAGGGTCAAGAGACAATAGGAAGCTATACTCTAGTAACTTTCTTGTGGATTCTTTGGGATTTTCCATATGTAAAAAAATATAAATTCTATATATCTAGGCATATAAAATGTAGATATATAAATAGATATATAAATTATATAGTCTATATTATATATACACAGGCATATTAAAATGTATATTCTTTTTTTTTAGATGGAGTCTTGCTCTGTTGCCCAGGCTGGAGTACAGCGGCACAATCTCGGTTCACTGCACCCTCCACCTGCTGGGTTCAAGTGATTCTTCTGCCTCAGCTTCCCAAGTAGCTGGGATTACAGGCAGGTGCCACCACGCCCAGCTAATTTTTGTATTTTTAGTAGAGATGGGGTTTCACCATGTTGGCCAGGCTAGTCTCAAACATCTGACCTCAAGTGATCTGCCCCCCTTAACCTCCCAAAGTGCTGGGATTACAGGTGTGAGCCACCCGTGCCTGGCTAAAATGTATGTACTATATATAAAATATTCGGAAGCAGAGGCGATGGTTGCACAGCAGTGTGAATGTAATTAATGCCACTGAATGGTACAGCAGCATCGCCTGGGCAGTTGTTAGAAAAGTTGATCATCAGCCCACCCCTTCTTGTCATGGATTCGGAAGCCCAGGCAGTGAGGTCCAGCCATCTGTGCTAACAAACCCTCCAGGTGCATCTGAGGCTGGGTGTCATGTGAGAAGCCTGGCTAAAGGAAATATGGGAGAAATGCTGGACAACACTGAGGGTGTGTGAAGTTCATGAATCCCGAGAGGCCGGTGCAGTGGTCCTGAGTATCAGTTCTGGGGCTGAATTGCTGGTTCTGTTCTAATTCCTCCACCCACCTCTGTGATCTTGGGCAAGTCTCTTAACCTTTCTGTGCCTCAGTTTTCTCATCTTGAAATGGGGATGATAATAGTAGTATCTCATAAGTTTGTCGTGAGGATTAAATGACTTACTATATGTCAAGCACCTGTAATAATACCTTACTCATGGAGAGCACTGTGAGAATAGCTACTATGATTGATTTAAAGCGAGGCCATCAGCATGGATTTGTATCATTTTATTGTGCTGTCTGGTTGTGCAGGTGCTGAGCAGGTGGAGTGCTGTCTTTGATAAGGGCTGGGGTTTTGCCAGGTGAATCGAGAGTAGGCAGCCTAGTGGATCATGCGTGCAACCAACGGATTTAATGATGAACCATGGAATCTGCACTGTGTAAAGCAGCAAGCATGGGCAGGGCAGTGAAAAGGTGGAGGGACCAATGGATGGAGAACAATTGGAGCAGGGTGGTTGCTACAGGTGGAATGCCTAAAGGGTGGGCTGGCAGGACAGGGTTGGTGCTCATAGCATGCGATTCCTGAAATGGACCGTTTGCAGTTATTAGGAGCAGAAGAGTCTGGGTGTTGGCCACAGCGTAAGCGGCTGAGTTAGGGTAGAGGACAAGATTGTTGGAGAGAACTTCAAGGAGCCAAAAATCCCTGGGTCTTGGATGAATCATCTACCAAGATAGCAAAATCACCAAGAATTCTGATGAGGCAATGTTGGAATTGCAGCAGCAAATCTTTCAGGAGTGAGGGGAATACCTGGGGGGGTCCACAGGAGACAGGGGCAAGATGGCTTAGTCTGATTATGTGAATTTCTAAGCTGGGTGGGGGTAGAGAAGGGAAGGAGAGTGGCTTGGCTGTGGTGATGGGGAGCAGGGGTCACCATCTTCTGCTCAGGCCCCTTGGCACAAGGGGAGAGGGACAGAAAACAACTCCACCTAAGGGGGCTACAGTGGAAGCTTGTTCTCAGAAGAGAGCCAAGTTTTAGACAGAGAATAGGAAGGGATTTTTTTTTTTTTTTTTTTTTTTTTGAGACAGTGTCTCACTCTGTTTTCCAGGCTGGAGTGCAATGACACGATCATGGCTGACTGCAGCCTTGACCTCCTAGGCTCAAGCAATCCTCCTACCTCAGCCTTCTGAGTAACTGGGACGACAGGTACACACTGGTATGCCTGGCTAATTTTTTAAAAAAATTTTGTAGAGACAGGGTATTCATATGTTGGCCAGGGCAGTCTCGAACTCCTGAGCTCAAGCAGTGTCCCCGCTTTGGCCTCCCAGCATGCTGGGATTATAGCAGTGAGCCACCACACACAGCTGAGGAAGAGAATCACTGATGAGGTTGATGGTCTTAATTCACTGATCCACTTCTATGCCTGGCACTCAGCTGGCCACTGAGATGGAGAAGAAAATAGTAAGATATTCCTGCTGTCCTGGACTTCATGCTCCATTCAGAATATGAGAGTAAACAAGATTTTAAAAGCCAAACATGTAGTCTATTAGTGCTAAGGACTAGGAGAAAAAAAGAAAGCAGAGAAAACAGATGGAAGTGTCAGTAGTTGAAACTGTAATAGGTGACAGGGAAAAGCCCCCCTGATAAGATGATATGGAGTAAACTTGAAGGATACTGGAGAGCTGGCTGTACAGATATGGGGGGCTGGGAGGAACGGCAAGTGCAGAGGCCCTGAGGTGGGACCATGCCCAGAATGTCTGAGGATGAGCAAGAGGCCAGTGTGGTGGGAGCAGGTGGACAGGGCGGGGAGCATGGGAGAAGAGAAGGTCAGACGGGAACAAAAGTGTAGGTAGATCACATAGGGCCATGTAGGGATAGGCCTCTTCTCTCAGTGAGATGAAGAATCATAGAGGAGTTTTGGGCAATGGAAGGATGTGAATTGCATTTTGATGGAATTGTTCTGGCTGGGCAAAGTCGGGGGCAAGGACAGATGTAAGGAGACTGGTTTGGGAGTTTTTGCCACTATCCAGTGGCTAGTTGGTGGCAGCTTGGACTAGAGAAGTCATGGGGCCCGGTTTTAAGACAAGGTGGTTGGTGGGCCCTCAATAAAAGAGAGCAGGCAGCATGTATAGGCACAGGTGCAGTAAGAGGAGGCAGAGGTGTGGTGTGGGAGCTTGTGGGAGTTCCTCGGATGTCTCCTGTTTTCTTAGTATTTAAGGAAGCTAGCTGATTGTGAGGAGGGGTGAGGAAGTATTAGATGTCAGCAGGGAAAGGAGATGGCATGAAATATTCATCTTGGAGAGAGGGAGGAGGAACAGACTCTAGCAATGGTTTAAACTTCGGTCCATGCCTCAGACTCCCCTGGAGGCCTGGTTAACGCAGAGGGCTGGGCCCACCTCTAGAGTATTTGATTGAGTAAGTCTGACATGGGGTCTGAGAATTTGCATTTCTAACAAGTTCCCAGATGATGCTGATGCTGCTGGTTGAGGGACCATCTTTGAGAACCACCAGACAAGAGAAATATAATAGGCTTGCTCGGCCAAATGGAAAACCCATTTGTGCTTAATGATGGTGAATTCACTGGAAGGCCGTCAGCATGGCTGTGTTTCTGTCCCATGCTCAAGGCACAGGACCTGGTGCAGAACAGGCAGCTGGATTGAACCTGGGCTGAAGGTTGGCCAAGTGGGTGCTACAAGTTATGAGAAAGTCAAGAGGGTTAAGGGGGAGATATAAACGATCGATTCCACTTACTGACTTTGGAATTGAACCTGGACAAGGTGAGAAGAGAGGAGGTGAGACAGCAGAGAGGTGACAAGATTCAGAGCTTCAAGGATAATTGGAGTCTGGGTCCTGGGGAAGGTGAGCTGGAAAGATGGGAGGTGTAAGTGGTAAGTGGTCCAGGAGCTAATGAAGACTGAGGCCATCACAAGGAACAGCAGAGGTGGGTGGAAGACAGGCAATTAGAGGACAGGAGATCAGAGTTTCAGAAGGTTTATCTATCTGTTTGGATATTGAAAACACTGAGAATTAAGACAGGAGCAATGGGCCGGGTTCAGTGGCTCATGCCTATAATCCCAGCACTTTGAGAGGTCAAGGCAGGTGGATCACTTTAGATCAGGGCTTCAAGACCAGCCTGGCCAACACGGTGAAACCCCGTCTCTGCTAAAAATACAAAAAGTAGCCAGGTGTGGTGGCACACACCTGTAATCTTAGCTACTGAGGAGGTTGAGGCAGGAGAATTGCTTGAATCTGGGAGGCGGCTGTTGCAGTGAGCCAAGACCGTGCCACTGCACGCCAGCCTGGGGACAGAGCAGGACAAGAGCAGTGTTAGAGAGAGTGGCAGTGAGCCAGGAGCTATCCTCAAGCAATCAGAGGTGACCTGGTGGCCAGGAGGTGCACTTTGATGACATGAGGTTCAAAGCCTGAAGGTTTTACAGGAGCAACGATAGAGAAGAGAGTGGCCATGGCAAGGGGGAGCAGAGAGGAGAGAGGAGCCCACCGCACCTTCAGGCCCAGGGCTCGGAGGCAGCAGAGAGTGAACACAGCCACTTGAGGCAGCTGAGCTCTGAGTGAGAGCCAGGGACTGTTCCATCTGTGGTCCTCGACCCAGCCACAAATTAGAAACACCCAGGGAATTTTGAGAACATGCCAATACCTGGATGCCACAGTCTGAAATCTTATTTAATTGGTCTGGTGAGGAGCCTGGACTTCAGGATGTTTTTAAGCCCTCTAAGTGATATGAATGTGCAGCCTGGGAATCAGAGTAAGACAATCACGGGGACCCTTAGAGATTTGCACAGGAGTCCAGAACACAGACTGGCAGGTTTCGGGAGACAGGGTCAGAACTGGGGACAACGGCAAGGGGGACATGAGGATTCAAGTCCGGAGGAGCAAAGGGAGACCTGGGAGACCTGAGCTTCTATAGTAACAGACAGGAAGAGGGCTCAGGTGCCTCATGGTGGTCTCAAGACAGATCATGGTGCTGAAGCTGTGTTGGAAAGAGGCAGAGGTGGGTGGGGGTCTTGCCAGCAGCACAGAGAGGGTGGTGGTCTCTCTCCATAACAACCACAGTGTCGACGTGGACAGGGAAGGGGTGTCCTAACAACAACACCTGTCTCAAAGAACAAAATGTCAACAAATTGAGTTTCAAAGATTTAATTGGCTTTTACTAGCAATTCATGAATTGGGCAGATCCCCTCTGCAAACTAGAAGGGTGCTTCAATGAGCTGAGCGGAGGTGGTGGGCTTTACAGGCAGAAAAAGGCTGAAGAAAGCAGAAGTGAGGATCAAGAAGCAGAGAGGTCATTTCCAAGTTACTTTCCTTAGAGGGTTAAAGCAGAGAAGACTTCCTTATCATGCTGGCTCAGGTTGATGAGCCCCTTTGGGCTGGTAGCTGTGAATCTCTTGTTTTTCAAGAAACTCCCCCGTTGCCAAGTTTAGTTTTATACACGGCACCTAGCATGAGGGACTCCATTCCGGTTTGATCTGTTCTGCTGGGGTGTAGAATAGGGGCTCAGTCCAAAACAGTGGTTTTTTTTTTTTTTGTCTCATAAATTGTATTTAACACCTGGGCCTCCAGGGCTGCAGCTTGGCTCCTAGCTTCCTCTTCCCCTTACCTCCGTGTCAGATCCCTCAGACAAGGGGTGGGTTTTAGTGGGGCAGGGGAGTCTGCAGTGGTTAGAGTACAGACTGTTGAACCAGATGATCTTGGTTCAAATCTCTGCTCTGGGCAACCTTAGATAAGTTAGTCAATTGTTCTGTGCCTCAGTTTCCCCATCTGTAGAATGGGCTTATAATAGTACCACCACTGAGGGATTTTGTGAGCATGAAGTGATTTACTTTATCTCCTTGCTAGAAGAATGCATGGCATATAGTAGGGTCTAGCGTGTTTGCCATTACTCTTTTTTTTTTTCTTTTCTTTTTTTTTAGAAGATAGGATCTTGCTATGTTGCCCAGGCTGGTCTTGAACACCTGATCTCAAATTATCTTCCTGCCTTGACCTCCCAAAGTGCTGGAATTATAGGCTTGAGCCACCATTATTCTTTACAAAACATCTCCCAAATCATCTATTTCTCTTCATCCTCATTATTCCAACACCAACACAAGCCACCGTCATCACTTGCCAGGAGTCCTACAGTAGCCTCCTTAACGAGTCTCCTGTTCCTATTCCATGTCTACTCTAACCTGCTGTCTCACTGCAGCCAGAGCGATTTGAAACTGGTTTGAAACTGAAGATCAATCCCTATTCCTCCTATGCTTAAAATCTTCCCATGACTTCTCATCCATGGCATTTAGAATAAAGTCCCAAATCAGTATACCCAGGTTACAGCAAGGTCCCTCACAACCTGGCCTTCCTCCTCACCTCATTTCCTCACCCACTAAATTCCAGGTTTGCTGTCCTTTCTCTTCTTCAACATGCCACGCACACTCCTGCTGTGAGCCTTGGCACCAGCTGTTCCCTCTGCAGAGTACTCATCCTCTAGCCAGTACGTGGCTGGATTCCTCCTGTCACTGAGGTCTCACTGGAGGCCTTCCACGGCCCCAGTGTCAGGGGTCTCCGATCCACTTTGTTCACACCTATTTTCATTTTCTGCATGGCACTTACTACTCTTTTATATCTTCTTGTTTTTATTTGTTTACAATTTGCTCTACTTTGGATTTCTTCTGAAGGAGAGACTGAAACAAAGGTTTGGATACAGATAGTTTATTTGGAGAATGTTGCCAGAAAGCAGGGAAGGTGAGACAGGAAAGGTGCGAAGTCAACGTGAGGGTGTTGCCAGCCTCTCCCTTTACTCTGGAGAGTATCCCACCAAGACCTGTGAGGCGGGTCATACAGACTGCCTCCCAGAGTTGTTCTTCTGAAGGACGGGGGCCTCAGCCTCTCTCATTCACTCCCTGCCCTCACTGTTGAGGGCTGCTTCTGGGCAGCAATTTCTCCCTTCCAGGTCGTGCTTGCCTGAAAGCCAAATTGGTTCCAGCTACGTCACGGCATTGGTGAAGGCTCTGGCAGCCAGAGAAGAGTCAGAACTTTCCCCCACAGCTGTGGCTGAACTCAGTGGTGGCCCAAGTGGCTGGAACAGGCACCAGTGGTGTCTGCTGCCTGCTCCATTTCCCCCACAGAGTGTAAGCTCTTCCTAAGTGGAAATGTGGCCGTTTCTGCTTACTGATATATCCCAAGAGCCTAGCACAGTGCCTTACACAAAGTAGCTATCACTGAATATTGGTTGAATGGACTCCTTCATCAATGCAAGGGTAGGCACTGCTGTTATCCTCATTTTCAGACGAGGAAACAGACTCACCCAGCTCACATAGGTGGCACAGCTGGAATATGAGTCCAGGCAATCTGACTTTAGACTTCAAGCTTTAAAAAAAAAACAAACAAAAAAATACAAACAATCCCATAGCATTTATTGCCATCTTGTAATAACATAAGGGTAATCAGAACAATATGAATAAATGTTCATATTGGACAAAGGACATCTAAAAACCACTGTATCCTTCTCAATAATTTCTCACTTCACTGATCATTTCTAGTTGGAGACACACTGTAGCCAAGTACTATTATCTCCTTTTAGCATGATCCGACCCATTGTTTTCTTGACTTTGTTTTAGAGTGAATCTCTTCTGCATCATCTAACACAAGGTTCATATACTCATCAAAACTAATGATACAGCCTTCTATTCATGTGTTCACATGCTTGTAGAGCCACACCTGAATCTGGGATCAATTTTGTAAGTACTTGAAGATGAGGTTGATGGACTGCACCATAATCTTCTACACTTTCTGGCCTGGCCACGGAATGCCATTGTGGAATTTCACAAAGAGTACACCTGCACACGGACTTCAAGCTTTTAACTCTAAAAACCTACTTCATCAGTAGCTATAGTTACTGAGGACTATTATTAGAGTTGATCATTTAATTTACATTGGCAGTGTAATGGTTTGGGATATTTATTTCAGACATTGCCTTGCCTATATGGCAAAATGGCTTTTTTTTTTTTTTCCTTTTTGAGACAGAGACTTGCCCTGTCACCCAGGTTGGAATGCAGTGGTGCAATCTCGGCTCACTGCAACCTTTGCCTCCTGGGTTCAAGCTATTCTCCTGCCTCAGCCTCCTGAGTAGCTGGGATTACAGATGTGTGCCACCACGCCCGGCTAATTTTTGTATTTTTAGTAGAGACGGGGGTCTCAAACTCCTGACCACAGGTGATCTGCCTGTCTCAGCCTCCCAAAGTGTTGGGATTACAGACACGAGCCACCGCACCCCGCCTGGCATAGTGGCTTTCATATTGTGTTAGAGTATGAGCAAGAGTACTAAAAAGAATGAAAAACCCCAATGTTTCAAAGGCCTTGGAAGACAGGATAAATGCTTGCAACTGGCCTGGTCTGATACACAGCAGGAAGAGGTCCTGGGGCACATGCATGCTCCACAGTTGGTGCCTGGTAGCAGGAGTCGGGAAGCCTTTTTTGTAAAGGGCTGGATAGTAAACAGGCTTTCTAGGCCATAGAGTCTCTGTGGCAACTGCTCACCTGTGCCGTAGTAGAAGCAAAGCATCCACTGCGAATATATAAACAAGTGGGTGGGGCTGTGTTCCAAGAAGAGGCCAGGTCGGATCTGGCCCGCAGGCTGTGGCTCTCTGACCTGTCTTCGAGGATGTAAGCGAGAGCTTCTGATCTTTCGAGAGAAGATGAAAATCAGGAATTTTATGTAAAGAAAATTTCCCAATTCTGAAAATACAGTATGGGCTCCCAGTTTGCTTGCCACATCACCTCAAATACGTGTATACTTTTGTTCAGTAAATAGGATATAAGTATCAACCACCATCATACCCATGGCATGTGAAAAATACTGTAGTTCAAAAGAGTGACACATTCCCCTGGAACAGGCAATAATCACTAATGGCTTAATTCAGGAGATGGTGCTTAGCGGGGATTTAAAAGTTAAAGTTTACCCACATAAAATTTAAGGTGTGGGAACATTCCCAGCAAAATCAATAGTATGAGCAAAAATATCTGAGGAACCACAAATATTCATTTTGACAGGGAGCAGCAGGCGATAAGTTTAGACACGCAGGCAGGCAGACCGGTGACTGCTGGGGGGCTGGAGTCTGGTTTATGGACTGTTCCAAACGGCACTTGTAGGGAAGCTGGCGTTAGCAATGCCCGTTAACAATGGGGACATGGAGCAATCAAAAATGGGGGGACCAGTTAACAGACTGCTGTGCTAAGTAGTAACTGTTTCTTGAAACGAGCTCTCAACCCATAGCCAACATGCCCAATTTCTAGCTCAAGAACTAAAATCATAGAATGTCAGAGCTAGGAGGAAGCTCAGAGGTCTAACCACCTCTGCCCCCTTTTACAGATGGGGAAGCTGTGATCTGAGAGATGTCGCTTGCCCACAGCCATAGAGCAAGCTAGGGCAGAGGCAAGCCTGGAACCTGGTTCCCATGAGCACACACACCAAGAGCCTTGGAAACATATACTCTCACAAAGGAGAAAAGGTTTGGCTGCTCGTGTTCTATAGTGTAGGTCACAAAACCCCAACACAGAATTTAAAGACAGCAGGAAAAACGTGTGTAACAAATCAACAGACCAAGTCTTGTTAGTTTTAATGCATAACTAATTCTTCCTTTAGCAAAACTCTAAGACACCAACAGAAAGATTGAAAAAGGACAGTTTGTAGAAGAAATGCATATGACAGAGTTTCACATTCAAAAAAATGACAGTCTGGCTGAAGAGCAAAGAAATGTGAACTAAAATCATATATTCACTTTCATAATCAATTTGAGGAAACACTGATTCTAAATATATATTTATGATAGATAGATAGATAGATAGTTTTTTTTTTTTTTTGAGACCAAATTTCACTCTTGTTGCCAGGCTGGAGTGCAACGGCATGATCTCGGCTCAATGCAACTTCAGCCTCCTGGGTTCGAGCAATTCACCTGCCTCAGCCTCCTGAGTAGCTATGATTACAGGCTCCCACCGCCCACCATGCCTTGCTAATTTTTGCATTTTTAGTAGAGATGGGGTTTCACCATGTTGGCCAGACTGGTCTAGAATTCCTGACCTCAGGTGATCTGCCTGCCTCAGCCTCCCAAAGTTCTAGGATTACAGGCGTGAGCCACCGCGCCCAGCCGGATAGATAGATTTAACAATGACTTAGTCTGGGTGGGAATCCACTTTTTAACATTGTTGATGGGGATGTGTTTTAGTATAGCCTTCCTGGAGGTCAATTCATAATCTATTTCAGAAGTCTTAAGACTGTTCATACCTTTTGTCTAAGTCAAGGTTCTCTAGAGAACCGGAACCAGTAGAAGATGAATGGATTGATTGATTATAAGGAATTGATTCACATGTTCCTGGAGCCTGACAAGTCTCAAGATCTGTAGTTGGCAAGTTAGAGACCGACGAGGTCTGAGGGTGTAGCTCCAGCCTAAGCCCACAGGCCTGAGAACCAGGAAAGCCTTGGGGATGGTTCCAGTCAGCATGCTGGGGCACCTGAAACCCAAGAAGAGCCAACGTTTCAATAACTGAGTCCAAAGGTAGGAAAAACCAATGTCCCAACCCAAAGACAGACAGAAAAATAAATTCTCTTTTACTCAGCCTTTTTGTTTTATTCAGGTCTTCACCTGACAGATTGAGGCCCGTCACACTAGGGAGGGCAGTCAACTTCACTCCGTCCATCAATTCAAATATGACTCTAGAAACACCTCCACCAACATACGCAGATCAGTGTTTAACTAAATATGTGGGCACCCCCCGGCCCAGTCAAGTGGACACACAAAATTAACTGTCATACCCTTTGTCGCAACAATTTCACTTCCAGGAGCATATCCTCAGGTTACTGGAGAAGCATAAAGAAAATATGTTTTTAGGATTTTCACCTCAGTGTTGTTTACAATGGACAGAGAAAAGCCAGAAGCAATGTAAGAGTTGTCAATAGCTCTTAGTCATATTTGAAATACCTAACAATAAAAGACAGGTTAAATAAATGAATTGTCTATATGACAAAATATTATGTAGCTTGTAAAAATACTTTTTGAGCCAGGCATGGTGGCTCACACCCATAATTTCAGCTACTTAAGAGGCTGAAGTGGGAGGTTTGCTAGAGGCTAGGAATTTGAGACAAGCCTGGGCAACATAGTGAGACTCTGCTTCTAAATAAACAAGCTTTTGAGGGACTTTTTTTTTCTTTTTTTTTTAAACACGGAGTTTCACCATGTTGGTCAGGCTGGTCTTGAACTCCCGACCTCAGGTGATCCACCCACCTTGGCCTCCAAAGTGCTTGAATTA